>NC_135889.1:114728910-115134711 GCF_964194155.1 Cetorhinus maximus | reverse complement strand
TCCTGCTTTCTGCCACCCTCCCTTTTTAACTAAAGGAGTTACATTCGGCTATTTTTCAATCTAATCGAACCTTTCCCGAATCTAGAGAATTTTGGAAAATTAAAACCAACGCATCAACTATCTCACTAGCCACTCCTTTTAAGACCATAGGATGAAGTCCATCAGGACCCAGGGATTTGTCAGCCCACAGCTCCAACAATTTGCTCAGTACCACTTCCCTGGTGATTGCAATTTTCTTGAGTTCCTCCCACCCTCCTATGTCCTGATTTACAGCTATTCCTGGGATGTTACTTGTATTCACTATAGTGAAGGCTGATGCAAAATACTGGTTCAATTCATCTGACATTTATTTATTTTCCATTATTAATTCCCCAGACCTGCTTTCTGTAGGACCAACGCTCACTTTGTTAACTCCTTTCTTTTTACAATTTCTTTAGAAGCTTTCACTATCCGTTTATATATTTCTAGCTAGCTTTCTCTTGTACTCTAATTTTCCATCCTTATTAATCTTTTAGTCGTTCTCTGCTGTTTAAATATTCTGTCCAACCTTCTGACCTGTCACACATCCTTGTGCAATTATATGCTTTTTCTTTAAGTTTAATACTTTGTTTGAGTTTTTTACTTAACCACGGATGGTGGGTCCTCCCTTGGAATTTTTCTTTTCCGTTTAATGTATCTATTCTGTGCATTCTGAAATATCCCTTTAAATCGCCTGCCACTGCATCTCCATTGATCTATTAGTTAACCTAATTTGCCAGCTGACTTTAGCTAGCTCTGCTTTCATGCCCTTGTAATTGTCCTTATTTAGATTGCTAGTCTTGGACCCACTCTTCTCTCCCTCAAACTGCATGTAAAATTCAATCATATTCTGATCACTACTACCTAGGGTGCCTTCACTATGAGGTCATTAATTAATCCTATCTCATTGCACACTACCAGATCTAATATAGCCTGCTCTCTGGTTGGCTGCAAAACGTGCTGTTCTAAGAAATTATCCCCAAACCATTCTATGAACTCTTTATCTACACTATCTTTTCCCATCTGATTTTTCAAGTCTATATGTAGATTTAAATCTCCCATGATTATCGTGGTACCTTTCTGACAACCTCCCATTCTTTCTTCCTTTATATACTGTCTACCATGTGGGTACTGTTACAGGGCATGTACAACATTCCCACAAGTGACTTCTTGCCTTTATCATGTCTCATCGCTACCCAAGCCACTTCTACATCACCCCCAACACCTCATCCCCCTCCCATGGCACCTTTCCATGCCATCGCAGAAGGTACAACACCTTTGCCTTTACCTCCTCCATCCTCACCGTCCAAGGGCCCAAACACTCCTTTCAGGTGAAGCAGTGCTTTAGCACTTGAACCTCCTTCAATTTAGTCTACTGCATTCGCTGTTCCCAATGCGGACTCCTCTACATTGGAGAGACCAAACGCAAACTGGGGTGACCGCTTTGCAGAACACCTTCAGTCTGTCCGCAAGCATGACCCAGACCTCCCTGTCGCTTACCTTTTCAACACACCATCCTGCTCTCATGCCCACATGTCCGTCCTTGGCCTGCTGCAATGTCTCAGTGAAGCCCAACGCAAACTGGAGGAACAGCACCTCATCTTCCGACTAGGCACTTTACAGCCTTCCGGACTTAACATTGAGTTTGACAACTTCAGACCATGAACTCTCTCCTCCATCCACACCCCCTCTTTATCTCCTTTTTTCAATATTAATTTGAATTTTTATTTTTTATCCATTTATTCTTATTTTTATTTATTTTCATTTTTATTCATTGTTTTATCCCCACCTTTTATCCTATTTTCAATCTGTTTTCCCACCACCCCACCCCCACAAAGGCCATCTGTCACTTGTTTATGTTGTTCTTTCCAGAGTGCTTACCCTTGTCCTGCTATTATCACATTCTGCTTCCTGACCTTAATGCCACTATCAGCACCTCCTTCAGCCCTTACCACTACCATTAACATCCCTTTGTCCTTTTGTTTATGACATCTTTGGTAATCTCTACTTTGCCCCCACCTATCGCTGGCCTTCTATCTAGCTTCACTTGCTCCATCCCCCTTAAACAGTATTACATTTCATCACTTTTACTTCTCTTTAGCTCTGAAGAAGTCATACAGACTCGATACGTTCACTCTGTTTTTCTCTCCACAGATGCTGTTAGTCATGCTGAGCTTTTCTAGCATTTTCTGGTTTTGTTTCAGATTTCCAGCATCTGCAGCAATTTTTCTTTTATCGCTTCTACCTCCTGGTTTCCTGAACTTAGGTCATCCCTCTCTATTGTGCTAATACCATCATTAATTAACAGAGCCAGCCCTCCACCTTTTCCCAGCTTCCTGTCCTTCCTAAATATTATCTATATTCAATATTCAGGTCCCAATCTATGTCATCCTGCAGCCATGTCTCTGTAATGGTTACCAGGTTGTACTTATTTATCTCTTTTTGTGCTATTAGTTTATCTGTTTTGTCTTGAATGCTACATGCAGATACAGAGCCTTTAGATTTGTACTTTTATTATTTTTGCAACCTCTAGCCTTATCTGCCGATTTACTCTTAGATTTGTACTCTCTATTCCTTCCTGTAATGGTATGTTTATCATTTCCCATATTAGTACTATTCTCTCTTGACTTATCTCTACTCTTTAGAAGAAGCACATCTTCCCAAATTTGATCCCTTGCCCCAATATTTAGCTTAAAATCCTCTCTATTCTCTAATTATGTGGTTCACTAGAACATTGGTCCCAGCACATTTCAGCTGTAGACCATCCCAACGGTACAGCTCCCACTTTCCCCAGAATTGGTGCCCATGCCCCACAAACCAGAGCCCACTTCTTTCACGCCAGTCTTTGAGCCACGCGTTCATCTCTCAAATCCTATTTTCTCTATGCTAATTTGCATGTGGCTCAGGTAATAATCCAGAGGTTATTACCTTTGAGGTTCCGCATCTTAATTTGGTGCCTAGCTCCTCATGCTGGCTATACAGAACCTCTTTCCTTGTCCTGCCTATATTGTTGGTATCTACATGGACCACAACGATTGATGCTCCCTGTCCCACTCCAAATTCCTCTCTAGCCATGAGCAGATGTCCTGAATCCTGGCACCAGGCAGTCAGGCAACACAGCCTGTCTGGACTCTTGCTCTGTGCTGCAGAGATCAGCGTCGATCTCCCTCACTATACTGTCCCCTACTACCACTTCCTTTTTGCTCTTCCCACTTGAATGGTTTCTTGTACCTCGGTGCCATGACCAGTCATCTCATCTACCCTGCAGCGCCCACTCTCCTCCAAACAAACTGAAAGAACCTCATACCTTTCGGACAATGGCAAAGGCTTAGATTCCTGCACTCCTGCCCTCTGGGTCCCCTTATCTCCCTCACTCGCAGTCAGGCCCTCTTGTCCCTGACCACAGACCAACTAAGAAGACCCTATCCTAAGGGGTGTGACTGCCTCCTGGTACGAAGTATCCAGGTAACTTTCCCCTTCCCTCATGCATTGCAGTGTCTGAAGCTTGGCCTCCAGCTCAGTGACTCCGAACCAAAGTTCCTGAAGCCGCAAACACTTACTGCAGACATGTTTGACCTGGATCGTAATGGCATCCAGGAGCACCCACATGCTGCAGCTGTGACACATCACCTGCCATCCTTAATATGTTTTAATTAATTAATTTTTTTCAATTAATTATTTTCCTTTCTTATGTAACTTATGAACCTTACCACCAGTTTGTATACTATTTTAAACCTTAGGTATAGAATAGACCTTAACCACTCACAGGTACTCACCAAACAGCTAGCTTCTTCTTCTCCTGTAGTAGAGTAAGAACTGATTCCTACAGGTTGAAGAGGTTAGAAAAACCATGGGAGCACCTCCTTCCCCTCTTCACCTAACTCCGTTACTCACCCAACTCCAGCATTTTTGTTCCGATGGTGCATGGAACGAAGTGGGGTAACTGACTGATACCCCAGTTGCAGTACCACCAACTCCAGGCGATGGCAGAAAATTTTCGCATCGACTGCTGGGGCAGTTCTGGGAGGGAGAGAACCTGGTAGTGGTCCGCTTTCTACCCACATTACATTGTCAAAATAGACCTCAATTCCTCAAGAGAACTTCATAACAATTGTGCCTATAATTCTTGTGGCAGTTCCACCCTCTTCTCTGCTGGCTCCCCTACTTTCTCTCATTACGATGTTTATTCCTAGGCTCATCGCCAGAAGATGTGGTTTTGACTTTGTTGGCCAGCATAAGCAGGCCCACTCTGTGCACCAAAGATACTTTTGCAAACCTGCCGTTCGTTTTCAATGAGCTACAATGGGTTGGGATCAAGCTAGGGTTAAGATGGCAAGCAGAATAATCACAGCCTCATCCCACCTTCTACAGCCAACCCATCTCAGAGAGAAATCCAGCCCGACAGCTCCAATGTGGAGCCAGGTGTGGGCTGAATGGCCTCCTTCTATAATGAAATGCCTATAATACTCTGAGAGCTTTCATGTATGCTGCTCTGTTTTTTAACTGACGCTTGATGTGAGTTGCCACCACTCTAGAATTGGTGCCACCAAGAATTTAGGATTAATCTCCATGACATTGCAGCTAGCAACACCAGAAGAAAAATCATAGGGGCATTAAATAAATTCTGTGCTTTTTATTTTCCTTGATCACTTTCATTTATTAGTAATTAGAGATAGGGGAAAAATGTCTTTTTGACTGACATATCAAGAATCATCCAGTTGGGAATTGGAAGCTTTGTTCAAATTCCAATTGGCACAGGAAGGCGGTGCAGGGCTAGGATTCGGCAATGGCAGGAGTGTGGAGGCAAGGTGGCTGGTGTGGGGAGATCAGCGATGGTACCTCCAGGAATAAGTCCTACCAGAGTTGGCAACTCCAGTAATGGTGCAGAAACTGAAGTGTTTTTTTCTTTCTCTGGACTGTTATCACTGACCTTCATGAACATAAAAATGCCTCCATGACGTTAAAAAAAAAGAAGCTTGTTAATGAAAAAGCCCAGTAGTCCTGGCAGTTTTATTCTTGGTAATATTTCAAAGTTCCTTTCAGGTGGGACACCATTCACCTGGTGGATTGGGAGGACCAATGAGAAGCAAACTTACTGGGGAGGTTCATCACCAGGCGTTCAGAAATGTGCCTGTGGATTGGAGGAGAGCTGCTTGGATAACAAGTATCACTGTAACTGCGACGCTGACAGAGATGAAAGGTACTGTGACATTTATGTTTGAAATAATAAACCTGCCGTATTCACCAGCTGTGATTTTATTGTGCAAAATGTAATTTACCTGAACAGTCTCGATACTTGCACGACTCACCACTTTCTTATAACTCTTGTTCTCAGCTTCAGCTGTCTGTGTTTGTGATGTGCTTAAACATAATAAAGTCTGGTTTAAAGATTATCCTGGGAAAGTTAGGTGAAGTGTGAGCGTAGCAATGAATTTAGAACGGCTTGCTACCTGTTACCATAACAACAGGTCTTACTGCACTGAAGTCAAATGTTGCTGGATGAAATGCAATTTGGTTTCAGATAATTCTGTTCTAAATGATCAAGGACAAGAAGAATAACTTAATTCATTATGGTTGAAAGAATTGCACATCAGCAGTTGAACAACTCCACCTTGGTTATAAAGTAAGAGCAGGAAGTTGCGTGTGCCGGCTTGGAGGCCAATTCGGGCATAAAGTGTGCGTGAACGTGAGCAGGAGGAGTGTAGTGAAGTGTCCCGGTGTGATTGAATGAGAAGCTTGTGCAGTGAGCGAGAGAAGGACTGATTGTGCTGCGGTAAGTTTGTGGTGTTGTACAAATGGAGGGACTTAAAGAGGAGTCTTGGCAGCCTAGTTAAGGTCATTTTTTAAAATTTTTATTGCTGCAGACAAGTCCTGGTAATTGTGATGCTGGCACCACCCAGGTCAGCCACATCTCTGCACGTGCAGCAACGAATTTGGCAGGAGGTGCAACTAACCTTCGGACATTCAAAGGCACCGAGCTTTACCGAGCACCTGCTTGAGAAAGCAGGTTGTCCAGTTGCAAATCTAATATGGCTGGCACATAAGCGAGACTAACAAACGCATTTGAGCATTGCTGAAAAAAAGAGACATATTTTGTTGAAGCTTTTTATTTTGCACTCACCTGTACAATTCACAAGAAAATACCAATGTCAGGGCATTGGTGCTTTCTTGCGAATTGTACTGATGAGTACAGAACGAAAAGCTTCGACAAAAAAAGTCTTTTCTTTTCAGCAATACTTAAGTTCTGTACTGCCAAACGACTATTTGTAAACACATATGACTGTTATGTATTTAAACCATAAGCGGTCCATTTACTCCTCAAACTGTCATATTTAAACCATAAGCAGTCCATTTACTCCTCAAACTGTCATATTTAAACCATAAGCGGTCCATTTACTCCTCAAACTGTCATATTTAAACCGTAAGCGGTCCATTTACTCCTCAATCAATTCATGGTATCACTACTCCCACTGTGTTACGAAACCTTGTTCAAAACAAGTAATAATTTAAGGTCCTTGGGGCCAAATATTTATCTTACTTTTTAAAAAACTATTCTCTGATGCTCTTTTTTTTAAGGCTTATGCAAACTACCGGAAGGCATTTACTCCAACAGAAAGTCTCTGGCACTGTCTGGTGAATCGCACTGGGTGAGATCCACTGGTAAGGGCTGAACTTTACATGCCCGTCGTGAGCCTGTTCCCTGCGGGCAGGGGCAGGGGGTATGTAAAATAGAGAGGGTGGGGGGGTGCAGATAAAATGGGTGGGCGTCCATCCCACCACCTTCCTGCCCATCCCCGAGCACATCCCCATTATATATGTCGGGGTGGGCAGCTGCTAAAATCGGCAGCCCGCCCGTCATGTTTAAATGAACAATTTAAGGGTCATTCAAGCTTGTTATCAAGCCAATTGACCCAATAATATGCTGCCCACGCCATAAAATGTTTGGCATGGGGCAGCAGGGCAGGAGAGGGAAGCCCAAATTTTCACCTGAAGTGGTTAAAGGGCAGGAAGAAAGGGTGGGGGCAATCTTCGGGGGCTGTTCTTCGACGGTTGCAGGGTTGCCCTCCTTAGATTGAACCGCCCCTCCCCTTTTCTTCTTACCCGCTCCCTCCCTTAAATCTACATGTTGTAGTGTGCCCTTGTCGCCTAATTGCAATAGAGTTGATCTGCAAACAACTTTCTAAGTGGAAACATTAGGTTTATTTCTAATACAGCCAGCAGCAACTACACATGTGCTTTCAGCTCCATCTTCATCTCTACACTGACTGTGGAAGTAACCCGTGCTGCTAACACATTGGTTTACACAGATCATGTGATCTTACATCACAGGACTATTCTTAAGGGTACAGTCCAAAATTTAACAAAACCATAATTACTACATTCCTCCCCCTTTAACTTTGCTGTTCATATTCTATTTACAAGTATACAAGTATATTTATCTCATGCCATTCTAATATTTGCACAGGTCATGAAATTTAGAAGTTCAGTCTTTCAGGTGGTTTCCTGATCCGTGTGGAACGTCGCAGTTCCATGACTTCAGATCCTGTTTCAGGAACCACATTCTCTGGAACTGCCTGAACATCAGGTACCTCCATGGGCATTTGCATTTCAGTGTCTTCCAGTCTGATAGAGACATCAGACATGTCAGTCCTTGGCTGAGCATCTTCAACAGGAAACACTGGTTCAGTAATGGTTACAGGTGGAACCATATCTTGTTGTGGTATCTCTCTTTTTCTTAAATGGTCCACATGCCCTCCACTTCCACGCGGTATGGTAATGGTCTGGTCACTGAGCTTACTTTACCAGGTAACCACTTCGATCCTCCACCGAAATCCTATACACATACTGTTTTTCCAACAGTAAATTGTCTCTCACGGCTATGCAAGGCATGTGCAGCTTTTTAGTTTCCTTGACGCTTCTCCACCTTCCCCTCCAAATTTGGAAATATTAGGCTCAGTCTTGTCCTAAAACGGCGTCTCATCAACAATTCTGCAGGTGTTGCTCCTGTCGTCATGTGGGGTGGTCGTTCTGTAGTGAAAAAGAAAGCGTGCAAGCTTGGTCTCCAACGAATCGCCTGTTAACTTCTTCATGCCCGCTTTAAAAGTTTGGACTGCCCTTTACGCCAGTCCGTTTGATGACAGATGGTATGGTGCAGCATTCATAAAGGTGATACCGTTGAGGCTGATAAATTGTTGGAACTTGTGAATGCAGTGCCATTATTGAATACGACTACTTCTGGTCCGTGGATGGCAAAGCTCTGGCATAGTTTCTCTATTGTAGCGCCCGATGTCATTGGCTTCACCTCATAAACATCTAACCACTTGGAATGAGCATCTATAATCAGTAGAAACATGGGTCCAAGGAAGGGTCCGATGTAGTCGATGTGTAACCACACCCAGGGTCTACCAGGCCACTCCCAAGGCTGCAATGGAGCTGCCACCAGCAACGTTTGCAGCCGTTGACATCGCACACAGTGCTTTATCACATTTTCAATACCACCATCCATCCTCGGCCACCATAGGTATCTGCGCGCTATTGTCTTCATTCGGGAGATCCCTGGATGGGCACTGTGTAGTTCGACTAAAAGTGGCCCCCTTCCCTTTGGTGGAACTATTACCCGTGCACCCCACAATAGAATGCCATCTTGACTGCTCATCTCATGTCTTCGGTTGAAGAACGGTTTTATTTCATCGCAGGCTGTCTCCTGGGACCAACAGTTTAACACTTGGTCTCACACTCGAGATAGGACTGGGTCCCAACTCATCCAGTCTCAGATCTGTCTGGCACATCCTGGTGAATAATCTAAAAAATTTAATAGTAAAACAAGTTCCTTGTGGAACTGGGATGTATCTGTCATTCTCTTTTAAGGGCAGGCAACTCAGGGCATCGGCATTTGCTATGTAAATGCCAGGCCTATGTACAAAGGCCTACGTACATAAGCTGCCAAAATTAGGGCCCATCATTGTATTCTTGCTGAGGCTATTGGTGGTATAGCCTTTTCCTCACTAAACAAACCCAATAGTGGCTTGTGGCCTGATCCAATCGTGAAATACCAGTCATGCATGTATTGGTGAAATTTTTTACACCATAAATGATCGACAGACCTTCCTTCTCAATCTGAGAATATCCCTTTTCAGCTGTGGTAAGCGCCCTGGATACATAGCCTATTGGCCACTCTGTGCCAACATCCATTCTATGATATAGTACCACTCCCATTTCAAAGGGAGACGCATCATATGTTAGCACCAAGTCTTTCGTCTGGTCATAATGCACTAACAAATTGGATGAGTGTAACAACTGTTTCACTTTCACGAAAGCTTCTTTTTGGGTGCCTCCCAAGACCAATGTTAGTTCTTTCTTAGCAGTGAATGCAGAGGGGCCAGAACTGTAGATAAAATAGGTAAAAATCACCCATAATAATTCCTAAAAATGATTTAAGTTCAGAGGCGTTCTTGGGTGCAGGTGCTTCTCTTATTGCTTTAGCCTTCTCTTCAACCGGGTGTAACGCCTGAGAATCTACCCGGTGGCCCACATAGGTTGTTTCTTTTGCTTGGAAAGTGCATTTTTCCTTTTTCAGTCACACTCCTGCTTGTAAAAGGCATTTTAGGACTTCCTCTAGATCAGCCAAACGTTCCTTTTCAGTGAATCCAGTTATCAGCACAGTGTCTAAGTAGTCTACGATCTGGAATAGTCCCTGCAGTAAGCTCTCCATTGTTCTCTGAAAGATGGCACAGGCTGAGGAAACACCGGAAGGTAAGCATGTATATTGGTACAACACTTTTTGGGTATTAATTGTGATGAATTCCCGGGAGGCGTCGTCCAGCTCTAAATGCTGATATGCGTGACTCAAGTCAAGCTTTGTATATGTTGACCCTCCTGCTAGCTTTGCATGTAGGTCTTTGATTTTTGGAATGGGGTACCTGTCCAGTTTGGCTGCTCAGCTGATGGTTAATTCATAGTCCCCGCAAATTCAGATGCTTTGGCCTGGTTTAAGGACAGGGACTACAGGTGCTGCCCATTTTGAGAACTGAACCGCATTTATGACACCCGACCTCTCTAGCCAGTTCAGCTCAGTGTCAACCTTCTCCCTGAGGGCGTATGGCACCGGTCTAGCTTTCATGAAGCGAGGGGTTGCTTCTGGATCCAGGTAAATCTTGGCTTACAGGCCTTGGATTTTTCCCAGTTCATCCTTGAAGATGGCGGCATACTTTTTTAAGCAGATCTGGTAGCCCACTTGCTCTCAGCTGGAAGATTTCGAACCAGTTTAATTTAATCTCCTTTAACCAATCTCACCCAGGAAGGCTTGGCCCTTCACCTACTAACCACCATCATTGGTATCTGTGCCGATTGGTTTCTATAATGGACAGTTAATCTGTTGATACCTTTTACATGGATTTCTTCGCCTGTGTATGTTTTCAGATGTTTGTTCCAAATTTAATTGATGTTCACCAAAATTGAAATATCTGAAAGTGTGTTCTCCAATTACAGTGGTGGAAGCTCCCGTGTCTACTTCCATTTTTACTGGTTCCCCATTCACTCGCACTGTAACAAATATTGACTCTGTCTTCCCAACTTTCATGTTAACAATGTATAGATGTCAGAATTTGTTGTTTCAGGCTCTGCTACACTGTAAATTTCACTGGGCTTCTTTTGTTGTTTGTAAGCCTCTTTAAATCTTTCTTTGCACTATCTCATTATATGTCTATTTCTGTGACAAAAGTAACATTCACTTTTTTAAACTGCCAATCGCTAAAAGACTGATTGCCTCCACGTCGATTAAAGTTGTCCTTCGATTTAGCTGCTAAATTATTTCTTCTTATTTTTCGGTTAGCGGGGGTTGTTTCCTGCTTCTCAGTGGAGTCTCGCTTTGATGCACCATTTTCGGCTGACTGTCCCTGCCCGATTTGGAGTAGGGCACCATTTTCTGTCCCTTGTATTGCCTGTGAATCTCTTACAGTGCTTTCCATGGCCAGTGCTATTTCTAATGCCTTCTTAAAATCCGGATTCACTTCAGACGGCAATCTTCTCTGAATAGTGTCTTGTTTCACGAGTTAAACGATCTCTGAGCATGTCATTCAGAGTCTCACCGAACTCGCGATGTTCCGGTAATTGCTTCAAATTTGCCACGCAGCGAGCAATTGTCTCACCCAGGGCTCTATTTCGCGAATTTGAACCGGAACCTCTGTATCGTGACTGAGGGCTTGGGTTAAAAATGTCCCTGCCATGTGGTCCACCAATTCTCCAAAACTCTTCAAATCTGTGGCACCGGGTTCCGTCAAACTTTGAATCAAACGGCAGGTTTTTCTCCCACAAGTACTCAAGGGGATTGCTCACCTCTTCTCTTCTCCCGTGATTTTGTTCGCTTGAAAAAAGAATGTGAGGCGTTCTATAAACGCAGACCAATTGTCTGTGGCTGGTTCAAAGGGATTAATTTTACCAAATTGTGGCATTTTAGGTGAGTATATCCTCTGTTATTTTAAACGGACGTTGATACTCACAATCGCTGGGCGGGGCACAGTGCCAATTCTGATTTATCCTGAATTATCTTGCTTTATCCTCATTGCCAGCTTGTTGTAGTGTGGCCTGTTGCCTATTTGTAATAGAGTTGATCTGCAGACAACTTTCTAAGTGGAAGCATTAGGTTTATTTACAATACAGCCAGCAGCAACTACACACATGGTTTCAGATCCATCTCCATCTCTGCACTGACTGTGGAGGCAGCCAGCGCTGCTAACACATTGGTTTACATAGATCATGTGATCTTACACCACCGGACTATACTTAAAGGTACAGTCCGACATTAAAAAAAACCCATAATTACTACACCACCCCTTATCCCCGCTGCTCTCCCTAACTACCCAAATCCTCCTGGCCCAAGATCCCGGAATTACCTGCTCCGGGGATCCAAGGCCTTGGGTTTCTTTTTTCTCCAAAGTAGCCACTGATGCCTTCCTGATGTTGCTGGGACTGATGGTTCTGCTTGCCAATCGGATTGGCTGGCAGCTTCAGAGGGCGGGACTCCCGCCCCAATGAGGGGACAAAAGTCCCATTTGGCCCTTGCTAATCAACCCCGTGGCGCTTTATGACTGCAGTGTGGGTCAATGTGGAGTGTGTTGGCTCAATGCCGACATGGGTTCCTGGGTGTTGGGGGGGTGGGTTGGGGGAAGGTGTGCCGTCTGTACACCTTTATCATTGTGTTATTCAGCCCTACATATTTTAAGGCTCCAGGTAAAGAAGCTTCTGTAGTTGGGAGAGCAGAGAACTTTTTGGACATTGGCAAATATCAAGGCAAAGATAGAAAGCAGCATTAGCCGGCTTTTCCTTCCTAATGATGTGAAGGTTAGTGATAGGTCAGAAGGTTGGGAAAATTTTAGATGACAAAAAAAATGAAGGGTGAGAAATTAGAATATGAGAGTAAACTAGCAAGAGATACAGAATCAGACAGTAAGATCTTCTACAAGGATGTACAAAGGAAGAGAATATCTAAAGTAAATGTTGGTCCCTTAGGGAATGAGACTGGGGAATGAATAGAGGGAAAGAAGGAAATGATTGGGGCCTCAAGTAGTTACTATCTAGGTTGGATAAAGGGACCGAGTATATTGTTGATGATACAAAGACAGGTAGAAAAACAAGTTTTGAGGAGGGCATGAAGGGCAAAATTGTCCCAGATTCGCACAAAGTGCGGTAAGCGGGTGGGGAAAAGTATGTTTTACCTGCCAGTCGCAATGGCAGCTTCTCACGCCGTTTCGACTCAATCCCACCTCATTAATGACGCAATTCCCAGGAAACATGCCGTTTCGCTGGCGGGCGGCTTCTAACTTGCCCGCCACGCTGTCGCCGTGCCGCTTCCTCACGCCGGGCATCATATTTAAAGTGCAGCCGCGTGCACACCTATCAGTTCCTCTAGCCCAGGAATGCTGCACAGAAGACATGGCTCCAAAAGGCAGGAAAACTGCAGCCCCTCCAATTCAGTGTCGCGTCCCTGCCACATCTTTTGGACGCCATGGAAGCCCGCCGTGATGTCGCTGCGGAAGCCCACCGTGATGTCGCTGCGGAAGCCCACCGTGATGCCTCCTACCTTCTCTCTGGCTGCAGGAGGTCCAGCAACATCACCAATCCAGCTTGGGGGGTGGTGGTCAGTGACAACGCCCTCCAAAAGAGGAGAACAAACAGTGCCGAAAGAGGATGAATGATCTCCTCCGTACCACCAGGGTAAGCCACTCTTCTTATCACTCTCAACTCACACACTCAGAAACCCATCACACATCCACAGGGACCTCACTCACTGCCACTTCAAGGGACATTACCATTCACTCATGCACACACACACCTTCATTATCCTCATCCCATCCATGGGACCACTCACCACCCACACATGCCAGGCATACTTATCATCTGGCCTGGCGGGCATCCTGCTTACACTCTCTCCATTTCTATTCATGCAAGACAAGCAGGGAAAAAACAAAAGGGAGAGGTCACAGACTGGTGGATGAATGCCTGAAATCAAGGTCCTCATGGACTTTGAAAATAGAGTCATTAGTTGGCCAGAGAAGATCTGGACCATTCCTCCAGTGAGGTCAGTGGTGCTCTATCAAATGAGGACCCAGCAGTGCAACATCCATCAGACCATGACCCAGGGCACTCACTCACACCCTCCGCCAGTGCAGAGACACACATCTCAACGGCACCAAGTTTTAGAGTAGCCTCGGGATCGCAATCTGGTGAGCACATTGCAATGTCTGATCCACAGCAGGTGGAGGCAGGGGCTTCCCAGGTTTCCGGCACTCGGAGGACTGCTGGAGAGTAGAAATTTGCTGAGTCCGAGTCAGATGATGAGCCTCTGGACTCGGTCATACCACAGTTGCTGGAGCTGCAAAGACAAGCTTGGGAACATTGGGAAGGGATGTCCGCTGCACTCCTCAGATTGCAAGACACAATGGAGGAGTCTGTCCGTCTTCAGTCTGAGATGATAGCGCCGGCATGCCAACGCATCGAGGTAGGATGGCAGCCGCCATGGAGACCTTGGTCCAGGACATTGGTCCTGCGCTGCTGCACTGGCTGAATTCCATCGCTGACATCATAGTTGGCCTCCAGCAATGTCAACACAAGAGGGGTGCGGGGCAACTCGATCTCAAGCCGGCTTCCCTTCCTCCTCAAGGAGCCAGCCAAGGCCCTCGGGAGGGGGGACCAGCAGGTGCACACCCTGGGGACATCCACCCAGGTGACTCAGGGAGAGTCTGACTCATCCAAATCCCCTCTTCCTGTGACCCCAGGAGCTGCAGCTCCACAGGCCGAGGAAGGTGCCACTGGCCCACAGGACCCCGAAAGCAGGTCGGGGCCCTCCAGAGGATGCCCATCAAGGTCAACACAGACAGGGTGTAGCAGTCAGCAGGCTTCCTCCACCTCCACTGTCGATGTCAGGGGAGCACCAAAACATTAGGAAGGGTTAGGGTTACGAAGTTGAAGGAGATGATGTTGCACAGCCTGGGCATGGATGTTAGTCACATGCACATGGCATTCACATTGTTAATAAACTCCCAAGAAGAATGTCTCCTTTCCTATGGCTCCTTGTTCTGATGAGCAGTGTTCATGTTGCTCAGATGTGAAACCTTGGTCCCTGAACAAGATAAAGTCAGTTGTCTCAGTCCAGGGCCTCTTCCCTGTGCTTTGTGCAACCTTCCCAGCACACTGATGGTGCGCCTTCACAGTCACTGGTCACATCAGTCATGCCTGTACCTCAGTGGGGCTTATCATTGCTGCCAGAATGTCCTGGGCCAGCAGCACAGAGTCCGTCATTCTCTCTGTGTGCTCTCACCACCTTTGAGCTGCGGCTGGCCGCCCATCTCATCAGCATCTGTGCCTGGTGACAGTGTGGTCCTGAAGGGTTCAGCTCACAAAGGATGCCATTGGATCAGGAGAAGTTAAAATTTCCCCGCTGCATTTCCATGATATGACCCTGTTCTCAAAGAGCAAGTGAGGTGATGTCAGCCAGACAGGAGTCAGGCATTCACATAAACTATGTGCGGATCTATAGAATGTCCCCACTGCATGTCGTCATCATCTTCCTGGAATTTAGGGACTGTGGGCACCTGCAGTGCCTCCATGACAGGAGCCTTATCACAGAGGGTAGGTGTGCTACCATCAGCCAGACGGGAGTCAAATATTCACAAATGCAATGTGAGGATCCATGGAGTCTCCTCACTGCATGTTGTCATCATTCCCCATGAACCTAGCAGCTTTGAGGGCCTCCCAAGTGAGCCTGCCTCGTCTGGCCAGTGAGATGGCCTCATCATTGTCATCCACACCTTAGAGGACCTCCCCACCCTATCCCTATTGACCTCCTCCTCATCGGCGGAGGCACGCAGCTCCTCCATCTCCTCCTCAACCTGCTCCTCTCCCTGTTGCAGTGCCAAGTTGTAAAGGGCACAGCAGGCGACGACGATGTGTGACACCCTTTGCGGACTGTATTGCTGGGCTCCACCAGACCGGTCCAGGCACCAGAACCTCATTTTCAACATTCCGATGGTTTCCTCCGCCAAGGTGCGAGTTACAGTAAAAGCCTCGTTGTACCTTCTCTCTGCTGCAGCCTGAAACCACTGCACGGATGTCACCAGTTATGTCCTCTCTGGGTAGCCCTTGTCCCCAACCCTGCAGCCTCTCTAGGCCCTGGAAGATGTCAGGGATCTGAGACCTACTGAGAATGTAGGAGTCATGGACACTCCCTGGGATCTGTGCACAGAACTGCAGGGTGCGTTTGTGGTGCTCGTACACCAGCTGAAGATTCAGCGAGTGGAAGCCCTTACGGTTGACGTAGTTGACTTGTTGCCATGGAGATCTGAGTGAGTTCAATTGATGGCACCCTGCACCTGTGGGAAACCTGAGATCTGCGCAAATCCCAGCGCTCTTGCTTCCTGACTTTCCAGATTCCGGGCAAAACGCGCAAAGTTGTGAGCCTTCTCGAAGACGGCGTCTGCGACCTCTTGGATGCATTAGTGTATGGAGGCTTGCAATATCCCACAGAGGTCACCTATGGAGCCCTGAAAGGAGCCACTAGCGTAACAATTGTGGGCTGCAGTCATTTTCACAGCCAGTGGCAGTGGATGCCCTCCATGTCCCCGTGGCATCAAATCAGGACATACACAGTCTTCGGCGGTACTGGTTCTCTGCCATCTGCAGGAATCACAAGCGCTGTCTATAGACCCTGTGTCTAGCTAGGCGCCGAACAAAGATGGCTCACTGTGGCTCTTCAGTGGCTTATGCAGGAGCCCCAGCTGCCCCTTCTGCCTGAGGTTTCTGCTCCTCCCTCTGTCCAGCCAGGAGCCTCCGTCACTCCGTTCGCCTTCATCTCCACTCTCTGTAAGCTATGAGGCATACAGATGGATCACCAGGATCCATGCCCCTGATGTACTCCTCCTGCAGGTTGAAAGAGAGAGACATGTAGGTTAGCTTGGGTGTTCTAAGAACCTCTCTTGGTTAAGTCTGAATGCCCCTTAATGCATCCCAGAGAGTGCTGGCCACCATTTGGATGGCCAGAGCTTAGTGCGCTGCATGGCTGCCTGAAACACCACCCACCTCCGCCCCACTCCACCTGACCGATTGACCACTGGACTGCATGCTGTGCTCTCAGCTCAGGCATAGGCATTCTCCTAACCCACACTGCAAGGGCTGCGCCGTTAGCTTGAACCATGGGGGAGACTGGTCCAAACTTGAATGATGATATTCGAGGGGCTGTGAGCGCCTCCACTAGTGACTGCTCCACGGGCAGCTCTTGCAGGGAGATTGTACAACTTGCCCAGTCGTCCAGTTGTTTCCACGTGTTTCACATGTGGGAGAACTAATGATGCAGCTGCATTAAGAGGAGAACAGAAAAGAACAATATGTCAGTTCCTGTTTCTGTGGGCTGCACCTTATCTATGAGGGGTGGGCTCGGCGGGAGTAGGCAGGGACAGGCGTGGAGCCGATCGCCACCCACAGTCGGCTCCGCGCCGCCATTTCATGTGGGCAGGCCAATTAAGGCCCGCCCAGCATAACACGCGACCAGTAGCGCTCAGTACTGCCTGTGCAGGCGGGGGGGGGAGGAGGGAAAGTTGGGGCCTCCGCTCTTTCATGCAGGCGCGCAAAAGAACGCAATAATCTCCCTGAGGCTCAGAGCTGCCTCAGGGAGATTAAGTTGTTAAAAAAATGTTGTTACACATAAAGTGAAAAATGATTTAAACATGTCCCCCCCCCATGTGACAGTGTCACATGAGCTGGGACATGTTTGTCAAGTTCACCAAATTTATTTATTAATTTTATAAAACCTTCAGAAAACCTCAACCCACCCGTGGATGAGGTTTCCTGGAAAACGCAAAGGCCGCTTGGGCTCTTCACCTGCCCCCCCAACCTTAAGTTTGGACGAGCAGCATTGCTAACAAGTTGATTTGGTTTTTTTTAATGGCCTTAATAGGCCTTGACAGTTCGGCGGGCGCATAGCCGCCGAACAAAATATCGAAATGATGCGCAGTGACACCGGGACGCACGCCCGATGTCATCACGCATCATTTTTTGCGTCGGGCCCACCCCTGCATGGCGACGGCAATATTCTGGCCTGTAAATTCAAAGGTTTTGACATTAGAGCTTAAAGGGTCATCAATAGGCAGAAATCCACAGGGATGCATCCATTCCTGATCTAAGCTGAGCTGGCACGATGCTTAGTAACTGAACAGTGCAACTGACCTCACCTGTAGGTGATGTAGAAATTGCTGCAGAGGATACAACAAACATCTTTTACTCAAGTTGCATTTGAGTCCGAGCTCACTGAAGGGCACTTCAAGAAAACACCAAGAGAGCAAACTACTGGACCAGCCACCTAGGTACTGTGGCTACTAGAGCAGGTCAGAGGCTGCAAATTCTGTGGAGAATAGATCACCTCTTGACCCATCAAAGCCTGTCCACCATCTACAAGGCACAAGTCAGGAGTGTGATGGAATGCTGTCCACTTGCCTGGATGAGTGTAGCTCCCACAACACTCAAGAAGCTTTATGTCACTCAGGAAACCACTTGATTGGCACCCCATACACCACCTTAAACATTCATTCTCTCCACCGCCGACGCACAGTAGCAGCAGTGTGTGCACCATCTACAAGATGCACGGCAGCAACTCACCAAGGCTCATCCAATAGCACCTTGCAAGCCTGCAAACTCTACCACCTCAAAAGACAGAATCACTCGATGCATGGGTATACCACAACCTACAAGTTTCCCTGCAAGTCTCACACCATCCTGATTTGGAAATGTATCACTGTTCCTTCATCATCACTGGGTCTTTATCTGGAACTCGCTCCCTAACAGCACTCTGGGTGTACCTACATCAGATGGACTGCAGCGGTTCAATAAGAAGGCTCACTTGTCAATGGCAACTAGGAAGGCACAGTAAATGCAGGCCTTGTCAGCAATGCGTATATCCATGAATGCATAAATAAAATAAAAAAGACAATGTTTGAAGTAACAACAAGGTCTGTAGGAAGTATGTGGCATTTTATTGCAACAGCCAAGAAACTTTTCTGCTACTGGCACAATATCCGTATTGGTCCAAACAGTGAGTGCATCACACAGAGTTAGAGGGATGGATGGGGGGGGACAGGATTATCTACAATGACTAACTTAAGACCTGAGATAGAACCATGAGGGGCAATGATCAAGGGTTAGAACCTCAATATCCTAGTGGAAGATATGCGCCCTAGTGATGAAAAGAGAAAAAAAAAATCAATAGACGTGGGCCAGAATTTTATGCTTTTCCTCCAGCCTCTCCCCCGAGACCTGATCGCCCCCTTCGCACACCTCTCCCCCGGGTCTTCCCTACCATCCCCGCACTAACCGCTTAAACTTACCCTGGCCTCCGCTCTCCGCACTTAGCCCCTGACATCTCCCTGAACCTGCTCTTCTGTCCACTGCAGTGTGGTCGCTGCAGGGGCTAGAGAGTGCCAGCCAATCAGCTCTTTAAGGTGGGACTTCCTCCCGAGTGAGGGGCGGAGGTTCCGCCTGCAGCCGCTTGATGCTCATTCGAGCGTAAATGGGCAGCGGTGCCTCGGATTTGGTAGGGATGTGTTCCTCACCGACTCTTTGGATGGCGAGAAATCATCCACCATCCACCATCCGAAAAATTCAGGCCTTGGATGAATAAAGCATACATCTTGAATCTTATTGGTTTTGAATGCAGATTATTTAATAATTTACTGCCACAGTGGATATAATACCCTTGACCGGGACTGAAACTAGTAGAAATATTTCTCAAGAATTTGTTGGGCTCGCAAAAAAGTTAACCATTTGAGACAAGCAATAAAAATCAAAACCTTTGCACAAATTCTGTAACCAGTCCACAGTTCTTTTTTCAGGCGTGGACTGTGCATGCTTTTCAACACAATTTCAAACTAGCTTGACAACTCATTTTGCATTAGATCGAAACCAGAATTTATAAATCTTCTCAAAGTTGACTGCAGAATCTCATATTCCCGGATAGGAAATCAATAACGGATTCACAGTAAATACAAGGAAACTTAAGATGTAACTGACAAGGCTTAATTTTCCAGAGGTGCGTAACTTCAGATCAGAAACGCTGGGTAAAAATGAGGTCCTCACCAGGTGGGTCCCCTGTAAAGAAAGAAAAGACTTGCCTTTAAGTAAGATCTTTCCAGGCAGACAGAGGCAACAGGGGGGGCCCCTAACCACTGGGCCTTGCTTTAATGCAGTTATACATCGCTAGGAATCGGACATAGGTAGAGAAGATGTCTCCGCTTTTGTTATGGTGAAAAACTAAGGGCCATTACGATAAAACTGCCACCAGTAAATCAAATGGGCGATTCAGAAGAACCCTCCTTATCCAGAGTGGTGAGAATGCGGAAATCGCTATCAGCTGTAGTGGTTTGAATTTGTATGATTCGAATAACATAGATGTATTTAAGGGGAAGCTAGATAAACACATGGGAGAAAAGAATAGCAGGATAGGTTGATAGAGCTAAATAAAACAAGGTGAAAGGAGGTCATGTGGAGGGTAAACACTGGCATAGACCTACTGGCCTGAATGGCCTGTTTGGTGCTGTAAAATTTAATGTACTAATTAATTCCATGAATTGGCAGGAAGAGGACATCAGCAGAAGCTGAGTGCTGGCCGAGGGGCACCTTCAAGCTTGCAGATAAGCAGCGGGTCTGAGGGAAGGGAATGAGAAGAGAGGGGGGAGTTAGGTGGATTAAAGGTCAGGGGAGATCAGAGGTGAAGTCGGCAATTGGGCTCCTCGTGACCCCACAAAGAAAATTATCTGAAGGGGCCCCTTCATCCTTCCCACCTGCTTCAGCCTGCCGGGAAAGTCGCAATAGCTCCCTCTCTCAGATCCCAGTGAAAATGCCCTTGGGCCTCATTGAGTGTAGGTCTGTCAGCCCTGTCCCCATACCCTTTTCGTCAACCACTAATTCTTAAATGAAGGGCGGTAGTTTACAGCATAAACTGGCTCAGAGACAGCAATCCACTGGCACGCCACTTAAAATGGACTCTGTTGAAAGCTGAAGTGATTTTTATTGACAAACCGAATATTAGAAAAATGAAATAATTACATTTGATACGATGTAGCTCAATCTTTTAATGCTGGAAAAATGAATAACAGCCTTTTGATGTTCTGTAGAATCGTGCATCTGTGTGATATTGATTTTTGTGGAGTTATGATCCTCAGTTCTGCTCTATTAAGTTTGAAAATTATGTCCCTCAGGTGAATGTATGTGTGTGCATATGTGTGTGTGTGTGTATACATATATCTGTGCCATATCTGTGTGAGTATATGCTGTCCCCATGATTATCATTTTTATGGTCCAACACAGAAGCTGCAATTAAGCAAATTGATTATTGATTTAAGTACATCAACTCAGACCTGAACCACAAATTCCCACTCAGTCCCGTGTGGGCTATTGCTGCTGTCTCATTATATCTGACTTGTCAGAAGAGGAAACATAATCGTTTATGCCCCTTACAAGCTATGCAAGAAAGGAGAGAGAGTGAGAAAAAAGAAAGGGCGGAACAGGTGACCTGACGGTAGCTGGGAAAATGCTAGAATCTATTATGAGGGATGCGGTAACAGGGCCCGGAGAGAATCATATAACATGGCTAGGCAGAGTCAACATGGATTTATGAAAGGGGAATCATGTCTGACAAATCTATTCAAGATTTTTTGAAGTGATAACGCATAGTGTAGATAAAGAGGGACCAGTGGATGTAGCGTATTTGGATTTTCAAACATCATTGGATGAGGTGCCGCACAAGACGTTGCAAAGGTTAGGGCTCATGGGGTAGAGGGTAATATACTAGCACGGATTGAGGACAGAAAGCAGAGAGCAGGATTAAAAAGGCCATTTTGGGGTTGGCAGGCTGTAAGTAGGACGGCACCACAAGGATCACTACCTGGGCTTCAGTTATTTACAATTTATATCAAAGACCGAGCGTAATGTTCCCAAGTTTGCTGATGAAGAAAAGCTGTCAGGTGGATGCAAATAAGCTGCAAAGGGATATAGACAGGTTCAGTGAGTGAGCAAGAACATGGCAGATGGGATATGATATGGGAAAGTGTGAAATTATCCACTTTGGAAGGAAAAATAGAAAAGCAGGGTATTTTTTTATGTTTCTTCATACTTTCACGGGAGGTGGGAATTGCTGGCTTGCCCAGCATTTGTTGACCATCATTAATTGCCCTTGAGAAAGTGGTGGTGAGCTGCCTTCTTGAACCACTGCAGTCCATGTGGTGTAGGTACACCCACAGTGCTGTTAGGGAGGGAGTTCCAGGATTTTGACCCAGTGAAAGTGAAGTATCTGTCCTTCACTGGATATAGTTCCCAGTCAGGAAGGGATATAACTGAGAAACTGGGAAATGTTGGTATCAGATGGACCTGAGTGCCCTTGTACATGAATCACAGAAAGTTAACATGCAGGTTCAGAAAATAATTAGGAAAGCAAACGGTAGGTTAGCCTTTATTTCAAAGGGATTGAAGTGTACAAGTCATGAATTTCACTACAATTATACGGGGCCTTGGTGAGACCACACCTGGAATACTGTGTACTGTTTTATTCCTTATCTAAGGCAGAACATTCATATAGGAGTGCAAACGAGGTTCACTAAACTGTATCCTTGAATGAGGGGATTGTCCTCTGAGGAGAGATTAAATAGAATAGCGCTATATTCCCTGGAATTTAGAAGAATGAGAGGTGAGAATGAGAATGAAGAATATACAATTCGTAAGGAGCTTGACGGGGTAGATGCTAAGAGGATGTTTTCCCTGATTGGGGAGTCAAGAACCAGTGTCACAGTATCAGATTAAGGAGTTGACAATTTGGGACTTAAATGAGGAAACATTTCGGCAATCAAAGGGCTGTGAGTCTTTGGAATTCTCTGTCCCGGAAAGCTGCAGATAGCTCAACTGTTGAGTATATTCAAGACAGAGATCAATAGATCTTTGGGTAATACTGGAATCAAGGGATACAGGGATAGTGAGGGAAGCTGGAATTATATCGAATAGCATCATAGAATGGTTACAGCATAGAAGGGGGCTATTCGACCCAGTGTATCCATGCCAGCACTCTGCAAGAGCAACTCACCTAGTCCCACTCCTCCACCCTTTCCCTGTAGCCCTGCAACCATTTTCACTTGACATAATTATCCAATTTTGAAAACCATGACTGAATCTACTGCTGCTACAGTCGCAGGCAGTGCATTCCAGACCCTAACCGCTCACTGTGTAAAAAAAACCTTTTTCCTCATGTTGCCCTTGCATATTAACTGCTTTCTCAACCTGCCCTGTCACCATCAATGACTTATGCACATGTAACTCACTGTGCTGGATCACCAATGTCTCAATACCTGTACGAGACCACCACTGATTCACTGTCTATACCAGATCAACACTGACTCACTACCTGTACCACATGTCTTTGATATCTCTACTGGACCATTATCAGATGAATCTCCTGCACCATTATTGTATTTACTAAACCTGCACAGAATCTCTAATTTTATCACCTAATTATTTCTACCTTACTTTGGTTCTTCTGGTTGCCATAGCTTCACAGGCCTAACTCAAGAGTTCTTTCCTGAGGTTTTTGCTCAATTTTATTATTTACAGGGTCATCATCATGCCACCAAGTAGGCTGGAGCAAGTTTGCCCCTAGTCTGAGCACTTACATGCTCATTCACCCAGTATACATTCTGTACACAACCAATGAACCCTATAGTAACAATGCCATGTGTGGAAACACTTAAAAATCAGCCATTCATAACTTTATTAAGAAAACCTGCTGTTACTACAACCCTATAAAAATGTCAACCAACCAGACCTTTAAAGTATCAATCGCAGAAACTATAAGCAGTTGACAGCTTTTCACCAAGTAAAGACACATTGAACCCTTGACAAAATAAAGCCAAGGAATAAAAAAAAGCTTGAGTTGTTAATCAAGGAATGGTTTCCATTCTCTGCACCTGTTTCAACAAACTAATGGAAGTCCAGGCTCTCAGCCAAGCATGCATAATGAGGCTTGGTTCATTTGGCAAGAGGGAATGAAAAGATGCCCTGTTACCCCAACCCTAAGATTCTTGTTCTATATCTGCCGGGAAATCACCAGAAAGGGGGCTGCCTTTGTATTGCACTCTCTAGTAAAGGCAGCTGATGATAAGATTGGTGGGGCGAAGGGGAGGTGGGGACAAAAACGATGTTTGTTCAGCCTTGATGGAGACAGCAACCTTTATCCTGTTGCTAGCATACTTGTAACTTGATAAATAGCAAAGGGTTAGATTGAAATAGCAGGAAAAGGGAAGCTTCTGCAGGGATGGTGTCATGGTAGAGATCCAGGTGATACAAGAAGTTATCAGCGTGGGCTCTTTTGCCAGAGGGCATTGATTCTGATTCAGGGCTAGGGGAACCAAATCAAAATGAGTGCCATTAAAATTAGTGTGGGATGCTAAACAGTTTATCAAAACTGTTAAACTTCATTCAGGCATAGATATTTCACTCACCTTGTCAATCTTAAGTACACTACTGATGCTAGTAGAGGTTGTATTATTTCACAACTCTTTTTAGTTTTACTAATCACACAGAACAATGGATTTAAGTTCCAACTGCAGAGACTTGAGCAGAAAATCAAAGCCAACACTCCAGTGCAGTGCTGAGGTTACCTTCCAGATGAGACATTAAACCAAGGCCTTTCTGCCCTCTCAGGTGGATGCGAGAGATCCCATGGCACGATTTGATGAAGAGCAGGGAAGATCCCCCTGGTGTCCTGGTCAATAATTATTCCTCAACCAACATCACTAAAACAGACTAGCTAGTCATTAGCTCAATGCTGTTTGTGGGACCTTGCTGTGGGGAAATTGGCTGTCATGTTTCCTGTATGACTGTCCCTGCACATCACAAAAGTGTCTCATTCGCTGTAAAGCGCTTTGGGCCTGAGGCTATTAAATACGCTATATAAATGCAGGTTCTTTCTTTTTGTGAGCAATGACAAAGGAGATCTGCTAGCATCAGTACTCATCAATTAAATAATGACTTGTAATTTAGTGGAAGACAAAGAATACCATAGATAATTGGCCATCCTTTTAACACCCCACCTGATTAGTATTAGTAAAGAAAATCAGGCAGGATTGTAAAATTCATTGCCTTTCTGGTGTCACCCACTCTGTTCATAACCTGTTCCTTTCCCTCTGTCAGATACAGCAAGCCATTCCCTCACATATATCCACTGTTCTATATGTCAGTCATTCAAGAGCACCTGTTAGATTCCAATCTGTCATTACTTCCAGATTGTCATTAATTTTCAGATAACTAGCTAGCTCTTGTTGAGTTTGTGTCTGGACTTCATTTACAGAATGTCAGACATATGTGAAATATTATTTAATTAAAGCAGGACGTGAAAAATTGAACCTGGAATGCAGTTTATTAAAACTAAATATTATTTTCTAACAGTAGAAAGGTTAACTACAAAGTTGTAGTTTATCAAAATGTATGTGTTGCCTGAGGTATTTTTGCTGAGGTTTTTTGTTGCTATGCTTTTCATGAAAGCAATTTAACTAATCCAATCAATGTTAGACATTCTTAAGATGTAAAATCAAAAACCAAGCCAGAGCAAGCATTAGCTTTGATGCCAAGTGTTTTTACTGATTTCCCAGAGAGGATTCTCTTAATTAATTGATTGTCATCCGCCCAGCAATTAACAGATCAGTGAAATTATCTATCCCAATCTCTGTTCACTTGACATGTTATTAATAAATTGGGAAATGTTGAAAGTTTTATTCTGACAGAATGAGGTTTTCAGCATACATTGGACTCTTAGTTGCTTCAGTGGGCTGAATTTTATGTGCCCCTGTGGGTGTGTTTCCTGTGGGGGGTGGGCATGTAAAATAGAGGTGGTGGGGGGAGGGGGCCCATCCCACCACCTTTCCCCCCCTCCCACCCCCAAACACCCCTCCAATCCGGTGCGGGGGGTGTGGGGGAGCAGGTGCGAAATCGGCAGCCCATCCACCATGTTTAGATGAATAATTAAGGATCAATTAGACTTGTTATCAAGTCAATTGACCTGACAGTATGTTGCCCAGGTCATAAAACGGCTAGCGGGGTGTAATAACTTGTTGGAGCAGCAGGGTTGGTGAAGAAAAGGCTAAACTTTATTTAGGAGACATGTAGAGGTGCTTGCAAGCTAGGTGCGATTTCTCCGTCGTGAGGCCCGCCCACAGGATGCCCGCGCAATAAGCTTATTGGTCAAAGCCCCTGTAATCGCATCACATGATGAGTGATTGACAGGAGGGAGGGACAATACATCTAGTTACTACACGTGGGCAACAGGGCGAGAGCAGGAAGCCCGATTTTAACTCTAGTGCTTTAAGAGCAGGAATGAAGTTGGGGGGGGGAGCGGCGGGGTGGTGGTGAGGAGTTCACTTCGGGGGCTGCCCTTTACCAATCGCGAGGCAGCTCCCCTTAGATCGAACTCCCACCACCTTCCTACCTACATGCTTCCTGCCTTAAACACGTCCCCTCCCCTCCCCCTAATCTACACAAACCCTCCAGGCCCAAGATCCTGGACTAACCTGCTCCAGGGACCTATCCTCATCTTCTTCTGCAGTCCCGGCAGCTGTCACTGACACCTCCCTGGTGCCTCCAGGGCTGATGGAGCTGTCGGCCAGTCAGATTAGCTGGAAGTTCCAGAGGCTGGGACTCCCCAGCAGACCCACTTGGCCTTCATTAGCCCACCCTGCGCAGTGCTTTATGGCTGTTTCCGGGAGTAGGGGTTGGAGGGGTGGAGTGCATGTCCGGGGAGGGTGCTGTCTGCCCCCGCCGGCAGATTATTCAACTCGTGCTTTTAAAAAAAATTCCGAATGCCTTTTACAATTTCACAACCTGAGGGGTTGATGCAAGAAAGTGCCTTCCATGACCTAAGGATGTCTCAAAGCACTTTACAGCCAATCAGTTACCTCTGGAGTGTTGCAGACATCACAAATTCTTTGTGCACAGCCAGGTCCCAGCAACGTAATAATGACTAGGTCACCTGTTGTGGTGACATTGCCTGAGGATGGATATTAGTTAGGACACCAGAGAGAGCTCTTCCGCTCTCCTTTGCAATAGTGTCTTGGGGTCTTTTACATCCACCTGAAAGGGTCTCAGTTTAACACCTGATCTGAAAGCCTGCACTGGAGTGTCACCCTAAACTTAGCGCTCCAGTGAGACGAGAGCCCACAACTTTCCTGAGTAAGAATGCGACCAACTGAGCCAAAGCTGAAGCTGGTTCGAATCTGTTTGTGCTTATTCGCTGGAAGTGAATTAGCCCATTTATCTGGCAGCTGTACAGAGCTTATTAAGCCACAGTGTACATTATTTCCGAGTAATTTCTATTTTTATCCTGGATTTTGGCAGGACCAGTGATAAAGGCCTCCTTTCACACAAAGATCACTTGCCTGTGACTCAGATTATTATTGGAGACATTAACAAGACGGGCTCTGAAGCCGCCTACAAGCTCGGGCCATTACGTTGCCATGGTGATGGTAAGTGTCCTGCGGTTAACTTTCATAAATGGCCTCTCAGAATGGATGTCAGGCTGGTGCTAAATTACCCAGCATTTGAAATCAAATCAAAAAGTCAAATTAATCCATGTGACATCACAATAGTTGAAGGTCTAATTTAAAGAACACCAGACTGATGAACGCCATGGAACCCGTTCGTTGTCCTTAAAAAAAAAACATTTGCTCACTGCAAGTTCTTTTTTGCTAAGGCTAGGCTCCAGCTGGAGAGATAACTGAGGAATGCATCCCCCCGCCCCCCCTCGTCGTCCCCCTCCCCATTCCTTGCCCACGGTGTGAAGATTCAGAAGACACTAGGCGTGGGAGCTCTAGCTGCGAGTCGGTGGCACGTCCAAAATGATAACACGTAGATGATAACACTGTCGGGAATTTTGAATCTATTTCAACAGGGGACGAGGAAGAATTGTTTCGGAGTATTTTTGTTTCCAAAGAGAGGGCTTCAGTCCATTAGAGCGCTGCACAATAACCTTCTTTATGAAGGGGGTCCAGCCGTGGCCTGGATGTGAAACCAAGGGCTGGATTTTACCTGCCTCCGCCCAGGCGTGTTTTGGCGGAGGGGGCACATAAAACAGGACATCTGCCCATCCCTAAGCTCACCCCCATCACATGGTAGGTGGGTGGACACCCAAGTTGGCAGCCCGCCCGCCATATTGAAATTAATGATCAGGGGTCAGTTGAGCTTGTACCAAGCCCCAAGCCAATTGCCCCCAATAATACCCTGCCCATGCCACAATACGGTTGGTGTGGGCAGTCGGGCGGGAGTGGACAGGCCGTTTTCTTTTTTTTAGCGTTTTTAAAAAGGTGGGAAGGAAGGGGGTTACAATCTTTGTGGGGTGTGCCCTTTAGCATCAAGGGGCAGCCCCCCCCTAAGATAGTACCCCCCTTTTTCTTCCTACCTACCCGGTCTCTAAAACCAACCACCCCCACTGCCCCCACCCCGCTTCCTAAGCCGCCCAAATCATCCCTGCCCAAAACCCTGGCTTACCTTGCTCCGGAATCCATTGAAACATCTTCTTGGGCCTGCGTGTAGTCCTGGCAGTGCCCACTAATACATCCTTGGCACTGCCGGGACTGCTGGAGCTGCTGGCCAATCCAATTGGCTGGCAGCTACTGTGGGTGGGACTCCCTTGCAAGTGAGGGAGGGAAGTCCCACTGACAGCTATCTAGCCTGCCCGCAGTGCATTACATTTGCGGAGTGGGCTGGCGTGGAGCCCGTAATATGCAGCCCTAAGGCTTGAATTTTCCCAGCTTGTGGAGAGGGGTTTGGAGGTAAGGAGGTGGGACTGGGAACATCAGGGGGAGCTGTACCCTGACTCATTCCCACCCACTGGCAACTTGCCCAGGGGCAGACTCAGAACAAGGTCTGCTGCCCACTCCAAGGGGTTGGGCAACCAAGTAACACCGCACTCAGGGGGCAGTTAAGTGCCAACCACATTGCTGTGTGTCTGGAGCCACATTAGGCCAGACCAAGTAAGGATGGCAGATTTCCTTCCCTAAAGGGCAGTAGTGAACTAGATGGGTTTTTACAAAAACCGTCTAGAGGGACAAGGACAGCAGATACATGGCAACCCCACCACATGGAAGTTCCCCTCCAAGCCACTCAGCATCCTGACTTGGAAATATATTGCCATTCCTTCATTGTCGCTGGGTCAAAATCCCGGAACTCCCTCCCTAACAGTGCTGTGGGTGTACCAACACCACATGGACTGCAGCGGTTCAAGAAGGCAGCTCACCACCACCTTCTCAAGGGCAATTAGGGATGGGTAATAAATGCTGGCCCAGCCAGCGATGCCCACATCCCTTAAATTAATAATTTTAAAAATTGTCACGGTCGCCATTACTGAGACTAGCTTTCTAGATTTATTAATTTTTTCGACTGCACGCCCGCTCGATCCTGACCGGCTTGCCCGACAGGGAGAAAATTCTCTCCTTTCTTTCTCCTGTGAAGTACTTTGGGACATTTTATAACATTAAAGGTGTTATATAAATATTGTTGCTGTTGATGTAATTATGAAGTTAGGACGCTATTAAAAACCTAGTCACACCTCTTTCGGCAAGGTGTAGCTTTTTCCACGGTTTTTCACAACGAGTGTTGAAGTGAAAGCTCTTGTTAAATCGTGATTGCAATGGAGATCCCAGTCTGCGGAAGCCTCTAGCAGGGGCATAGATTCACTGACAGCAGCTTCTGAATTCCTGTGTTATCCTGCTCATTTGTGGACTCCTGAAGTTGTTCTCAGTTTCAGTGGATTAATGATGGTGAACGCTAACAGTTTCGCTGACATGTCCACTGGAAAATCTGAGCCTTTGTCTTCTTTCTTATCCTATTGCATAGAATTACGTAGGATTCATAGCACTGTAACAAGTCAATCACCTCAACTGGTCTACCCCACATGAGCCTCCTCCCCCGCTACCACATCTCACTCTACAAGCAGCTTCTTCTCTTCATTAAGTACTTACCCACCTTCACTTTAAAACTGGTGTTGTTTGAAGAATGTAAATAGATTTTAATATTTTAGTACATTTGTAACAGACTGTTAGTAATTTATTAAAACAATTGCTGTGTACTAATGTTTTGATCTGTGCTACAGATCGCATCAATCAGAATGAACATTTTATTTTATTTAACATATTTCTGGCAGAAACATTTAGAATGCAAAATTGGTATAAAATGTGCTTCAAAATGAAATAGCGCTTTGCATCTGCTTTTGAGGCTTGAGGTAAGATGGTGAGTAGCTAAGCTATCATGACTACCTTGATTGAGTTATTTGATGAAGTAACAGATAGAATTGATGAGGTTAGTGCAGTTGATGGTCTTTCAAAAGGTATTTGATAAAGTAGCAAATAATAAACATGTAAGCAAATTTAAACTCTATGGGATTATGGGGACAGTGGCGGCATAGGTACAAATTTGACTAAGTGACAGAAAACCGAGACCAGTGAATGGTTATCTTTCAGACGGAGGGAAGTATACAGTAGTATTTCCAAAGGGCTGGTATTAGGAGCACTGCTTGTTGTGATTTATATTAACGAGCTGGATTTGGATATACAGGGAAAATTGTCAAAGTTTGCACGAAACTCAGAAATGTGGAAAACATTGACAAATAGCAGACTTCTTCAGACAAATGGGCAGATACATGGCAGGTAAAATTTAACCCGGAGATGTGTAAAGTGATTCATTTTGCTATGAAGAATAGGAAGCGACAATATAAACTAAATGGTCCAATCTTGAAAGGGGTGCAGGAAGGGAGAGAATTGGTGGTGTGCAGGCAGAAGTCTTTGAAGGTGGCAAGGTGAGTTGAGATGGCTTTTAAAAATGCGTATGGGATTCAATACTATATAAATAGAGGAATGGAGCACAAAGGCAAGAAAGCTATGCTTTATTAGTATTTGCAGAACAATGGGAAAGGACATGAGAAGGAGCCTAATGGTAGCTCTACCAAAGAGCCAGTTTAGGCACAATGGGCCAAATGGCCTCCTTCACTGCTCTATCATTCAATGGTTCTATATGCAGGTTTGGAATCCCTTGGGCTTGTTTCTTGGTCTGTACTGCGTTAGCAGGTCATAGTCATGTCAGTGGTTGAGGCACTGCTATCAATCTCCACTAGTTATCTGGAGTACTCTGTATACACAACAATAATATTCAGCACAGAAAAAATTTAGCTAAATTGAAGCCAGGGCAGAGAAAAGCTATTTAAGCGATTAGGAGAAAAAAACTGATGAAGTGAGACTTGGAGGACTGGGATCTTGTTGAATAGGAGAGGGCTGAGGAGGCACATAACAGAGATACTGACATGAATAAGGCTCAGAGATTTAAAGGACCAATCAGAACTACTTAATTTGATGCAGGAAGCAGAACAAGGGATACATTCAGGCACAATGTAAGAAAGAAATACTTACTGAGACGTTTCAGAAGACTTTGAAGGGGCAAGTAACTCAGATCTTAAAAAGAAACATGTTGCCAAGGGAACCTGAACCAGATAAGTGTTGGTCCTTTCTGGCCTTGAGATAACCAGTGTTTTGCATAAAGAAGAGAAAATTAACCGGAATAAAATGAGAGGGTGCCCTAAGGGAAATGGTTGAGAGAGCTGCTATAGTGGTACATCCGTCATGATCAAATAACATGCCAAGGCACAGAGAAATGTCCATTTGGCCAGTTTACCCAAAGAGATGTATGTCAGAAAAGGAGTTTGTGTCTTTTTTTTCACTCATTCAAAGGGTGTGGGCTTTGCTGCCTAGGCCCATCCCTAATTGCCCTTGAGAAAGCGGTGGTGAGCAACCTTCTTGAACCCTGCAGCCTATGTGGTGTAGGTACAACCACAGCACTGTTAGAGAGGGAATTCCAGGATTTTGACCCAGCGCCAGTTAAGGGATGGCGATATATTTCCAAGTCAGGATGGTGAGTGGCTTGGAGGGGGACTTCCAGGTGGCGGTGTTCCCAGGTGTCTGCTGCCCTTGTCCTTCTAGATGGTAGTGGTCATGGGTTGGAAGATGCTGTGTAAGGAGCCTTGGTGAGTTCCTGCAGTGCACCTTGTAGGTGGTACACACTGCTGCTACTGTGGTGGAGGGAGAGAATGTTTGTGGATGGGGTGCCAATCAAGCGGGCTGATTTGCTCTGGATGGTGTCAAGCTTTTGAGTGTTGTTGGAGCTGCACTCATCCAGGCAAGTGGAGAGTATTCTATTGCACTCCTAACTTGTGCCTTGTAATGGTAGATAGGCTTTGGGGAGTCAGGAGGTGAGTTACTCGGCACAGGAATCCTAGCCTCTGACCTGCTCTTGTAGCCACAGTATTTATATGACTAGTTCAATTCATTTTCTGGTCAATTGTATTCCTCAGGATGTTGATAGTGGGATTCAGTGATGGTAATGCCATTAAACATCAAGGGGCGATGGTTAGATTCTCTCTTGTTGTAGTTCGTCGTTGCCTGGCACTTGTGTGGTGCAAATTTTACTTGCCACTTGTCAGCCCAAGCCGGGATGTTGTCCAGGTCTTGCTGCATTTGGAAATGGACTGTTTCAATACCCTGAGGAGTCACGGATGGTGCTGAACATTGTGTAATCATCAGTGAACACCCCCACTTTTGAACTTATGATGGAAGGAAGGTCACTGATGAAGCAGCTAAAGAGCATTGGGCCGAGGACACTATCCTGAGGAATTCCCGCAGTGATGTCCTGGAGCTGAGATGATTGACCTCCAACAACCACAACCACCTTCCTTTATGCTAGCTATGACAAAACCAAAGAGAGAAAATTTGCACAGCCACATTTAGAGTGTTGCTACACAGAGGGATTCCTACCCTGTAAAAATGGTTTAAATGTCTATAGTGTGAGAGCATCTTACCATGGTGGAGTGACAATCTAAATAGGATTGAACTATGTTTAACTAGTAAGTGAATTGTACTCTCTAACAGACTGATATTGATCCACACAGGAAATTACTGGAACGCAGCATCCTTCAACACCGAGTCCTCGTATCTCCATTTCCCCACGTTCCACGGTGAACTCAGCGCGGACATTTCATTTTTCTTCAAAACGACTGCTTCCTCAGGGGTTTTCCTGGAGAATCTCGGAATTAAGGACTTCATAAGAATCGAGCTGAACTGTAAGTATCGTCGGACAGTGAGAATTATTGGGTTGCAATCTGAGTTAAAAACAGAAAGCTCTGGAAATATTTAGCACATGTCAGTCGGCATGAGGTCAGCATCTCAGATAGGCGCTCACGGGAGTCACAGCCTAAACTCCCTGATCCACCCAGTCTGCCCCACACAACTGCAATGCCTTGTACCCCACTCCCCACCTCACACGAAAGCCACGTGCTGAGCTTCTGAGATGTTGAGGGACCTGCTGTGCACTGCCAGAATGTTCCATCTTCTCTTCAGTCCCATTGCCGACACTGAGCTGGAGCAGGCGTTTGTAGAGTTCTAGTCCCATCCAAGGCTGCTGCCTTGAAGGTAGGGTCTTCTAATCATCGATGCTTTTATGTTAAATTCCTTTCTCAGCTATTTTAAATGAGGTGCCAAAAATGTGTTTGAAGTGAATGATTTAAAGCCTTTATTATGAGAGCAGAGTATAGATTTAATGTGAATGTGTTACAAAGGAGATTTTACCCTTTATGTGCTACTATCACACAAGAGGTGGACACTTTGACTTTGAGTGAGAGTGTAAAATGTTGATATCAGTTTGCCACCCATTGCACATCTCCTCTGATTTCTATTTCCAATGACTTCAATAAAAATGAAAATCAGGAGATATGCACAATGGAAGGCTGATCACCATATCCTTCATTTCCAACTATCACTCAAAGATTACATTGGGAGTGAATGTGGGGAAGTTGCGCACTACGGACTAAATTTAATGCCCCTCCTCCACCCAGGAGTGGGATAGGAGGTGGGGGGAGCTGCTTAATCGAGCAGGAAGGCGCAGGGTGGAGAGTCTGTTGCCTCCCTGACTCCCCCGATTAAGCCTGGGGCAGGGAAGGTTGAGGTTGGCCTTCCTGCCGCTAGGCCAATTTGCACATTAATTGACCATTAAACATGCCACAGAAGGTTAGAACATAAGAACATAAGAAGTAGGAGCAGGAGTAGGCCATTCAGCCCCTCAAGCCTGCCCCATAATTTAATAAGATCATGACTGATCTAATTGTGGCCTTGACTCCACTTTCCTGCCTGTCCCCATAACCCTTGACTCCCTTGTCAAACAAAAATCTATCTAACCCAGCCTTGAATATACATATTTTTTATTCACTTATGGGATGTGGGCATCACTGGCTAGGCCAGCATTTATTGCCCATCCCTAATTGCCCTTGAGAAAGTGGTGGTGATTTGCCTTCTTGAGCCACTGCAGATGGTTGAGTCTAGGACACTACCCTGAGGAACTCCTGCAGTCATGTCCTGGAACTGAGGTGATTGACCTCCAACAACCACAACTGTCTTCCTTCGTGCTAGGTATGACTCCAACCAGCGGAGATTGACTCCAGTTTTGCTGGGGCTCCTTGATCCCACACTTAGTCAAATGCAGCCTTGGTGTCTAGGGTAGTCACTCTCACCTCACCTCTGGAGTTGAGCTCTTTTGTCCATGTTTGAACCAAGACTTAATGAGGTCAGGAGCTGAGTGGCCCTGGTGGAACCCAAACTGAGTGCCAGTAAGCAGGTTATCGCGAAGCAAGTGCTGCTTGATAGCACTGTTGATGAACCCTTCCATCATATTACTGATGATCAAAATTTGGCTGGTGGGGCAGTAATAGGCTGAGTTGGATTTGTCCTGCTTTTTGTACACAGGACATACCTGGGCAATTTTCCGCATTGCTAGGTAGTTGCCAGTGCTGTAACTGTACTGGAGAAGCTTGGCTAGGGGTGCGGCAAGTTCTGGAGCACAAGTCTTCAGCATTATTGCCGGATTATTGCCATGACCCATAGCCTTTGCAGTACCCAGTGCCTTCAGCCGTTTCTTGAAATCACGTGGAGTGAATCGAATTGGCTAAAGACTGGCATCTGTGATGCTGGGGACCTCCAGAGAAGGCCAAAATGGATTATCCACTTGGCACTTCTGCCTGACGATTGTTGCAAATGCTTCAGCCTTGTCTTATGCACTGAAATGCTGGGCTTCCCCCATCATTGAGGAAGGGGATATCTGTGGAGCCTCCTCCTCCAGTGAGTTGTTTAATTGTCCACCACCATTGACGATTGGATATAGCGGGTCAATGACCCAGCCTCCACTGTTCGCTGGGGGAGAGAATTCCAACCATTAATGACCCTCTGAAGAAGAAATTCCCCCTCATCTCTGTCTTAAATGGGAAACTCCTTATTTTGAAACTGTGCCCCCTAGTTACAGATTCCCCATGAAGGCAAACATCCTCTCAGCATCTACCCTATCAAGGCCCCACACAATCTCTGTTTCAATAAGGTCACCTCTCATTCTTCATAATTAAAATGATAACACCATTTTTAACAAAGTGACAATTGTTAATACATTACCAATGAACCTTTCTGGCCTGAAAATAGAAACGCTTCCTTAGGAATTTAAAGCATTGTAGATTGTAGTAATTATAGTTTGATAAATTTTTGGACTGTAGCTTTAAGAACAATCCTGTGTTGTAAGATCGCACGATCTGTGTAAACCGATGAGTTAGCAGCACGGGGAACATCTAGGAGAGAGCTCTTCTATAGTTATAGAGCTAGGCGCACACATGTAGCCGCTGCTGCTATCTTGTAAATGAAGATCAATGTTTCCGCCAAGAATAGTTGCCTGGAAACTCTACTCTATAACAAGATGTTACGTCTTTTAACAATGTTCTTCACCACATATATTCAAAAGAACCTGGTTCACTAATGTCCTCCAGGAAAAGAAACCTGCCAATCCTTACCTGGTCAGGCCTACACGTGTCTCCAGATCTGCCGCAGCGATGTTAACTCTTAACTAGCAAGCCACTCAGTTGTCTACAGAAAATAAATACTGCACGTGTACCTAGACCGCATGAACTGCAGAGGTTCAAGAAGGCAGCTCAGCACTGTCTTCTCAAGGTCAATTCATCCCGAATTCACCCCGCAATAAATGCCGCCCTTGCCAGTGACACTCAAATCACGAGACAGAGTTAAAGAAACGCCCATAACACTGAAATGGCCTTTGACACCAGTGGTATAACATAATTGGCTTCGCTTAATTAAATCATCACCCGGACGGATTCCCATCATGCTGACACATCATCCAAAAGGGAATTAGACTGTTACCTGGAAAGGAAGGATGTGCAGTGTTAGGGGGAGAAGGTGGGGGAATGGCACTAGGTGAGGCGCTCACTCGGAGGGCTGGTGCAGACACGATGGGCCAAATGGCCTCCTTCTGCGCCGGAACAATTCCGTGGGCAGAATTTTACGCCGATCGGGCGGGTGCGCGCCCGACCCGATCGGACGTGAAATCGCGCCAGATGACGTCCGGCGAGCGTCCTGACGTCATCCCACGTGCGCACGATATTTCGGTCGGCGGGCGCGCGCAGCTGCTGAGCCGCGTCCTCCGTTAATTAAGAGGCCGGTTAAAGCCATTAAGAAGGCAATTGATGTCGATTTCATGTTTCCCGGGCAACGTAAATTTCGCTCGTCGCACGGGCAAAACGGGCAGGCGGCCAGCCGACAATTTACAAAACTCCAACCACGGGAGTGTTAAAAAGGGTCAGCAGCATTGCCAGCGTGAGTAGTGAGGAGTTTGGTACAAAGTTTGCTGCTGGTGGTTTATTGGTACTCGGCAGCTTCATCTCTGTTGGGGGCTTCATTTTTAGCATTTCCAGACTTGGTTTCAAGACTCCTTGGTGTCTCCAAGGACCCCAGGGGATTTTGACCATGTGGACCCTTCCAGGTATCAGACAGCCTTCTGTTACCCTGGTAATGGGGATTGTGGTCTCCACTTGAGACACCTCTTCTGAGGAGGAAGAGAGGGGCAGAAGGGAGAGGAGGCCAGGTGTCCCTATGCAGCTTCCAGGGGAGTGACCTGTGGGAGGAGAGGCACAAGGGGTGCTGGGCCAGCAGGAAGTCCAAGGCAGAAGGGGCCACAAAAGACGCCACTATCCTGCTGCTAGGGTTTACAGGTGGCGACGCAGCTACCTCAATATGTCTGAGGCGCAATGCCGAAGGAGGCTCCATCTCTCAAGGGAGACTGTGACCTCCATTTGTCAGATGATTGGGCCTGAAATCAGCTCCGACTATGTGGGTGGACACCCCATGCCAGTGGCTCTGAAGGTCACAGCGGCCCTCAACTTCTATTCCTCCTGCTCTTTCCAGGGGTCAGTGGGGCATCTTTGTGGAGTCTCCCAATCAGCTGTCCATAGTTGCATCAAGCTGGTGACGGAAGCCCTGTTCAGGCCGATATTGACTTTCATTCATTTCTCTATGGACAAGGCCAGCCAGGCTGAGCGAGCCAGAGGGTTTGCAGCGATTGCTGGGATCCCCTGTATCCAGGGTGCAATTGACTGCACACATGTGGCATCAAGGCGCCAGCGGGTGAGCCGGGTGCCTTCGTTAACAGGAAGGGCTTCCACTCCATGAATGTGCAGATAGTTGTGATCACAAGATGCAGATTCTGCAAGTCTGTGCAAGGTACCCTGGCAACTTCCATGACACTTACATACTGAGACACTCCCAGGTGCCGAGGCTCCTCATTGCTCCAGCCCAACTGGATGGATGGCTGCTGGATGACAAGGGCTATTCTCTTGAAGAGGTGGCTTATGATGCCTCTCCGCCACCCAAGAACAGAGGCAGAGCAGCAATGTAACAGGAGCCATGCCTCCACAAGGGTAGTGATAGAGAGAACCATAGGTCTTCTGAAGATTCACTTCCGATTCCTGAACTGTTCAGGGGGAGCACTACAATACCCCCCAGAGTGGGTGTCACTGATCATGATCGCATGCTGCGCTCTCCACAATCTGGCTCTGGCAAAGGGGGACCTACGGGAGGAAGAGGGTCTTGACGCAGCTCCTCAGGCCACAGCTGATGAATTCAGTAGTGAGTCCGAAGAGGAGCACAGTGAGGAGAACACTGAGGGCATGGAGGCAGACCTCTGTAACCTCCAGGGAGGCAGGGACACCAGAGATGCTTTGATCCAATGCTCCTTTAGCCAGGCTGCCAAATAAGCACTACCACCTCATGCCAGGGCTGCCGCCTCCATCCCAGATGTCTGAAATAACCCTTTCCTTTGACCCCAAAGTACAATCAGTGCCTGTAAAATGAAGTTTAGAGTCACCCACGTCCAGCATTACATACTGGCGTACCCTGCACCACATTAAGTAGAAAAGTGAAGCATACTCAGGCCATTGTGAAAAAAGAAAATTAACCTCATGTTGACAGTCTAAACAAATTAACAGAATCTTCTCTGGTCTTCAGCCCCAGACCAGTAAAAATAAACAAAACATTGTACAAAAGAAGATCACCCATGACTAGCCCCTTGTGTGCTCATGGAGCCTTAAACTTAGGCTTGCGAGTGCTACGTCTTGGTGTTCCCCACTCACTGGCAGCAGTATTGGAGCCAGCCTGCTGACTCTGCTGTCCTGTTGGACTTTATGACCTTGGCGGTCGTCCTCTGGCCAGTGGAGCCTGTGCTGGCCCCGCCTGGGAGGGAGCGGCCAGTTCCACCGCTGGCATCTCCCCAGTTACCACAGCCTCAGCAGATGCCATGACCACTGGCAGAGGGGCAGAGGAGCTGCTGCCATCATCCAGAGTGCCCTGAGAGGAGCCCGTAGAGATAATAGGCAGCTCGTGTGCCAACGTGAGGTTGCTCTGGACCTCCCTGCTCGCCATTGATGGATGGGTACCTAGCTGGGATACTGGATGCTTCATCATCTCCCACACTGGCACTGACCTCCTGAGGTCCTGCACGTCCAAACGCAATCCCAGGAACCCCTGATTCTGTTGGAATAATGGAGACCATGGCACACAAACCCTCATGGATCTCTGCCAGATCCTCCCGCACATCTTGCTCGACATTCAGCATCTGCCGCCTAATGGACGACTCCAGAGGCTCATCATCTGCCTTCAACTGAGCATCGTCCTGGTCACCAGCAGTCCTCTGACTGCCAGCGCCCTGGGCACTCTCTGCCTCCACCTGCTCCTCAAGCGAGTGTGAAGCACTTTCACTGCTGTGCACCGTAATTCTAGCCGCCAATCTAACACCCACCGAGGTGCTGGTATCTGCACTGGTGCCTGGCTTAGAGAGCGAGTGTGATGTAGGTGCATCTGGAGCCTGGCAGTCCTTTGGTGTCAGGGGTGGCTCTTCGGGGTCCTGCGATTGGGTGCCTGGTGGCAAATCTAAGGGAGAAGAACGACATGTCATTAGTTTAAGTCATTGCACTGTCATTGTGTATGCCAGGCATTGAGACAATGGAGATCTGCTTCATGGCACCATCGTCTTTCAATGATCAATGGGCAATCCAGTTTTGAGGCTCCCGTCAATGGTGAGACTACACAAGAATGTTTACACCATCTGGAACTCTCATCTCTATGCACTGCACTCTTACCTTCATCTGACACCCCAGCTTCTCCACAGCTGGTTGACCGAGGTGTGTGCCGGCTCTCTTCTTATATAGAAGAATCTATATAAATTATTGAAAAAAAAAAGCGGGGGGGGGGGGAAGAAACGGGGTGGGGATGGGGGGAGGGGGAGTTTAAGATCTAAGATCTTTTTTAGATCTTAAACTCCCCCTCCCCCCATCCCCACCCCGTTTCTTTTCCACCCCCCCCGCTTTTTTTTTTCAATAATTTATATAGATTCTTCTTTCCCCACCTATTTCCATTATTTTTAAATCTAAAACTAAAACCTCTAGTCTTTCCACCCCACCCCCACTAGAGCTGTACTTTGAATATCCTGTCTTCCATTCTTAATTAGCACTTTTCTCAGACAAAGACCACCACCTTCAACACCTCTTTGACCCTTTTGTCTGTGACATCTTTTGATTATCTGCTCATCTCCACAATCATCACACCACACCCTCAATGTGTCTCTTTCCCCTCCCCCCACCCACCTTAAACCAATTTATATTTCTCCTTTCTTATAACTATGCTCCAGTTCTGCCGAAGGGCCATGAAGGCTCGAAACGTTAACTGATTTCTTCTCCGCCGATGCTGCCAGACTTGCTGAGTTTTTCCAGGTAATTCTGTTTTTGTTTAGGATTTCCAGCATCCGCAGTAGCTTTTAGCTTTTTGTTTTTATCTTTGCAAGTAATTAAATGTCTGCTTCTTTTCTTTTTTTTATTCAAGACAGTCAATTATTTTGTTTATTTTCATGCCTTGATTTACTGAGTTCAGTGTTAGTTAAGGCAAGTCAATTGGTGTTCTGTGTGGGGGGTTTGATCCCTCTGTGCTTGCAGCTGTTTCCCTACCTGGATATCATTGCAGAGCTTTAATAAGAAATCAGATGCCAATCACAGCCCTGACACTCGTTCGATGGCGATGTAAATAGGCAGCTTCATAAAACTGGATTTCATATACTAATTCGTGTCAGGGACAGTTGCACACACACACCGATGGCTGCTGTATGGGTCGAATGCACATGCACAACTCCTAAATGCACTGCCAATTGGCAGCAGCAGCTACAGTTTTTTTTTGTTAAACGGGTGGCTGTGGAGGAAGGCTTGTGGGCACATTTGCAGAGTGAAAATTTTGGGGGTCAGAGACGGGCCCGCTCTATAGCGAGTTCCACCCTTTCGAGGTCCTACGTGCTGCTCAACTGTGGTTTTTGAGTCCCACAGTGGGTGACTGATTTTGTGGGAGGCTGGCCCTTCCCTGGAAAAAAAAGTGATATTAGGAATGGTCATTTCCTGGCTGCTCTTGTGTGCTTTCTTATCACTTATTGTTTACCTGTTTTTCTCTGCATCTCGGTTTCTTGCTTGCACGTGGTTGCAAAGGTGCCCTCTGGTACCTTGCCCGTTAACTCTGTTTCTCTCTCTCCACAGATGCTGCCAGGCCTGCTGAGTTTTTCCAACAGTTTCTGTTTTAATTGCCCTCATAGCACGAGTTGTGCTGTGCCTCATCAAAGAACTTGCATTGTTTTATGAATCACTTTCCACAATGCAATGGCATCCCAAAGCACCTCACAGCCCATGACTTATTTCTGAAGTCATGTTTTTAAGGTCGGCCACCAATTTGCAACTGCTTTCATTTCACAAACAATGTTCCACACAGCAGCTGTCAGATGAATAACCAGATAATCCGTTTTGTTTCCCTGGTGTTGGCTGAGAGCTAGATGTTGGCAAAGACACTGGGCGAGCTCCTTACTCTCACTACAATATTGCCATGGGATCTTTTTACATCCACACAAATAGGCAGACAGGACCTCGGTTGGTGTTTAATCTGAAAAACAGTGCCTCTGGTAACTCAGAACTCCTTCAGTTCTACACAAAATATCAGTCTAGTTCACAGGCTGAAGTTCTGCAGTGGATGGGGTATGAGTTCATAACCACCTGATTCAGAGGTGCAACTGCAGCCATTGGACTAAGCTGGCACTCTATGCAAGTTTATTTTGGCCTAGTTACGTTCCGAACAATTCTAATGAACTAAGACTGAATCCTCAACCTTGGCTCTGTGTGAATTCTTCCCGGTCCATCCATTGCAAATCACAGCTACGACGAGCTTTGCTATTTTAACACTCAGATGTTAGACTTGACTCAGAGGGCATGCTCTCAGCTCTGAATCAGAAGATTGTGGGTCCAAGTTCTACTTCAGAAACTTGAGCACAACAATCAAGGCTGACATGAGAGCGAAATACAGTGGATGCCGGAGATTTGAAATAAAAACAGAGCGTGCTGGAACAACTCAGCAGGTCCAGCAGCATCTGTGAAGAGAGAAACAAGAGTTAACGTTCTGAGTCCAATATGACTCTCCTTCGAGAGAAGAGTCGTATTGGGGTCGAAATGTTGGGCAGAATTTTTTCACCCTGTAGGCGGGCGCGTGCCAAACCAAACAAGAGTGAAATAGCGTCCCAACATCATCGCCTGCTGACAATTAAGAGGCATACTAAGGTCCTTAAGTAATTAATAAAGTTGGATTTTTCACTGCCCACTCAACTGTTCGGTTGGCGGGCGGGCGAGTAGGCCAGGTGGCCTTTGCATTTTTAACGAAACCTCATCCATGGGCGGGATGAGGTTTCGAATGCTCACTAAAAAAACAGGAAAAATTTTTCAACTTCCTTTTTTACATGTCCGCCTTCATGTGACTGAGTCGTATGTGGGGACATGTTTATCTTATATGTAAAATCTTTATTTTTCAGGTTAAAAATCTTCAGCTCCCTGCGGCAGCTCTGTGCCCTCAGGGAGCTTTCACTGAGTGCTGTCACGCACATGTGCACACTTCAGCGCTCGCGCTCCTCCCGCCCCCACCCCGGCAGCGCTGAGGCTCTCAGTACACGTTTCACGCTGGCTGGCCATTAATTGTCCAGCCAGTGTGAAACCGTGGTCGGGGCCTGATTGTGGGCGGTGGACCATTGCACGCCCGCTCCCGGGCCCACCCGCTGTACCCGCTGAGGGGAAGTCCTCCCCGTTAACTCTGTTTCTCTCTGCACAGATACTGCTGGACCTGCTGAGTTTTTCCAGCATTTCCTGTTTTTCGTCAAGGCTGACACTCCAGTACAATACAGAGGGAGTGCTGCACTGTTGGACATGCCGTCTTTTGGATCAGATGTTAAACCAAGGTCCCACCTGCCCTCTCGGGTGGAAGCAAAAAATTCCATGGCATTATTTCAAAGAAGAGCAGGGAGTTCTCCCCGATATCCTGGTCAATATCTATCAATCAACCAACATATGGGCCAGAAACTTACCTATGTCGGGCAGGCTGGGCGGGCGGGGGCAGGGGCGGGCGCGGAACCGATCGACGCCATTTAACATGGGCCGGCCAATTAAGGCCCGCCCAGCGTGATGCACAACCAGTAGTGCTCAGAGCACAAAAGAGCGCAAGAGTCTCCCTGAGGCACGGAGCTGCCTCAGGGAGATTAAGTTGCTTAAAAAATTTGGTTATAAATAAAGTACAAAATTATCTAAATGTGTCCCCACATGTGACAGTGTCACATGAGCTGGGACAAGTTTTTATATTTAGGAAAACTTTATCATTTCATTAGTAAAAGCTTTAGGAAACCTCATCCTGCTCGTGGATGAGGTTTCCTAAAAAACGCGAAGGCCGCTTGGGGTCTTTGCCTGCCCGCCAACCTGGACGGGCAATGTTGCAAAAACCTTCAATTGGTTTTTTAACGGCCTTAATAGGCTGTTGACAGTTCGGCGGGCGCGCAGCAGCTTCCAGCGTGCATCCGCCAAACGAAAGATCTAACTGACGCACGATGGCGTCAGGACGCACGCCCCATGTCATCTTGCATCATTTTGCGCGTCAGCATGTCGGGCCTGTCCCCATATACCGACGGCAATATTCAGGCCATGAAAAACAGATCACTGAGCCGGTCATTTATTTCATTGCTGTTTGTGGGATCTTGCTGTGTGTAAATTAGTGGCCGCGATCCCCAAATTACAACAGTGAGGACACTTCAAAAGGTACTTAATGGGCTGTAACTCTGGGATATCCTGAGGTCATGAAAAGCACTATCTACAGATAAAAATTCTTTCCTTATAATGGTGAAGTGTACTTTGCTTTGATGGAATATTACGTTCAGAGACTAACACCATTGTGTGTGATTTTATAGCCCCCATGGAAGTGCTGTTCTCATTCGATGTGGGTAATGGTCCATCAGAGGTTATTGTGAAGTCATCCACTCATTTGAACAACAATCAGTGGCATTATGTCAGGGCAGAGCGAAATATCAAAGAGGCATCGCTTCAAGTGGATCACCTGCCAAAAAAAGCTCAAGAGGCCCCAGATGATGGACACATCCACTTACAGCTCAACAGCCAACTATTTGTAGGTAGGAAAGAAAGAAGGTCTTTAGTTTTCTGTACACCTGCATTGAGATGGGCTATTGTACATCCATTTAATGTTCTACGGCCATTGTGCCATTCAAGAGCTGAAAAAATCAGGAAGCTGTACAAAGAGGTTTGCACTTTTTATTCACTGGCAACCAAACTGAGTGGCAGCTATTTAGATTAACCTCAAATGCGTTTCGGCTCTCAATACAGAAGAGATTTTAGAGTGGGCTATTTTGTTTGGAATTCTTGGTTGGTGCGGGCAATTTTCATTTTATGTGTGACATGTACTACATGTGGAAAGGAAACAGGCTCTTTCCAGCATGGATGGCACATGTGTTGACGATGTGAGGGTAAACTTTGGAGGTCAGAAACGGTTGGTTTGATGTGAAATGAAAAATAGTTGCTGCAACCCACAGAGCGTCTGCCAGAAACACGGCCAGAGTCAGCCATAGCCTGTGGAGATGAAACTGGAGGTCCTAGAATCTTAGAATACAGGAGAAAGCCATTTGGCCCGTTGTCTTGGAAAGAGCTGTCCAATTTAGTCCCTTACCTCAGCTCTTTCCCCATACTCCTGGAAATAAGTCATTTTTAACCCGATGGAGCACAATAGCATTGTGGTTATGGTACTGGACTCGCCAGAGGCCCTGATTTATGATACAGGGATGTGAGTTTATAATCCTACCATGCCAGCTGGTGAATTTAAATTCAATTAATTAAATAAAAAATCTGGAATAAAGCTATGGCATGGGGAATGGAGACACCCGATTGTTGTAAAAACCCATCTGCTTCACTAATGCCCTTCAGGGAAAGAAATCTGCCAGCCTTACCTACGTTTCACCTACGTTTGACTCCAGCCATAGCCATGTGGTTGACTCTTGACTGCTGTCTAGAATGGCCTAGCAAGCTGCTCGCTAATGTTCAAAGAGGCAGCTCAACACCACTTTCTCAAGGGCTGTTAGGGATGGACAATAAATGCTGGTCTCAGGCATCGACATCTTGTGAATGAACTGAAAAAAAATGTCCTTTGAAAGTTCCTTCAACATTTGCTTCCACCACTCTTTCAGGTGGTGTGCTCAAGGTCTTAGGAAATAAACATGTGGGGGAAAAAAATCCTCCTCATTTCCCATCTAGTTCTTTCACCCATTGTTTTAAATCTGCAACTGCTGGTCACTAACACACTTGCCAGTGGAAACAATCTCCCCCGACTTCCATTAAAACCCCTCATAAAATGAATTTCAGAAAAGCAAAGCACCTTCACATTCACCTTGAGTACCAGAGATATGAAGAGGAAATAAAAAGTGTGGGGAGCATTGCCTGCCATTGGGAAGCAGCTAACCAGGTACCCAGCCTTTCACTTCCCTCAGTACTACACTAGCATGTCCATCTAGACCAGGGTTTTGCCCTCGTTGGGCGGGCTTGGCGGGGGGGCGAACGGGAGCGGTTGGGAAGCCGACTGCCACCCACCATTGGGCTGGACTGTGATTTCATGCTGGCAGGCCAATTAAGCATGAAAGGATGAAAATGCGTGCTGCAATGCTGAGCGCTGCCTGTGTGGTGGGGGGAGGAGGGCGAGCAGGGAGCTTCACAGGTGCGTGCAGGTAAAAGCTCCCTGAGGCACACCGCTACCTCAGGGAGATGAGGATTTTGGATAATTTAAAAATAAAGACCATAAGACATAAGACATAGGAGCAGAAATTAGGCCATTCGGCCCATCGAGTCTGCTCCGCGCATAAGAATTCAAAGAGGTTAGAAAACATGTCCCCTCAGGTGACTGAGTCACATGAGCAGGGACACGTTATTAATGAAGTGTTACAATTTTTGTTTTATTTTTATTTGCTGTTGGACACCTCACCCCGCCCGTGGACGCGGTTTCCTAAAAAATCCAAAGGCCGCTCGGCCTTTTCGCCTGCCCGCCAACTGTAAGGTTGGACGGGCAGCGAATAATTGAACTTAATTATTGCTTTGATGGCCTCAATGGGCCTTTTAATTGTCGGCGGGTGTGCTGCTGACTCCCACGCGCGCCCGCCGACCGAAATTTCGCGCGTCATTTTACACTCGTTCGGGTTGGACGCGTGCCGGCCCAACGAGCGAAAAATTCTGGTCCTAGATTTTGCGACTGAAGTTTCCGGTCTGGAACCTGGACCCATCCCCTCCCAGAAGGAAGAAACTGTTCGGGCCAGTACTCTTATTTCCCAGTTTTTATAGGTTTTTCATTCGGGGCTACTGACTCAGGGGGTGAGACTGCTACCAACTGAGTCCGACAGGAGAGAGGGAGCAGAAACCAATGAGAAAATAAAAGTCCCTGACAACAAATTCTTGTGTAACAATGCTAGATGTGTGCCCTGTGAAAATTACCCCAGTTCATTGCAGAATTGTAGACGAAAACATTTCGTCTAACCTCTCTGGCAGAGAAACAGAGTTAACGTTTCGAGTCGACTTCAATTCCGGAGAAGGGTCAAGTTGGACTTGAAACATGGGCCAGAACTTTCCCGTCGCCGATTTGGGGGCGGGGCCCACTCGCCGACGGGAAAATGATGCGGGATGACGTCGGGAAGAACCCCCGACGTCATCCCAGTCCCTTTAAATTATCAATGGCCAATTAAGGCCATTGACAGGGTACTTAAGGTAATTAAAGGCCCTGCTCATCCAACCTTAAGGCTGGCGGGCAGGCCAGGAGCCCCAGCGGGCTTCTAATAATACATGAAACCTCATCCACTGGCGGGATGAGGTTTCATGTTCCTTCTTAAAAACTTTAATAAATGTAATGTTATATCTAGTAACATGTCCCATCTCATGTGACATTGTCACAAGAGGGGGACATGCTAATAATATTTTTATTTTTCTATTTTTTTATGTTTTTTGGACTGTCACTAATCTCCCTGTGACAGCACTTAGTCTCAGGGAGCAGTGCGCACTTTCGCATGCATGCGCGTGAAAGAGCGCACTTTGACAGCCGGGGATTCCCTCCTCCCCCCTGCACAGGAAGCGCATAGCGCTTCCTGTCGGGCAGGCCGCTGGGCGGGTCTTAATTAGCCCGCCCACTCAAAATGGCGGCGGGCCCCGTTTTGGCGGCAGAGGTCGGCTGTCCGCCCGCCGCCGAGCCGGTGGAGACCTTACGCCCACCACGGCCAAAATTCTGCCCATGAACTCTGCTTTTCTCGCCACAGATGCTGCCAGACCTGCTGAGTTTCTACAGCAGCTTCTGTTTTTATTTCAGGCTTCCAGCACCCATGGTATTTTGCTTTGATTTTAGAGAACAGCTTGTTACATTGGCTGAGGAATAGCTTTGCGAACCTGTGCACAGGTCTGTACTTTTGAGAACTATCATCTCTAGCACAGAAGGACTGGTGAAAGCAATAAAGTTATCCACCCTTGTTGCCAGAAGACATCCAGAACCAATATAGGGTTCCTTCGGATTGTTGCACAGTGACAAGACTGAGGGCTGAAAGCAGTTGCAAAGATTTTCTTATCAATCAGGCAACATTTTGTTTCACGTATTCAATTAGTAGTCAGGGAACAATTGCTTAGAGATTCGATGGAGCTGCGTCCATTTTAAAGCAGTCCAATACGGTGGAGTGCCACGCACGTACATTTTGAACTGCCATTTTGGTATAGGCATCAAAATAGTTGTCTGGGGCCTATGCCTGAAACATGCAAATAAGGGGCCTGGTACCTCTTTGTTACTTCACCAAATTTGTTTCCCTTGAACGTAACCAATGGCAGGAGCAAAACAGGCAATAGTCAAACACCAACCGCTGCAAAAAAGGAAATGGGACGGATTGTAAAATGGGCTCCCAGTTTGCCCGATTCGCAGTCTTGTCCATGGTGAATTTCGCCCCCCTGTTATAAATTGGCATCGGTGGGAGCAAGGGAAGCACGAAGGGGAATTCCATTGCATAAAACCTCAAAGTGTCCAAACCAAACTGTACAACATTATAATTCGGGCAGGCTTCTTTCTGAGTCTTGATTAAAAGCGTTTTTTTTTAATTTAGTAGCTTCTGAATCAAAATTTCAATATAGAAATATGCCTAAAATCTTATCAAGTGTTGAGCAGCTCCACGGCAATACAATTAAATGTAGCCAGATTCCCTCAGATCATCAAATTAATAGACATTTATTTCTGAATCTTTTCCCATTGCTACCAGTGAATAAATTGAATTGTGGCAGCACTTCAGCTTATTACAAATTTAACAGCACAATAATTACATATTTCGGTGATGCTGTCCTGAAAGTGCCCTGATTTAATTAACTGGAATATTAGTTTCATGAGACCAGTGTTTAGCATCAGCTGAGGCATTAATTCAGAATAAAGAAATTTGATTCAAAAAATGTACCTTTGTGCCACACGTGTAGGTACTGTTTATATGGATAATATATGTTCTTCAGTGATAACTTACTTGCATCAATTCTTCACATTCAAACAAAACTCACAAAATCCCTTAGCCAAGAATGGTCCGCAGGCAGCATCAAATATTCAGTGAGCAGAGTATTGCACTTACAGCACTTGCCAAAGCTTTTTCTGACAACACCTTCCAAACCCATGACCTCTCTCCCCTAGATGGATAAAGGATAGCAGGCTCATGGGAGCACCACCACATGCGAATTCCGGAACAAGTCACACACCATCCTGATTTGGCACTATATTGCCACTCCCTCAGTATCGCTTGGTCAAAATCCTGGAACTCCCTGCCTAACAGTACCATGGGAGAAGATGTTCACCACACATACTGCAGCAGTTCAAGGTGGCAGCTCACCACCACCTTCTTGAGGGCAACCAGTAATGGGTGATAAATGCTGGCCTTGCCAGTGATGCCCACATCCTATGAATCAAATCGCCTTTTTTTAAATGCGTGAAGACTGACGAGGACTTGGGGCAGTGGAATGCACTGTGGGCTAACCAACCGATGAGTATCAAGAGCTCTTTAAACAGAGCATTCAGTCCAAGTCTCCTCTCATATACAACTATCACATAATCTCCTACTGAAATGTCTTTATTCCCAGAAGTTCACAACTCAGGAGCTCCTTTCTCTTTCCCTTCAACAACCTGCTTGCAGAAACATTTTCGCAAAACAAAAACAGAAATACCTGGAAAAACTCAGCAGGTCTGGCAGCATCGGTGGAGAAGAATGAAGTTGACATTTCGAGTCCTCATGGCCCTTCAACAGAACTGAGTAAAAATAGGAGAGGGGTGAAATATAAGCTGGTTTAAGGTGGGGGGGTGGTGGTTGTAGGGACTCGCAAGCAGTGATAGGAGCAGATAATCAAAAGATGTCACAGACAAAAGAACAAAGAGGTGTTGAAGGTGGTGATATTATCTAAAAGAATGTGCTAATTAAGAATGGATAGCAGGACACGCAAGGTACAGATAGCTCTAGTGGGGGTAGGGTGAAATAAGACTAAAAGGGCTTAAAAGGTATAGATTTAAAAATAATGGAAATAGGTGGGAAAAGAAAGATCTATATAAATTATTGGAAAAAACAAAAGGGAGGGGGAAGAAACAGAAAGTGGGTGGGAATGGAGGAGGGAGTTCAAGATCTAAAGTTGTTGAACTCAATATTCAGTCCGGAAGGCTGTAAAGTGCCTAGTCGGAGGATGAGGTGCTGTTCCTCCAGTTTGCGTTGAGCTTCAGTGGATCAATGCAACAAGCCAAGGACAGACATGTGGGCAAGAGAGCAGGGTGGAGTGTTAAAATGGCAAGCGACAGGGAGGTCTGGGTCATTCTTGTGGACAGACTGAAGGTGTTCTGCAAAGCGGTCGCCCAGTCTGCGTTTGGTCTCTCCAATGTAGAGGAAACCGCATTGGGAGCAACGAATGCAGTAGACTAAGTTGGGGGAAATGCAAGTGAAATGCTGCTTCACTTGAAAGGTGTGTTTGGGCCCTTGGACGGTGAGGAGAGAGGAAGTGAAGGGGCAGGTGTTCCATACTTTGCGTATGCATGGGAAGGTGCCGTAGGTGGGGGTTGAGGTGTAGGGGGTGAGGGAGGAGTGGACCAGGGTGTCACAGAGGGAATGATCCCTACGGAATGCCGCCGGGGGGGGTGAAGGGAAGATGTGTTTGGTGGTGGCATCATGCTGGAGTTGGCGGAAATGGCGGAGGATGATCCTTTGAATGCAGAGGCTGGTGGGGTGATAAGTGAGGACAAGGGGGACCCTATCATGTTTCTGGGAGGGAGGAGAAGGCGTGAGGGCAGATGCGCGGGAGATGGGCCGGACACGGTTGAGGGCCCTGTCAACTACCGTGGATGGAAAACCTCGGTTAAGGAAGAAGGAGGACATGTCAGAGGAACTGTTTTTGAAGGTGGCATCATCAGAACAGATGCGAAATATTTTTGCACTTAGGAGGCTCTTGCATTACCAAGTGATTGAAGCTGAGACTGTGTCAACATTTAAGAATAGGTTACTTGGTTTTTGAAGGAATTGAAGAAATCAAAGGATAAGGGAACAGGACAGACATGCAGAATTAGAACTATGCTCCTATAGACCGTAAAGATCAACAATTGCAATAACTTGTATTTATTTAGCAACTTTGATATAATAAAACAGCCCCAGGAGCTTAACAGGAAAATTTCATATTCGGAGATATTAGGGCAAAGCTTGGTCAAGGAGGTAGACTTTAAGGAGCGTCTTAAAAGAGGCAAGACAGGGGAAGAGTTGGAGAGATTTAGTGAGGGAATTCCAGTGCTTTGGGCTTAGGCAGCTAAAGGCATAACCTCCAGTGGGAAAAAGATTAAAGTCAGGGATGCACAAGATTCCAGAATTGGAGGAACACAGAGATTTTGGAGAGTTGTTGGGCTGGAGGAGGTTAATGATTTAGGAGGAGGTCATGGAGGGATTTGAAAATAAGAATGAGGATTTCTTTAAAATTGAAATAGCAACACTGACTGATTGATCAGGTGGCCTGTGCCCACATTGTAAATTTTCTGTAAGTCTGTGCCCTGAAATTTGCAGTCAATGGTGAATCGACTTACAGCAGACAAGTTGTTTGGCACTAAGGCTAGAATTTTCCACCCCCTTTCGCGTTGGGCATCATTGTTGGGAGCGGGGGAGGGGGGGGTGGTGGTGTGTGGGGGAGCCTTGGGGGCGGGGGGGGGGGGGGGGGGGGTGGGGGGGTCGTGTGGGAACGGAGGCGGGCCCGATCTGGTGAGAAGGCCAAAAATTGACTTCATGCCAGCATGAAAGCACAGCGGGATCATCTGAAGGTATCACCATGGCGGAACGCCAATCCCGCTGGAGGCCGGCGTAAACCCGTTTGGCAACCCACTAATGGGATGCAAAGTAAGGCCCGACTGGAATCATTCACAATGCCAGATTTACCGTTACGCCAGTAGGAAAACACGTCAGCCCAGAACACATCTGGACAAGCATGACGTGCAGGATCCTCACCATTGCCGCAGGCACGATCCACCTCCTGACCATTCAGCACAATGGCGCGCTCCTCCAAGCGAGTGAGGGGCCTAATGTGGGCCACTCACTCCATCTCCGGTCTAAACCAGCTTCTCCTGCATGAAAACAGATGGAGAGAGTGTGAGCAGGGTGCATGGCACTGCGTGGTGAGCGGAGCCCTGGACAGGATGAGGACGTGATCTCCAGAGAATATGAGCCTGATGGAGATGTGAGGGTGTGTGTGAGAGTTAGCGATGTTGTCCCTTGATCCCTGTGGATGTGTGATAGATTTGAGAGTGTGTGAGTTGAGAGTGATGAGGTGGTTGACTTACCCTGTCAAAACGGATGAGAGCGTTCGTCCTCTTCCTGCACTGGTTCATCCTCTGTGCTCCGTGGTGCTGACCACCGCTGCCACCGCCTCCGAGACCAGATTGGTGACTGGTGGACTTCCTGCAGCCAGAGCAGGTGTAGAGGCCTTCCACTGCATCAGCAGGCACCCCAGAGGGGTGTCACTGAATTTGGGGGGCTGCCGTCTTCTTTGATTTCAGGGACATCTGTCGCCTGGAGCAGTCCTGGACTGAAGACGTGAAGTAGGCTGCGCTCTGGTGCACTTTAAATATGGTGCCAGGAATGAGGAAGCGCTGAGGTCATGGCAGGGCAGGAAAATCCGAGCCCACCCATCAGCGATCAGGAGTGCTTCCCGTGAATGTATTATTAATGAGGCAGGACCGCGCCAGGAATGGGATAATAGGTCGCGAAAAGCCGCCATTGCGGCCAACGGGTAAAACGTCCTTTTTCCCGCCCGCTACCGCACTTTGTGCAAATCTGGGACGATTCCACCCTTAAGACTTAACCACTTGGGAAAAATTCACTTACACTTGAACGGACAAGCCCTAACTTTTTCTGGGATGTTTACATAGAATTGCGAAGAAATTACAGTAGAGGAACAGGAGGATCCATATATTGATCGACGTGAGGGTAAATGCCAGCATGGATTGGTTAGGCCAAATAGCTTGTTTCTGTGCTGCATGTCCTGTGAAATACTTTGTAAATATTAACGATATAGATGTCTATATAATCTATGTAAACATCCCAGAAAAAGTTGGGGCTGATCTGCAGTATTTTCAGTAAATGCTTCCTGGGGAGGTGCGGCCCCTCCCTCCCTCCCGGGAGCCCGCTAGCATGGTTTACCAGGCAGCCTTCCAAGCGTGTGGGAAAGCCCGGCGGTCCCCCCCCCTTTTAAACCCAGGGCCACCGCCAAACTGCGGTGGGGTCAGGGATAATGGGTGTTAATTGGCTTATTAATGAGCATATTTGACATTCTGCCACCAGCGGCCAAGAATCCCGTGTCAGCCCCTTCCGTCATCCCATTTAATCGGGGGAGGGTTTGCCACGGCCAGGAGATTGACATGGGCCTCTCCTCCGATAAAGTCCAACAGGACGGGCTGTATTAAATCCAGCCCAAGGTCTCAGTGAGTAGGCACATGGGAGATCACCATGATGGAAACTACAACGCTCCCACTACAGGACAGAACCTCTGCAGAAATGGTTCAAGCTTTAGGACTCACCTCCCAAAATGCTGATCTGCTCATTTTAAGCTACAAGATGACTAGTAAATTTGGGCTCTGTGGTTAATTCCACTGGAACAGAGAAATGTAATTGGATAGCTCTTTCAAAGGGCCAGCACAGACACTAAGGGCCGAATGTCCTCCTTTTGTGTTGTATAATTCTCTGACTGAAAGGGAGTTTAACAGAGATGTTTAAAATTATGTAGAGTTTTGATAGAGCGCATTAGGAAAGGTTATTTCCTCTGTTTGGAGAGTCAGATGAGGGGTCTTGGAGAGAGAGAAAGGGGGTTAAGAGTAATTTCTTTGAACCAAAGTTTATCAGGACATGAAATGTTTTGCCACGGGAGACAGTTGATGCAAAGACTATTGCATTTTTAAGAGGAATTTGATTAAATATTTGAAGCAGAGAGAGATGCTATTGTATGAGGACAGAGCAGGGAAATGTTACTTTGCTTTACATTCAAGGAAGCAAATCCAAAGCCCCCTGAGGGCCTGAGCATTCAGAGGAAAAAATATTCCATTGTGTCCTTCTCCATTGAGTTGGAGTGAAATGGCTTCACCCTGACATTCTAGGCTTTTGTTTGAGAGTCTGAGAGAGGGGTGGGTGCTGGTGAGATGCTTTTAATGGTCCAAGGCAGCCACCCCAAGTACTGCAATTTTGGATGGGGGTCTTCATCTGTCACTGTGGGCTAGCTGGGAGTTGTTGGCATGCAGGCCAATGCGGAAGAAATGTCCCACAAACAGGCAAACAAATAAATGACTGTTCAATCTTGGGTGGTTTGGATCGAGGGAAGAGAGTCCCCTCCTATCAGCTGCCTTCTTTCTTGCGTTCCAATTAGTATCTCAGGACATTCACAGTTTGATATGAACCCACCGAACAGTCACGTCCTAAAGATGTGTGACTTCCATACTCTCCTGTTTATGCTGTTTGGTACTGCCACCCTTCAAACAGTCTTTACTGTAGAGGTGAATGAATGGGAGCTGACAACAGCAGGAGCCATGCACTGCCAATGAGTCACTGGGGCTAGCCCTGCTTTATTCTGGAAAGTGCCATCTACTGAAATGAACATCAATAACATACATAAAAAAAAATTCCTGAGCATGATCATTGATGGTGATTTTCCACCATGGCCACTAGGCTCAAGACCTCATTACAAACTTGGTCCAAACATGGACAAAAGAGCTGAATTCAAGAAGTGATGTGAGAGCGACTGCCCTTTGACTGAGCATGGCATCAAGGAGGCTTGGCAAACCTCAAGTGAATGGGAACTGAGGGAAAACTCTCCACTGGTTGGAGCACAAAGGAAGATGGTTGTGGTTGTTGGAGCTCAATCATCACAGCCCCTGAACATCACTGCAAGAGTTCCACAGGATAGTGACTTCGGCTCAAACATCTTCAGTTGCTTCATCAAAAACCATCCCTCCATCACAAGGTCATAATTGGGGATGTTTGTTGATGATTTCACAGTTTTCAGTATCATTTGCAACTCCTGAAATACTGAATCAATGTGTACCTGTATGCAACAAGACCTGGACAACATTCAGGCTTAGGCTGATAAGTAGCAAGTAACATTTGTGCCACACAAGTCTCAGGGAATGACCATCTCCGAGAAGAGCAAATCTAACCATCTTCACCCCAACATTCAATGGCATTACCATTGCTGAATCCCCCCCAGTGTCAACATCCTGGGGTTATTATTGACCAGAAATGTAATTGGACCAGTAGTATAAGTACAATGATTACAATAGCAGGTTAGGCTGGGAAATCTGCAACAAGTAACTCAGCTCATGACTCCCAAAAGTCTGTCTACCATCCACTGGGAACAATGTGATGGAATACTCTCCATTTGCCTGTGTGAGTGCAGCTCAAGATGCTCAATGCCAAAAGCAGTCCACTTGATCGACAACCCATCCACCAGCTTAAGCATTCACTCCCTCCACTACCGATGCACAGTAGCAGCAGTGTGTACCATATAGAAGATGCACTGCAGCAACATACCAAGTCTCCTTTGACAGCACCTTCCAAACTCGTGGCCTCTACCACTTAGAAGGACAAGGGCAGCAGATGCGTGGGAACACCACCACCTGCAAGTTCCACTCCAAGTCACACACCACCCTGACTTGGAAACACATATCACTGTTCCTTCACTGTCGCTGGGTCCAATTCCTGGAACACGCTCCTTAACAGCACTGTGAGTGGATGGACTGGAACGGTTCAAGAAGGCAGCTCACCACCACCTTCTCCAGGTCAATTAGGGCCTTGCCAGGGAAGCTCACACCCCAGGAAACGTTTGGCATGGTAAAAATTGTGGTCTGGCTCATTTTAATTCACCCTTCTCCCTGATAATGACTTGGTCAATTTCATAGTCACTGTCCCTTTAATTCCATGGGCTTTAATTTTCCTAACGAACCCCTCTCCCTCCCTGCAGTGCAGTGTACCATCCCTTGAACAAGTATAAAAAATAATTTTCTCCCATGTTACAGTCTGTAAAAGATTTCTCGCCCCCTGGAATGAATATGAACGAGTCCCTGGCATGATGAATAAAAGGCTTGAAATTATATTGTCTTCTTACATTTCTGAAACATCTCAAAACACTTAGCCTATGATGAATGACTGTGAAATGCGGTTATGTAAGCAAACATGTACAAGCCATCATGTTCTAATTTTGGCTAGGCTTGAAACATTGTGGGATATTGGTAGTAATTATGTTCAACATCCCATTACCATGAAATGAAGCATGCCATTATGTGCAGCAAATTAGCTGGAACACTATCACATTTGGGATGGACCTGACTCGCTGCTTAAAGTGTGCACAGAGGGGTGAGGGAATTCACGTTTTTCTAGACTTTCCTCGGGGATTCTCCCAAGTGCCCACCTTTAACCTCACTGGAAAATCAGTGGAAACTCTGCCTGATGAGGGTTACCGCCAATGAAATTATGGTATCCATTTGGGGGAACTTTCAAAGGAATTCCAGGCATTTATAATGATGCTGCTTCGCCATGTAAGTTCCCTATTCGACAAAGAAATTAAGTGTCATTGGAACTGATTGAAGAGAAGTAACTGGTACAGTTTGTTACAATGGAACCTCCAGCTCTCTCCCCTTGAAGGGCGGGGGGGTGGGGGGTGGGAGGGGAGTTTGGTGGGGGTGGTAGCAAAACTGGCAGGTACATAAAAGTCCCCAGACTTTAGATTTGAACAACACAGCGCAAGTCTGCCTTAGGCACAGGAGGAAGGCAATTGCAATAAGTAGGCTCGCGAGCTTGCAGAGGAGTTCTGTGGCAAAAAATGCTTTGTCTTTTCCAGTGCTGGGTTATTTATCAAAACTAATCTGGGCCTCTGTTAGAGGTTTCTGCAAGATACAGAAAAAGAAAACTATGCATTTATGTAGCACCTCTCGTGACCTCAGGACATCCCAAAGCACTTCCCAGCCCAGGGTGAGTTCTGATGAAGAGTCATACGGACTCGAAACGTTACCCGTATTCCTCTCCGCAGACGCTGTCAGACCTGCTGAGTTTCCCCAGCTATTTTTGTTTTTGTCTCAGCCCCGGCTTGTCCAACGTACGAGCCAGAATCCGGCCAGCCAAGAGTTTTCAGCCTGCGGGCCAATTTTCAAACGACACGAGAGTGGTAGATTCTTTAAGGAGCTACTCCTCCAACAACAGGCTTTTTTCTCTCCCGGTTGAGAAAGAGCCTATCTGTGATTGGGTGGCAGCGAGTAATGGGAAAGTGAGTGGCGGCATTCAGCCTGAGGCCTGAGGACCGGAGCGGCAGCAGCAGCAGCAGCAGCAGCAGTGTTAAGACTGGAAGGGGGGGAGGTTGGGCACAAGAGGCTGCTGGGGAGTGCGTGTCTGTGAGAGAGGGGGAGAGAGGCTGTGAGGGAGTGTGTGTCTGTGGGAGAGGGGGAGAGAGGCTGTGAGGGAGTGTGTGTCTGTGAGAGAGGGGGAGAGAGGCTGTATGGGAATGTTTGTCTGTGAGAGAGGGGGAGAGAGGCTGTGAGGGGGTGTGTGTCTGTGGGTGAGGGGGAGAGAGGCTGTGAGGGAGTGTGTGTCTGTGGGAGAGGGGGAGAGAGACTGTGAGGGAGTGTTTGTCTGTGAGAGAGGGGGAGAGAGGCTGTGAGGGGGTGTTTGTCTGTGAGAGAGGGGGAGAGAGGCTGTGAGGGGGTGTTTGTCTGTGGGAGAGGGGGAGAGAGGCTGTGAGGGAGTGTTTGTCTGTGAGAGAGGGGGAGAGAGGCTGTGAGGGGGTGTTTGTCTGTGAGAGAGGGGGAGAGAGGCTGTGAGGGGGTGTTTGTGGGAGAGGGGGAGAGAGGCTGTGAGGGAGTGTTTGTCTGTGGGAGAGGGGGAGAGAGGCTGTGAGGGAGTGTGTGTCTGTGAGAGAGGGGGAGAGAGGCTGTGAGGGGGTGTGTGTCTGTGAGAGAGGGGGAGAGAGGCTGTGAGGGGGTGTTTGTCTGTGAGAGAGGTGGAGAGAGGCTGTGAGGGAGTGTTTGTCTGTGAGAGAGGGGGGAGAGGCTGTGAGGGAGTGTTTGTCTGTGGGAGAGGGGGAGAGAGGCTGTGAGGGGGTGTTTGTCTGTGAGAGAGGGAGAGGCTGTGATGGAGTGTGTGTCTGTGAGAGAGAAGGAGAGAGGCTGTGAGGGAGTGTGTGTTTGTGAGAGAGAGGGGAGAGGCTGTGAGGGAGTGTTTGTCTGTGAGAGAGGGGGAGAGAGGCTGTGAGGGGGTGTTTGTCTGTGAGAGAGGGGGGAGAGGCTGTGACGGAGTGTTTGTCTGTGAGAGAGGGAGAGAGAGGCTGTGAGGGAGTGTGTGTCTGTGAGAGAGGTGGAGAGAGGCTGTGAGGGGGTGTTTGTGAGAGAAGTGGAGAGAGGCTGTGAGGGGGTGTTTGTCTGTGGGAGAGGGGGAGAGAGGCTGATGGAGTGTTTGTCTGGAGTGAGGGGGAGAGAGGCTGTGAGAGAGTGTTTGTCTGTGAGAGAGGGGCTGTGAGAGAGTGTTTGTCTGTGAGAGAGGGGCTGTGAGGGGGTGTTTGTCTGTGAGAGAGGTGGAGAGAGGCTGTGAGGGAGTGTTTGTCTGTGAGAGAGGGAGAGAGAGGCTGTGAGAGAGTGTTTGTCTGTGAGAGAGGGGGAGAGAGGCTGTGAGAGAGTGTTTGTCTGTGAGAGAGGGAGAGAGAGGCTGTGAGAGAGTGTTTGTCTGTGAGAGAGGGGGAGAGAGGCTGTGAGGGGGTGTGTGTCTGTGAGAGAGGGGGAGAGAGGCTGTGAGGGAGTGTTTGTCTGTGAGAGAGGGGGAGAGAGGCTGTGGGGGAGTGTGTGTCTGTGAGAGAGGGGGAGAGAGGCTGTGAGGGAGTGTTTGTCTGTGAGAGAGGGGCTGTGAGGGGGTGTTTGTCTGTGAGAGAGGGGGAGAGAGGCTGTGAGGGAGTGTTTGTGAGAGAGGGGGAGAGAGGCTGTGAGGGAGTGTGTGTCTGTGAGAGAGGGGGAGAGAGGCTGTGAGGGAGTGTTTGTCTGTGAGAGAGGGAGAGAGAGGCTGTGAGGGGGTGTTTTGTCTGTGAGAGAGGGGGTGAGAGGCTGTGAGGGAGTGTTTGTCTGTGAGAGAGGGGAGAGAGGCTGTGAGGGAGTGTGTGTCTGTGAGAGAGGGGGAGAGAGGCTGTGAGGGAGTGTGTGTCTGTGAGAGAGGGGGAGAGAGGCTGTGAGGGAGTGTTTGCTGTGAGAGAGGGGGAGAGAGGCTGTGAGGGAATGTTTGTCTGTGAGAGAGGGGGAGGGAGGCTGTGAGGGGGTGTTTATCTGCTGAGTGCTGGGGGAGAGGCTGCTAGGGGGCGTTTGTCTGCCAAGGGAGGGGGGGAGAGGCTGTGAGGGGGTGTTTGTCTGTGAGAGAGGGGGAGAAAGCCTGTGAGGGAGTGTTTATCTGTCGAGGTCTGGGGGAGAGGCTGCTAGGGGGTGTTTGTCTGCAGAGGAAGAGGGTGAGAGGCTGTGAGGGGGTCCTTGCTGAGGACTGGGGTAGAGGCTGCTAGGGGGCGTTTGTCCGCAGCGGAAGAGGGTGAGAGGCTGTGAGGTGGTGTTTGTCTGCTGAAGGTGGTTGAGGGGGAGAGGTTGCAAGGTCTGACAGGAATGATTTGAAACTGATCAGTAATTGCTCTGACCAATCCCAGATTATTCTGTCAATTCCCAGTCAGCAACGAGTACTGAACTGGAATGTTGAGTTACAGAACAGAAAGATGTTTGTAGGTTTATTTCCAAATTGCCGCTGTGGTTTCTTTCCAATGCGTCAGATTTGCGGGTAGCCTTTCCATGTGGGGGTAAAACCCCATGGGGCTGCGATCCTGGAGTTGCTGGGCTGGAGCGCTGACTCTCTGGGAGACTCTGTGCGCCTGTTGTGGGCACTTTGACAAACAGACCACAGGAGTCTCAGGTACAGGTCACAATCGTCTATTCGAACAATTGCAATGAGAGCACCATCTCAATACATCTTCAGGGTAGGCATTCCTTGAAGAGAAGTGGCAGTCAATTAAACACTAAGATAAAAGCAAAAAAACTGCGGATGCTGGAAATCCAAAACAATAACAAAAATAAAAGACTCAGCAGGTCTGGCAGCATCTGCGGAGAGGAACACAGTTAACGTTTTGAGTCCGTGTGACTCTTCAACAGAACTAAGGAAAAATAGAAGAGAGGTGAAATATAAACTGGTTTAAGGGGGGGTGGGACAGGTAGAGCTGGATAGAGGGCCACTGATAGGTGGAGATTACCAAAAGATGTCATAGACAAAAGGGCAAAGAGGTGTTGACGGTGGTGATATTAGCTAAGAAACGTGCTCATGGTGACACTAAGGGTAGAAAGCAGGACGAGCAAGGTACAGATAGCCCTAGTGGGGGTGGGGTGGGTGGAAGGGATCGAAATAGGCTAAAAGGTAGAGATAAAACAATGGATGGAATACATTTAAAAATAATGGAAATAGGTGGGAAAAGAAAAATCTATATAAATTATTGGAAAAAAGGGGGATCAGAAAGGGGGTGGGGATGGAGGAGAGAGTTCATGATCTAAAATTGTTAAACTTAATATTCAGCCCGGAAGGCTGTAAAGTGCCTAGTCGGAAGGTGAGGTGCTGTTCCTCCAGTTTGTGTTGAGCTTCACTGGAACATTGCAGCAGGCCAAGGACAGACATGTGGGCATGAGAGCAGGGTGGAGTGTTGAAATGGCAAGCGACAGGGAGCTCTGGGTCATGCTTGCAGAGAGACCGCAGGTGTTCTCAAAGCGGTCACTCAGTCTGTGTTTGGTCTCTCCAATGTAGAGGAGACCGCATTGGGAGCAGCGAATGCAGTAGACTAAATTGAGGGAAGTGCAAGTGAAATGCTGCTTCACTTGAAAGGAGTGTTTGGGCCCTTGGACGGTGAGGAGAGAGGAAGTGAAGGGGCAGGTGTTGCACCTTCTGCGGTTGCATGGGAAGGTGCCATGGGAGGGGGTTGAGGTGTAGGGGGTGATGGAGGAGTGGACCAGGGTGTCCCGGAGGGAACGATCCCTGTGGAATGCCGCCAGGGGGGGTGAAGGGAAGATGTGTTTGGTGGTGGCATCATGCTGGAGTAGGTGGAAATGGCAGAGGATGATCCTTTGAATGCAGAGGCTGGTGGGGTGATAAGTGAGGACAAGGGGGACCCTATCATGGTTCTGGGAGGGAGAGGAAGGTGTGAGGGCGGATGTGCGGGAGATGGGCCGGACACGGTTGAGGGCCCTGTCAACCACCGTGGGTGGAAAACCTCGGTTAAGGAAGAAGGAAGACATGTCAGAGAAACTGTTTTTGAAAGTGGCAACATCAGAACAGATGTGACAGGCGAAGGAACTGATAGAATGGGATGGAGTCATACGGACTCATAACGTTAACTGTATTCCTCTCCGCAGATGCTGTCAGACCTGCTGAGTTTTTCCAGGTATTTTTATTTTTGTTTTTGTTTTATCATCTCAATACAGCTTGAGACAGTACTCTGCTAAATTACAAGTGTTCAACATATTTATACATTATTGATCATGTACAAGAACAGTTTCCAGATTCCGATCTCGTCAATACATAGGTTTACATTAAACAGACATCTCTGGTAACAGGTACATGCATCGTATGTCCCTATTTTCACCCAGGCAGAGACCTTCTAAGCTGGGACCATCTGTCCTTCCCCTATCTGTTGAAGAGCACACTTAATCTATGTTATTGCCATCCTCTGACTCCAGTCTAACTTCCAGGACCTTGCTGGTGATTGCAAAGCCTGAGGGTGTACAAAGTTTGAGAGTGTATAAGGTTCACCTGGTTTAACTGTTTAATTGTTGATTTACCGATTTGCGCTGGCCTGCCTATAGATTCTAATTTAAGTAATTCATTCCCTTATAATGAATTCTCCCTTACCATAAATTCTCATTTACTTTCTTCCCCTTAACAGTCCCCCCTTTTGGCCCTTGACCTAGCCCAAGGTAGCCAACTACAGTGGTACAGTCCGTTCCTTTACGCACCACCGCCCATTGATGCTGGCCAGTCATCCAGCTTTGGGTTGTAAAAGGTATCGTCAGACCACCTGTATCATCTGGCCGTTCAATTCAGGCCTCTGGCTTACTAAATTTCGTTCCCACTGGTATAAACTCCCCCAGCGTCACCTTAACTAGGGAATGGGAGATAATCCGAATCCACAGGTGTATTTGTACATTTGAGCCCCAGTTCCACCACCACCATGTGGAGGAACCTATTTGCTCGATCTCCTCTTTTAAGGCTCTAACCAATTGCTGCAGTGTCTGTATATCTGCTGAGCCTGTCTCCGAATCACGGTTAGGTGCTCGGGTAATAAGGGAATTTCATAGGACAACTGATTCAAATACTGTGTCAGGTTATCCTCTCTTGTATATTTCGACCAGTTCCACTTTCCCTACCCTTGCTGGCGCCTGTGGGTGTAGGTACACTGAATGATTGTGGATGGGCCATATCTGGTTGTTCCCGTATTAGATCTTATGCCACGTGGTGATACAATATCTTCCATTCCCTGCATGTGCAACAGGATTAAGGAAAATCCCAAGGCCTTTTATACATATGTAAAGGGCAAGAGGGTAGCCAGGGAAAGGGTGGGCCCACTCAGGGACAGAGGTGGGAATCTGTGTGTGGAGCCAGAAGAAATGGGAGAGATACTGAATGAATACTTCTCATCAATATTCACCAAAGAGAAGGACTTAGCGGTCGATTTGTCTAGGGAAGAGTGTGTAGATAGCCTGGATCATGTTGAGATCAAAAAAGAGGAAGTGTTAGGCGTCTTGAAGAATATTAAGGTGGATAAGTCCCCAGGGCCAGATGGGATCTACCCAGAGTACTGAGGGAGGCAAGGGAGGAGATTGCTGGGGCCTTGACAGAAATCTTTGTATCCTCACTGGCTACGGGTGAGGTCCCAGAGGACTGGAGAATGGCGATTGTTGTTCCATTGTTTCAGAAGGGTAGCAGGGATAATCCAGGAAATTACAGGCCGGTGAGCCTTACGTCAGTGGTAGGGAAATTATTGGAGAAGATTCTTCGAGACAGGATTTACTACCATTTGGAAGCAAATGGGCGTATTAGTGAGAGGCAGCATGATTTTGTGAAGGGGAGGCCGTGTCTCACTAACTTGATCAGGTTTTTCGAGGAAGTGACAAAGATGATCGACGATGGAAGGGCAGTGGATGTTATATACATGGATTTCAGTAAGGCCTTTGATAAGGTCCCTCATGGCAGACTGGTACAGAAGGTAAAGTCGCACGGGATCAGAGGTGAGCTGGCAGGATGGATACAGAATTGGCTTGGTCATAGAAGACAGAGGGTAGCAGTGGAAGGGTGCTTTACTGAATGGAGAGCTGTGACTAGTGGAGTTCCGCAGGGATCAGTGCTGGGATCTTTGCTGTTTGTGGTTTACATAAATGATTTGGAGGAAAATATAACTGGGCTAATTAGTAAGTTTGCAGACGACACCAAGGTTGGAGGAGTTGCAGATAGTGAAGAGGATTGTCAAAGGATACAACGCAATATAGACTGGTTGGAGACTTGGGCGGAGAAATGGCAGATGGAGTTTAATCCGGACAAATGCGAGGTAATGCATTTTGGAAGGTCAAATACAGGCAGGAATTACACAGTAAATGGCAGAACCCTTAAGTGCATCGACAGGCAGAGGGATCTGGGTGTACAGGTCCACAGGTCACTGAAAGTGGCAACGCAGGTGGATAAGGTTGTCAGGAAGGCATATGGCATGCTTGCCTTCATTGGCAGGGGTATTGAGTATAAAAGCTGGGAAGTCATGCTGCAGTTGTATAGAACCTTGGTTAGGCCACATTTGGAATATTGCGTGCAATTCTGGTCACCACATTACCAGAAGGATATGGAGGCGTTGGAGAGGGTGCAGAGGAGGTTTACCAGGATGCTGCCTGGTCTGGAGGTTATTAGCTATGAGGAGAGGTTGGAGAAACTCGGATTGTTCTCACTAGAGCGACGGAGATTGAGGGGCGACTTGATAGAAGTTTACAAAATTATGAGTGGCATGGACAGAGTAGATAGTCAGAAGCTTTTTCCCAGGGTGGAAGAGTCAATTACTAGGGGACATAGATTTAAGGTGAGAGGAGAAAACTATAAAGGTGATGTGGGGAAAAGTTTTTTACGCAGATGGTAGTGAGTGTCTGGAATTCGCTGCCAGAGGAGGTGGTGGAAGCAGTTACGATAGTGGTGTTTAAGAGGCAGCTTGACAAATACATGAATAGGTTGGGAATAGAGGGATACGGACCCCGGAAGTGCAAAATGTTTTAGTTGACAGGCAATATGATCGGCGCAGGCTTGGAGGGCCGAAGGGCCTGTTCCTGTGCTGTACTTTTCTTTGTTCTTTGTTCTTTCTTTGGGCCGGTTCTTTTGCAGCCCATATAGTTTCCATTATACAGTTTGCTGCTGCTTTAAATCCACTTAGCTTCATCTGTCTCATATATTGGGTGCACATACTACTGCGGTGGCCTCTACCCTACACTCTCCTAATGTGGTGCTAACTATATTCCCTTCTATGTCTACTGCATATGGTGGAATGTCATGATACCTAATATAGTAATTCTCCCGTATAACCCCAATATTTTCTACTCTATATAACGTCCTGCCGGGTGTTGACATAGGTATGACAGATATTACTAATACAATGCCTATTAGCATATTACTATTTATTATACATTCAACATTCATTCTATATACGTGTGTTAAACCTCTGAGCTGGCAACCGGTCAAGTCATGATCCTTGTGTCGTGAAAGATTAATTAAATGCTCATTAGTTACCCCTAAAGGAACTACCCCTTCATTAATCTGTCTTAAATTCTTCTGGCTTGTTCCAGTGCCCAAGATCCAGAGGTGCTGCATACATCATTTCAGCTCACTTCATCTGAAATATTTATTCCCTATTTCAATCAGCTTGTTGATAGTCCCCGCATGACTTTTGAGCACAGTAGCCAGGCTTTGGATTAACCTTGTCATCTCCAGGTCTGTATTTAATTGGATGTTGTTGAATTCCCTGTCCCCACTCTAGAATCTCCTTAAGCTTAAGGCTCAGTGTCCGGACCTTCTGGTCAACAGTTGCCAGGTTCTGAATTAACCACTGATGTCCCTATAGTGAATATGGTAGCGGCATAATTTATCAGGCTGCGCTTAATGCAGTTCCTTCCCAAGCCTGATCACATCTCGCCGTTGAACTGAGATGCTTCAGTCATCAGCTGGCACATTCGAGCTGTATGTAGTGCATTAATATGGGTTGAGCACCACTGGGGCGGGGCAATTCCGGATATGTTCAAGACCACAGGTATCAGCTCGTGGTGTACATTATCATACAAAACTTCTGATTAACCAGTACCAAACCATTCGTCGGTCCTGGATGCATAGTCGGACAAGGTGGGTCAGTCGGTGTAGTTTGAAGGGCTTCAATTATCTCTACTCGGACTGTGGAAGTAGATGTGGAAGGTGGCTGGATAGTGGCGGGACCTCCCACGCCCAATCTGAAGCAAACCCTTACTACAATTCGAAAGCACTTGTTCTCCTACTGTTACAGTTATTATTCCCATTGTAAATCGCATTCAGCACTGTCCGTGCTGTACCAAAGTTCCTCCTGTGGTGCAGGATGAGCAGTGATGATCCCTGACCTTGTTGCCAGCACTGATAGGCCTACGACCAGGATCGTAGATCTGTGGAGACATTAACATCAGCTCCCGTTCTCCGGGTTACCACTTGGTCAATTGTCATGTATCTTTACTGTGTGTAATGCCTCCATATACTTCCCGTTCTCATATCTACAAGTGCGCATGTATCACTTGTCATAATTACCTCGTATGGTCCATGCCTGTTCGCTCCGGGCTCACCTTGACCATCACCTTATTCCCCACTTGGTCCATTGTTGCTCTTTGGATTTGCCTGTTTCCATATCCTTAATCACCTGTCGGTCTCTGACTTCCTTCCTTAACTCATGCAATTGCTGACTTATTTCCCTCATGTAGTCTCGCATCCTTCCTTTTAGTGGTCCTACATCTCCCACTCCTACTATGATTCCCTCGGGTAACTGCATTGCTCCCCCTGTCATTATTTCAAATGGGGTGAACCTGGTGGTCCTGTTGGGGTAGTCCTAAGGTGCATTAGAATATTGGGCTATTCCCTGTCTCTTGAATTGCTTTTGTTATTGATGTGTTTTTTTGAATTCAGTTCATCCTTTCCACCATCCCCGAGCTCTGTGACCGGTAAGGAATGTGGAATTTCTGTTTAAATTTAAATTTATACACTTCTTTAATAACTCTTCCTGTGAAATGAGTTCCCTGATCTGAATCCATCTGGATAGGCACCCTCCACTCCTTCCAGTCTGCTGTCTCCTGCTGCTGCCCCACGTTGGACCTCAATTCCTTAACTGCTGACACAACTCTACAATGCACCTTCTTATCCTATCTTTTAATGGCTCAGTATCTTCACTTCCAGTGATGGTTCTCTCTGTGAGCTGCTTAACTCTGTCTGTCATCAGAGTGTTAATCCTGTGGCCTTACTTTTTGTACCTCGCAAGCACATTAATACAATCAGTAATACATCTATTTAGCATTTTTCCAGCTTTCCCTTTACCTGTATCCATCCTGTGGTAAATTGTTGTTAAGTATTATTTCTCCTTACATTTCAATTTCTGAACTACAGATTATCAAATTCACTTCCCTTAAAAAAGTTTGTATATTATTGTCCTATTTCCCTATCTCTTTCTCCTACTTGCCTCATACCATTTTACACATGCAACAGCTACTATCTTATCTTGTTCAGGTTGCCTGGAGAGACTTTAAAATAAATAAAATATTCTCATAAGAGTTTTAAAAACAGAAATCAGGCATTGACATGTTTTGCTTCCTTATCTTCTTCTCAAACAACATTTTATTGTCTCAAAGGTAATCCACTAAATTGTGTCTGACCCGTTTCTTTTAGAATTATCCCAGATTCATTAACTTGGCCAAAAACTGGATTTCTGCCAAACTTTGTCAAAGTCTTGAGCTTAGCTTCATACTTTGGGAACAGCCTTACAAATACATTTGAATTCGTGCCAATCGTCAAACCTTTTAAAATGAAAATTCCCTTTTGAGAAATTATCAGGAACCAAACCTCAAATTTTAAACTTGGTAAGAAATGTAATTTATGCTATCAGAATTAAAACAACCTCTTTCTTATGTGTATTGATTTGTATCCAAGTTATAATTCCCGTATGTTTATTGACACATTCTTTCTCTTAGATAGCATCCTAGTGATTCAAAAGTAACCTGTTAAATTACACTGCATTTCACATCTCAAGATTGTCCCAAATTTCAAATTACAGTGCTGTTGGGATGCAGATTTCCTTTCATATTTAATTCATCTCTTCAAAAGAAACCCCTTTTTATCCATTGGAACCACCTAGACCGTGCGTTTATGCCTTTTGGTTTTCCTAGAATCCCTTTGAATTTCAGGTAATCTTTTTTTTCCCTCAGTAATCTAGAATACTAACTCGTATGAGTGAATGTAACTCGTATGTATCAATCCCAATCAGCTTGGAAGCTGGTGATGCTAGTCTGCAAAGGGGGTGGTATGAAGGTTGATTCATCTAACCCTGTCTAGCTTCATGATACCTTCAAATTCCGACCATTTTGCCAGAAATCTCAACTCAAACCATATACACAAAACTTTGGAATTTTTTAGTGTACTTTTCCTTTAATCTAACATGGGGCTTTCAACCCTAAAGTGCTGAACTACACACACAAATGACAATTTACGGAAGAAAACACATTAAAGCTCACATACGAATGCTTCCTTGCACACAAACAATGATACATTTAGAGGTATGTATTTATATTCCTGTATGCTTAACTTAACGACTTAAAATTCTCATATTCTAAACGAAACTTGAAATAGCAGTGGGGGAAATAAAGGGATCTTGAAGGCTCCACCTTTTGGGACCATTAAACTGACGAAAGCTCACATTTCCCCAGCTCCTGCCTGTTAGTGCTTATTAACTCCCTAGGGGTACGCCCCTTTTCTCTCTTTCTCTCTCTCTTCAGCACAAACAGCTCTTGTAGCTGAGATCAATTCATTTTTTTAAGTTACAGAAAATTCAGTCGCGGACCTTTTGGGTCCCAATCATCCTTCCACATTTTCAGGAAAATCTCATCATCCCGCTCGGGACATTATACACCCCCCAAGGCTTCCTTAACTGCCTCCTCACAGTCCCTGTGCAGGTCTGTCACCTTCTCCCGATCTGGGACGTCCCCAGGTTTCGCCCAGTCTCCACTTCTAAACTTCAGGGGTAATCTTCCCCAGATATCCCCTGGGCACTTCGCCTTCACCAGTATGTGGGTGTCAAGGGGGTGCATTGCATGGAAATCTTGCATTTCCTGCAGTTTGGTCCAAACATCTGGGTTGTTATGCCGAGTTTTAAGTCTCAGCAGTTCTTTAAGCAAAAGCTGTTTCTCCCCCGGGCTGAATGGTACGGGCTTAACTTTCTCCGTAACCCTCTCAATCTCCTCATCCTCCCCCTATTCCTCAGCCTCCTTTCTCCCTTCGGTTTATAATTCACCTTTCCTGACTTTACTTTTCCTAACAGTTACTGCCATAGGGACCATGGGATTCAACGGGCACAGTGGGGGCGGTTGGTTCATATGAGGGCGGTTTTGTCCCAACTCCATCATAGGTTTCTCCTTCGGAGCTCTCCTCCTCTTGATCAGAATCACTACCAGCTGCTGCTGCCACTGCTCTGATCTGTCCTGGATCTGACTTTGTCTCTCTCTCTCTAATCGACTGGAACCCGTCTGCACAACTGCAGGTACAAGATAATAATAACCATCACCCCTTTCTTTTCCTTATCCTTTTCCTGTTCTATCCACCACTGTTTTTGTTCTCCGAGGGTTCCCTGTGGATTCCACCCCTCCTTCTGCATTTTTGTGATTAGTCTTGACTGTTGTTCTGCTATGAACCTCGTAATGGAGTCTGCGGTTCCCCAATCGAGTTCCATAGCACTATTCTGTTCCCCTGACCGCTCTCTGTCCTTATTCCCATCTATCTCTGTGCGGTACGTTCGCACAGTCCTAACAACTTAGTTTCTTGCGGTATGTGCGGTTTCACTGGAGTCTGGCCTCCCTGCGCGGCTTTGGCTAAGATTATATTTCAAACCGGAACCCGCCAGCACGGCTCTGCCTCCTCTCTCTGGTAATGGTCCGGCCCTCCCTGCACGGCTTTGGCCCCGCTAGCCCACCAGCACGGCTCTGCCTCTTACCCCTGGCGCCTCCTATCTCCTGTCCTGTGTCCTCCTCCTGATTCTTTGATACTTGACCGGACCGTTCTCGGGTAGACTTACTGCACTAACTACGGGTGGTAACTAAATATACTCACCCACTTTGCAGAGCCGTCCCGAGGATCCGATCCAAGTATCCTGCCGACTGCGCCAAATTGTTGTGGTCACTTTGACAAACAGACCACAGGAGTCTCAGGTACAGGTCACGACCGTTTATTCGAGCAATTGCAAGGAGAACACAATCTCAATACAGCTTGAGACAGTACTCTGCTAAATTACAAGTGTTCAACATATCTATACATTGTTGATCATGTACAAGAACAGTTTCCAGATTCTGATCTCGTTAGCATATAGGGTTACATTAAACAGACATCTCTGGTAACAGGTACATGCATCGTATGTCCCTATTTTCACCCAGGCAGAGACCTTCTAAGCTGAGACCATCTGTCCTTCCCCTATCTGTTGAAGAGCACACTTAATCTATGTTATTGCCATCCTCTGACTCCAGTCTAACTCCCAGGACCTTGCTGGTGATTGCAAAGCCTGAGGGTGTACAAAGTTTGAGAGTGTATAAGGTTCATCTGGTTTAACTGTTTAATTGTTGATTTACCGATTTGCGCTGGCCTGCCTATAGATTCTAATTTAAGTAACTCATTCCCTCATAATGAATTCTCCCTTACCATAAATTCTCATTTACTTTCTTCCCCCTAACAGTGCCTGTCCCGCCATTTCCTGGCAGAAAGTGATCATGCAGAAACATCTTTCACTCACTTAATTCCCATTGACGGTTACTGACCGACAGCCTGGGCTATCATCTGCAGGTCAACAGTTTCAAATCAGCGTTAAGGGCTCGCTGTAGGCAGCGAGTTCAAGTGCTGGACTTGACAAGTGAGCAGGGCTGAAAACACAAGGTATGGCTGTGTTAGAGTGGGAGCTCCATTCCATTTCAAAATCTCTGAAAGACAATGTACAAAGCAGTTGGATTCAATTCTCGTGTTAGCTTGGTCTAGTTTTTAGAGGAGAGAAAGAGAAAAACCAAGAAAAATAAAGGGCTTGCGTTACAACACCTTTCACCATCTCTGGACTAACTTGCACATGTCCCATTCACCCAAACCCTCCTGCGGTCGCTGACCTACCTTGGCTCCCGGTCAAGCAACTTCTGCCAGTCTCGTGTCGTTTGAAAATTGGTCAGCAGTCTGGAAACCCTTGGCTGGTTGGAGTCTGGCTCAATCGGAAGTCTCATCGAGTAAGCTAATAAATTAGTCTTCTCATTTGAAGCTTGTTATTAAAATGCACGTTTTTTTTGTTGTTTTGATTAATAGCGAGATAAATTTCCAACGCCTTACCTTTCTGAAATTTGCTCATTAGCCCTGTGAATTAGAAAAAGTATTGAAATGTGGACCTTCACGTGAAGAGGTTGACCACCCCTGTCCCAGCCAATGACGCACTTTTGAAGTGTAGTCACTGTTAAAATGTAGGAAATATGACGGCCAATTTGTACACAGCAAGCTCCCAAAAACAGCAAGGTGATAATGGTCAGATAATTTTTTGTTTTGTGATGTAGATTGGGGGATAAACATGACCCAAGACCATAGGGAGAACTCCCCCACTCTTCTTCCAAACAGTGACATGGGGTTATTTTGCGTTCACCTGAGAGAGTGAGCAGGACCTTGGCTTAAAGTCTCATCCGAAAGGCCACACTTCCCTCAGGGTGGAGTGCAGCACTACCTCAGGACTGTTGGAGTGGAGCGGCACTTGAGCCCACAGCTTGTGACTCAGAGGCAAGAATGCTGCCAGCCTACATTGCCGCAGCAACTTGGATTGTGTTCTGGTATGCCAAAAAGCATTCAAATATGAGGTTTGGGGTCTGTCAAACAAAAGACACTTTACAACGCTATAATGAACACAGTGCAATTTTGTGTTCACTGGGCTGAATTTTCGTCTCAGGGTGGGGAAACAGGGGCGTAATGTTTTCGGATTCTGAACCCGCCCCCGGGGTGAAGCAGTTACTGACCTGGAGTTCTGACTGGGCATCCCCTCAATTGTTAGTTCCCTCTCCAGTTAAGGTTGGTAGGTGGGTTTATGAAGTTGCAGGGCCAATCAGAAGACTTACAGCTTCAGAGGTGCACTCGGTTACAGCTCAAGGTAAGTAACTGAGAGGGCGCGTCAGCCATAATGTGTTCTCTAAGCCATTTAAAAAAAAAATGATATCCAAAAATGCAAAGAGCAGTCAGCCCACCTAAGTGAGGTGGGGGAAGCCTCCACAGGGTGACCTTTCGCTGCTCCCCAACCAGACAGGCAGTTGATCAACCACCCTTATCTCCTCAGGATACTAGAGGCTGACTAGAAAATTCCAGTCAGTCTCCTGTACCTAACTTTAACAAGATTCTTAATGAGCCTAATCAGCTGTCTGCCTTCATGAGGGCGGGCAGCCTTTCCTGGCCCCAAACCTGAGTTAAGCAAATTGGGAAGGGGGCAAGAAACCGACATGTTGGCAGGCCTTATAATTTTTGGCCCCCATCCACTTCTGTTCCTGACGTTGTCAGGGCCAGAACATTCTGCCCCATCTAAGAACTAAAGTTATCGATAGATGTTTGTGCGATATCCTAATTTTCATTCGTGACAGATTATACAAAGTTGGTGTGTATTTCAGTCATAAGGTCATAGAGGTCTACAGCACAGAAAAAGGCCCTTCGGCCCATCCAGTCAACACCAGCTAAACAAGTACCTAACTATTCTAATTCCATTTCCCAGCACTAGGCCCATAGCCTTGTTGCCATGACATCGCAAGTGCACATCAAAATACTTCTTAAATGTTATGAATGTTTCTGCCTCTACCACCCTTTCAGGTATTGAGTTCCAGATATCCCACCACCCTCTGGGTGAAAAAATTCTTCTTCACATCCCCTCTAAACCTCCTGCCCCTTACCTTAAATCTATGCCCCCTGGTTATTGATCCCTCCACCAAAGGAAAACTTACTTCCTATTACCCTATTTATGCCCCTCATAATTTTATACACCTCAATCATGTCCCCCCCTCATTCTCCTCTCCTCCAAGGAAAATAACCTCGGTCTATCCAATCTCTCCTCATAACTAAAACTCTCCAGCCCAGGCAATATCCTGGTAAATCTCCTCTGCACTCTCTCTAGTGTAATCACATCCTTCCTATAATGTGGATTCCAGAACTGCACGCAGTACTCTAGCCGTGGCCTAACCAGCGTTTTATACAGTTCCAGCATAACCTCCCTGCTCTTATATTCTATACCTCGGCTAATAAAGGCAAGTATCCCAAATGCCTTCTTAACCACCTTATCTACCTGTCCTGCTACCTTAAGGGAGCAGTGGACATGCACACCAAGGTCCCTCTGATCCTCGGTACTTCCCAGGGTCCTACCATTCATCATGTATTCCCGTGCCTTGTTTGTCCTGCCCAAGTGCATCACCTCACACATATCCGGATTAAATTCCATTTGCCACCGATCAGCCCATCTGAGCTGCCCATCTATATCCTCCTGTAATCTAAGGTTATCCTCCACATTATTTACCGCTCCACCAATTTTCGTGTCACCCGTGAACTTGCTGATAAACCCTCCTACATTCAGGTCTAAATCGTTTATATATACCACAAACAGCAAGGGACCCAGCACCGATCCCTGTGGAACCCCACTGGGCATAGGCATCCAGTCACAAAAACACCCCTCGACCATCACCCTCTGCTTCCTGCCACTCAGCCAATTCTGAATCCAATTTGCCAAGTTGCCTTGGATCCCATGAGCTCTTACCTTCGTTATCAGTCTCCCATGTGGGACATTATCAAAAGCCTTGCTGAAGTCCAAGTAGAATACGTCAAATGCATTGCCCTCATCTACACACCTGGTCACTTCTTCGAAAAATTCAATCAAATTGGTCAGACATGACCTCCCCTTAACAAAATCATGCTGACTGTCCTTGATTAATCTCTGCCTCTCCAAGTGTAGTTTAATTCTGTCCCACAGAATTGCTTCCGATAGTTTCCCCACCACTGAGGTTAGACTGACTGGCCTGTAGTTCCCTGGTTAACCCTTTTTCCCTTCTTGAATAACGGTACCACATTGTCTGTCCTCCAGTCCTCTGGCACCTCTCCTGTGGCCAGAGAGGTTTTGAAAATTATTGCCAGCACCCCTGCTATCTCCTCCCTTGCCTCACTCAACAATCTGGGACACATTTCATCCGGGCCTGGAGGTTTATCTACTTTTAAGCCTGCCAGACCACTTAGAACATCCTCCCTTTCTATGCTAATTTCTTTAATTACATCACAGTCCTCCTGCCTGATTTCCATACCCACGTCATCCCTCTCACTTGTGAACACCAACACAAAGTATTCATTTAGAACCCTACCTATATCTTCCGGCTCCACACACAAGTTACTACTGTGGTCCTTAATGGGCTCAACTCTTTCCCTAGTTATCCTCTTACTCTTAATGTGATTGTAAAATAACTTTGTATTTTCCTTTATTTTACCTGCTAACGTTTTTTCATGCCCACTTTTTGCTCTCCTAATTTCCTTTTTAAGATCTCCCCTACACGTTCTATACTTCTCTAGGGCTTCCACTGTTTTGAGCCCTTGGTATCTGCCATAATCCTTCCTTTTTCTCTTTATCCAATCCTGTATATCCCTCGACATCCAGGGTTCCCTAGATTTGTTGGTCCCGCCCTTTATCTTTACTGGAATATGTTGGCCCTGTACTCTCTCTATTTCCTTCTTGAATGAGTCCCATTGCTCTGATGCAGATTTACCTAAAAGTAGCTGCTCCCAGTCCACTCTGGTCAAATCGTATCTGATCTTATTAAAATCGGACTTCCCCCAATTTAGAACTCTGATTTCTGGCCTATCCTTTCCCTCTTCCAGAACAACCTTGAATCTAACGGAGTTATGATCACTATCTGCAAAATGCTCCTCCACTGATACCTCTACCACTTGCCTGGCTTCCTTCCCTAAAATTAAGTCCAGGACCGCCCCCTCTGTTGTTGGACCTTCTACGTACTGGCTTAAAAAGGTCTCCTGGATGCATTTTAAGAATTCCGCTCCCTCTAAACCTATCACACTATGACTAAGCCAGTTAATGTTGCGGAAGTTGAAATCCCCCACTATTACTACCCTATTATTTTTACAATTTGCCTACATATCTGCTCTTCTATTTCTCTGACTATTTGGGGGCCTATAGTACACTCCCAGCAATGTGATTGCTCCTTTTTTGTTTTTAAGTTCTACCCATATGGCTTCATTTGAGGAGCCTTCTAAGATGTCATCCCTCCTTACTGCTGTAACTGGTTCCTTGATCAATATTGTGATACCCCTTCCTCTTTTACCTCCTTCCCTGTCTCGCCTGAAGACTCTATATCCTGGAATATTGAGCTGCCAATCCTGCCCCTCTCTCAGCCATGCCTCTGTGACAGCAATGAAATCATATTTCCATGTGTTAATTTGTGCCCTCAACTTATCTGCCTTATTCGTCAGACTCCTTGCATTAAAATAAATACCATCCAACCTTACCAAACTCCCTTGTGCCTTAACTGGCCTATAATTTCTATGCCTTCCAGACTCACTTGCTCTCTCTTCTAATTTTGGCTGTGCATCTCCCGCTGCTGAACCTCCTCTCAGGATCCCATCCCCCTGCCAAGTTAGTTTAACCCTCCCCAACAGCACTAGCAAACCTCCCCGCAAGGATGTTGGTCCCATTCCAGTTCAGGTTCAACCCGTCCGCCTTGTACAGGTCCAACCACCCCCAGAAACGGTTCCAATGTCCCAGAAATCTAAATCCCTCCCTCCTGCACCATCTCTCCAGCCACACATTCACCTAGGCTAACCTCCTATTTCTATATTCACTAGCGCGTAATCCAGAGATTACTACCTTTGAGGTCTTGTTTTTTGATCTGCTTCCTAGCTTCCGAAATTCTGCTTGCAGCACCTCATCCCTCTTTCCATTTATGTTGTTGGTACCAATATGTACCACGATCTCTGTTTGTTTGTCCTTCCCCTTTAGAATTCCCTGCAGCCATTCAGTTACATCCTTGACCCTGGCATCAGGGAGGCAACATACCATCCTGGAGTCATGTCTATGGCCGCAGAAATGCCATTCTGTTCCCCTTACTATCGAGTCTCCTACCACTATTGCTCTTCCCCTCTATTTCCTTCCCGCACCCCCCCCCCCCCCCCCGCCCCATGCAGCTGAGCCACTCACAGTGCCATGAGCTTGGCTGCACTCCCCAGAGGAACCGTCACTCTCACCATTTTCCAACACAGAAAAACAGTTCTCGAACGAGATGCACCCTAGGGATTTCCTGACTATCTGCGTGTCACCCTTCTTCTGACTTGATAGTCACCCATTCCTGCTCTGTCTGCACTTCCGTAAGCTGTGGGGTGACCACATCTAAAAACGTGCTATCCACGAAACTCTCAGCTTCGCAGATGCACCTCAGTGCCGCTCAAGGTCGAAAACCCGGAGCTCAAGTAGCTGCAGCCTGGTGCCACTTCCTGCACATGTGGTCTGTCAGAGCTCAAGGAGCATCTAGGACTTCCCACATGTTGCAGGTGGTACATAACATGAGCTGCCCTGCCATGCCTCTAGTTGAAAAAAAATACCTTACTTTAAGTTAAACACAGTAAAAGAAAATTAAATTATTTATGTAATTTAAATAAAAACTGGAACTCTTATCTTTCCTTAGCTTAATCTATTTTAAACTGGAGAAAAACTAGAGAAAAAACTGGAGAAAAACACTTACCCACAACTCACCAATCAGTTCTTACCTTTGTGCTGACATCACTTTTTGAAGCTTCCCCGCACTTGCGCTGGTTCTGATCTCTCCGCCGCTCTCTCGCACTGTCTTGTGATGTCACTCTTGTTATTTTCAACAAGAACTGACTGCAGGACGCTCTCCCCAGACTGCTTCACCGCGATGCTGACTGCAGGACGCTCTTCCCAGACTGCTTCACCGCGATGCTGACTGCAGGACGCTCTTCCCAGACTGCTTCGCCACGACGCTGACTGCAGGACCCTCTTCCCAGACTGCTTCACCGTGATGCTGACTGCAGGACGCTCTTCCCAGACTGCTTCACCGCGATGCTGACTGCAGGACGCTCTTCCCACACTGCTTCACCGCGATGCTGACTGCAGGACATTCTTCCCAGACATTCTGGAATGGCATCGTTTGGGATTTTCGGGGGATGGGTGGGGATTGGGGATGGCGTGGTAAGGCTGATGATTCGTTGAGTCCCTTTATCACACAACACCATGGCCCTCATGGCCTCAGGTCAAACACAGGCAAAAAAAACTTCCTACTGATTACCACCTACCGCCACTCCTCAGCTGATGAATCAGTACTCCTCCACACTGAACACAACTTGGAGGAAACACTGAAGTAGCAAAGGCACAGAATGCACTTTGGGTGAGGGACTTTAGTAGCACGGCTACTGACCGAGCTGGCTGAGACCTGAAGGACTTATCTGCCTGGCTGGTTCTGCAGTAGGTAGTGAGGGAACCAACAAGAGGGAAAAACCTACTTGACCTCATCCTCACCAATCTACCCATCACAGATGTATCTGTCTGTGACAGCATTGATAGAAGTGACTGCTGCACAGTTCTGATGGAGACAAGTCCTACCTTCACACTGGGCATACCATCCAGTGTGTTGCGTGGCACCAGCACCGTGCTAAATGGGATACATTCAGAACAGATCTAGCAGCTCAAAACTGAGCATCCATGAGGCACGGTGGGTCATCAGCAGCAGCAGAACTGTATTCAACCACAATCTATAACCTCATGGCCTGGCATATCCTCCAATCTACTATTACCAGGGAATCAGATCTAAGCTCTGCTGTCCTGCCACATCCAGCTGTGAATGGTGGTGGACAATTAAATAGCTAACTGGGGGAGGAGGCTCCACAAATAGCGCCGCCCTCAATGCTGGCAGGGGGAGCCAGCACATCAATGCAAAAGAAGGGCTGAAGCATTCGTAACCACCTTCAGGCTAGATAATCTGTTTTTGTACTCTTGGTTGAAGGATAAATATTGGCCAGGACACAGGGGAGAACTCCCCTGGTCTCCTTCGAAATAATGCCATGGGATCTTTTACATCCACCCGAACAGGCAGATGGAGCCTCAGATTAACATCCCATCCAAAAGGCAGCACTTCCAACAGTGCAGCACTGCCGCATTACAGTGTTAGCCTAGATTTTTATGCTCAAACCCTGCAATGGATTTGAACCCTGAATGTTGTAATTTAGAGGAGAAAATTATAGCTCATGGAATAAAAGGGACAGCAGCAATGTGGATATGAGATTGGCTGAAAGATAGGAAGCACAGAGTAATGGTCAATGGATATTTTTGGCGCTGGAGGAAGGTTTGTAGTGGAGTTCCCCAGGGGTCAGTATTGGGACCCTTGCTTTCCCTGGTATATATTAATGATCTAGACCTTGATGTGCAGGGGACAATTTCAAAGTCTGTGGATGATATGAACCTTGGGAGTGTTGTGAACTGCGAGGAGGACGGTGTGGAACTTCAAGTGGACATAGATAAGTTGGTGGAGTGGGCAGATAGGTGGCAGGTGAAGTTCAATGCAGAGAAGTGTGAGGTGATGCATTTTGGTAGGAAGAACATGGACAGACAATCCATGAATCCATAAGGGGTGAGATTTTGAAAAGGGTGCAGGAGCAGAAAGACTTGGGTGTATATGTGCATAGATCATTGAAGGTGGCAGGACAGGTGGAGAGAGCAATTAATAAAGCATATAGTATCCTGGGCTTTAGTAATAGGGGCATGGAGTACAAGAGCAAAGAGGTTATGCTGAATTTATATAAGACGCTCGTTAGACCTCAGCTGGAATATTGTGTACAGTTCTGGGCACCACATTATTGGAAGGATGTGAGCACATTGGAGAGAGTGCAGAAGACATTTATGAGAATGGTTCCAGGGATGAGAAACTTCAGTTACGAAGGTAGACTGGAGAGGTTGGGACTGTTTTCCTTGGAGAGAAGAAGGCGAAGAGGAGATTTGATAGAGATGTTCAAAAGCATGAGGGGGCTGGACAGAGTAGATAGGGAGAAGCTGTTCCCGTTGGTAAAAAGATCAAGAATGAGAGGGCACAGATTTAAAGTGATTTGCAAAAGAAGCAAATGTGATGTGAGAAAAAGCTTTTTCACACAACAAATGGTTCAGGTCTGGAATGCACTGCCTAGAAGTGTGTTAGAGGCAGGTTCAGTCAAGGCATTGAAGAGGGCATTCAATGATTATTTGAATAGAAACAATGTGCAAGGGTATGGGGAAAGCAGGCCAACGGCACTAGGTCATAATGCTCATTTGGAGAGCCGGTACAGACATGATGGGCTGAATGGCCTCCTTCTATGCCGTTAAAATTCTGTGAATTCTGAGTGCTTACGACTGAGCCACAAGTGATGTTCGGAATAATTAAGTACAATTTGGGGAGTGTAATTTTCACCACATTGCTAATTTTGAAGTGTAGCGCAGGGTAGGATTAAATATTTAGTGATGTTTCCCACTTTTTTCATCCAAATGAGCAAATATGACCACAAGAGAATGGTATATGCAAATTATAAGGTGTAGTAGGTGTCCACTCTGACTGTATTTGATTACAAGTTGCTTGCTGTAGTTCTTGCATTGACTGTTAAAATGAGATTTCCAGCATCTGCAGTATTTTGCTTTTATAAAAATGTGCTGGCCCTTTATTTTAAGAGATACCATACAAAGGCATCAATGTTTTTCAAAGATGCTGAAGGAGAGGGTCAGATTGGGACATCTGTATCTTGCATTGATAGAGTGGATGCCCTCGACCTAATATCTTCCTGCAGCCTCAGCACTGGCTTAGTAAGGATGAAAGTCTAAAGGGAGTTCTAGTTCAAAATGCCTCCCCCATTTTATGGATCAAAGTAACAGCCAGAATACAATTTCTTCTCTGAAGTTTTAATCAAGTTTCTTACCAGCGCAGTAGTTCTCCGTTAGGGTCCTATCAACTGCTAGGCTGCTCCATTGATGACCCCAAAATAAAGTGTTCTCCCACTTCCTGCAGCATCTCTGAATCAAATCCTCCGGGTTACAGGTCAGCCACAAGCAGCCTCAAGGGGCTAAGTCGTCTGCTGCCGTTTCTCAGTAAGAAATGAAAGCTCCTCCATAGCCACCTGATTCATAAAGACTGTGCTGCAGGCCAGGATGAAGGTCTTTCAATATAAAAAGCAAGAATTACCTTTGAAATGCAGTCTTTATCATTGTCGGAGCCAACACAGAAGCCAATTTGCACAAGGCACAAAACAGCAGATAAGGAAAGTGAACAGTAAACCTGTTTTTGGAGGCGCTGGTGTGACAGAAATGTTGTGGAGCAGATCAGTTGAACTTTATGCTTTTCTTTGCATAATATCATTTTTACATCCACTCGAACAGGCTTTGGTCTTGTCCAGCAGACAGCACATCTGATAACGTAGAACTTACCTCGGCAATACACTGAAGTTTCAGTGTAGACTATGTATTCAAAACCTGAAGTGCTCTCCCCGCAACTTCAGTATGTGTTACGTGAGCTCTAAAACCATGCCTCATGCTTCTCCTTAGCGCTTCCTGAATGACCGGCTGACCAATCAAATTCACAAATTATTAAAAGTAACAACCCAGGTTAATAAATTCATAAAAAATGCCAACAAAGCACTGGAGCTCATTTCCGAAGGGAGAGAATTCGGAAGCATGGAGGTTATGTTAAACTTGTTTGGATCCTTGTTTGGATCAAGCTTGGAGTACTGTGCGCAGTTCAGATCTCCATATTTAAAAAAAAGGGTACAGAGGCACTAGAGATGGAGCAAATATGATTTCCAAGAATGGCACCAGAACTAAGAGGTTTTAACTATCAGGAAAGACTGAACAAAGGCTGGAGCTCATTCCCCTCCAGTAGAGAAGACTGAGCAGTGACCTAATGGAGGTCTTTAAAATTATGAAGGAGTAGATGTAGAGGAAATGTTTCCATTTGTGTGGAGCCAAAAACTATGAATATAAGATAGTTGCCAATAAACCTGAGGAATTCAAGAGAAACTTCTTTACGCAGAGAATGTGGAACTTGTTAGTGCAAAGGAATTGCTGAAGTCGATAACATAGATGCATTTAAGGCTCAGCTAGATAATTACATGCGGGAGAAACAAATAGAAGGATATGTTGATGAGGCCTGTATCTGTGTAGTTAATTCTATGTAATACAGTGTAAAGGCTGCCTCTCACTTTCTGGTGGGAGCATTTGGAGACTGAGCTGGTCTTGACTTTGTGGCGTCTAAGTTCTGAGGTGAACCCACTGCACTTCCTGTGCTGCATGAACAAGCTGAATATACACCTGGATGGTACCAAGTGCGAGCATCGGTTGAGAATGGCAAGAGGATGTTCACATGCTACAATCTAGAGAGGCAGCAGTGTGTCTCATCCCTGTCATGCCACTGGCCGTGGCACGGTCTCCACTGTAAACATTCGAAGGAGAAATATTACTGGTTGTTTGATGACTTTATTGATATGGAATGAGTGAAGCAAATAGAAATGCTGTAATGATAATACGAAGGGCTAAGCAAAGCAGTATTACCAGCTCAGCTGGGTGGAGATGTAACCTGCCTTCTTCCTGGTGTTATGGACAGGAGTTGAGGGGGGGGGCTTGATTTAACAGCACTAATTTCTCTTCTCACCACCCATGCGTGAGCAGAAAGGTGTTCTTGATTTATTTCCCTTTTTATAAGGGGTGGCACATTTCCCAACCTCTTCGGTTTTTGTGTAATCCAATCTTCGACTAATAGCCCTGCAGCAAACTCGAGATAGGATGAACTCAAAAGCGTTAGTTTGTCGCACACATTCAAAACGCAAAAGGAGGGTTCGGAGCGTCACCTCCACACTCAGACAGTAAAGAGAGGGCTAGAGAAAAGAAGGTTTTACAGCACGGAGACCACAGAGAAAATAAATATTGGTTTCACGTGGGTTCCAGAGTCCTGAATCAAAATCCAATGAGGTATTCCTTCAAGGAGGTGGGCAGGTTGAAATCTGATGCTGTATAATTTCACTTTTCTGGTGATGTTGACTTCATAAGATTAGATAGATGCACAGAGATGAATGAATCTTGTAGGCAATGGTACAGAACTTCCAACAGAAGCATTATAGATGGGGCCAGCTATCCAAACTGGGCAGAGCTCCTTACTGTGTGGCTGCTGGCCAGGTGTTAAAGAGCGGACTCAACTATTCAGCTCAGCAAGGCAATAAGGATTGATCAACAAGCCAGAGGCCTATGTCACATAATCCTCATCTCTCCGCCAGGCCTTTAACAAAGGATGTGTATCCATTGTCTAGAATTCGGCTGGCTCTCAAAGACTGCTAAATATCCCAGCCTTTATGAGTTGAAAGGAATTCTTGAGGGGCCTTTTGCCCCAGCAGACTGCTATTGACAAGCCTGAATTATCAACTGCAAATGGGGTTTGTATAGCTCTCTTTGAAATTGGGCTGTGTAGTGCCTCCTCAGAGATAACGAGGTGTTTTCCTGAAACTACTAAGTAGTTTCTTTTGTTCAGACATACATAGGTTCAGCCATTTTTAGGAATCTTGTTCAGCCAAGATCCAGTTTTTAAATTTAAAAATAGCATTGAGTATATAAAATGTACAGTGTTAGGTCTTAGTCCTCACACTGGTATTTCTCCATTGATCAGCATCAATTTTCAGCCCGCCGACCTGTGGCTGAGTGGGTAGCACTCTTATCTCTGAATCAGAACGTTGTGGGTCCAAGTCCCATTCCAGAGACTTCAACGCAAAAACCTAGACTGGTCGTCTAGAGGGCGAACTGTATTGTTGGAGGTGCTAGCTGTCTTTTGAATGAAAAGTTAAACCTCATCTGGCCTCATCTGCTCTCTCAGCGAGGCATAAAAGATCACATGGCACTATTTTGTAGAAGAGTAGGGGAGATATCCCAAGTGTTCTGGCCATATTTATCCCTCAATCAACATCACAAAACAAATTATCTGCTCATTATCAAATTGCTGTTTGTGGGAGCTTGCTGTGTACCAATTGGCTGTTGTATTCCCTACATTACAAGAGTGGTTACATTTTAAAAGTACTTCATGGGCTGTAAAGTACTCTGGGACATTGTGAGGTTGTGAAAAGCTCTATATAGTCTTTTTTCGCCTTTACAATGATTTCTATCTTTCACCTAGTCCATATCCTGCCTCCCATGTCCCTCGATCATCCTTTGCTTCAGTTTCTGTGGCTCACCTCACACGTCTTTCTTGTATGTTGTTACATTGCCTGCAAACTCACTTAATATTCAAACCATTGGTTCTAGAAATCCCATAATCTGAAGCATCGGCCTTTAATTCCCTTGATCAATAACTGTCATGCTGTGATCAAATGATCCTCTTATCAGTATCTCACCCACTATGATCAAACAGGTTTACCGTTGCACCACCTGAAACTCTATCTAGTATTAGTATCACTCATTCTAGCTTAATGTTATATCACCTGAAACTTTTTAACCCTGTGCTTGCTTATTTTCTTACACCGCATGGTCTCCGATCTGCAGAAAAGCAGGCATAATGGCATCAGTGAGATCACTGAAGTCCCGTGAGATGCTTCCCTGCAAATCAGCATGGGTATTTTCTAATTTGGCAACTTTTCATCCTCTACGGCTGCAGTCTGAGTGGCCGCAGAGGAATCCTATCAAGAACAAGGGGACATAATCTTAAAATTACAGCGAGGTTGTTTGTGGAGAATCAGGAAACACTTTTTCACCCAAAGGGTAGTCTACTCTCCATCAAAAGGCTGCAGATGCTGGAACAATTGGAGCTTTCAAAGACTGGGATGATTTTTGTTAGACTTGGGTATCAAGGGAAGGCAGGTAAATGGAGTTGTGGTTGTGGTGCAGATCCAGGGTGACCATCTATCCTGTATTTTAAGGGATGGTCCCTTATTTTGACTGTTTGTCCCACGCCCCTTAAGGGAAGCCTTTTGTCCCACATGCCTAGGAGAAACTGTGGGAGACTGAGCCTGGGAGTCTCAGTTCAGTGATTTGAGTGGCACTGTAAGGCAGCGAGTTGGCTGGCAGAGAGATGATAGCGCTGTGACTCACAGAGTTAGTCGTAAATTGTATGTTTTGGTTAGCTTAACGTCACCTGTCTGCTCCCCCCCCCCCCCCCCCCCCCCCACCCAACCTCTCCACCCCCTACCAACACGCGCTTTTATGGTCGCCAGAAACACCCACCCACTATTCCCCCACCACTCTCACATTCACCAGTACACCTCCTGCTTTTGTGGTCACTAGCAATCCCCCGGCCATCCAGCCCCCATCCTCACCCCGACTCTTATGGTCACAAGCGCACCCACACCGCCACCCGCCCCCTTCACCCCCCATTCTCAATTGGTTACTTCTGGTCCCACGGTTGAAGTGCCCCTTATTTCATTTCAGAAGAGTTGGTTGCCCTCTGAAGTTCAGTCATGATATAATTGAATGGCAGAGGGCTGGATGGCCCACTCCAGTTCCCAATGTTCCTCTGCACCCATAAAACCAGTGACATAAAGGCCTCTTCTGGAGGTTTCCCTGAAGCTCCCACAATTACCAGAATTGAGCAGTGCTATGCATCCATGTTAGATGCTGCTACGCATTCAGGTATTGGACTCATCTGTTCAGAGCAATGTGAGCTGTAGACTGTCTGTCAATATTATGGATTGGCTGTTGCATAAGCATCAACATTTATTGCACACCCAAAAAATTATTTGTGCGATAATGCCATTACAGCTCTCTCATGATAAGAAGGTAATAGAATTTCTTTCTGCATTTCAATCAGAATTTATAGATAGACTAGAGATTTGCTTTAATATTTCTTATGTACTGTTGTCAAGAGCTTTTCAATCCACCTTCGCGCCTTATAATTACAGAATTGAAAGCAGAAATGGGAATTTTCTAAATGCAGAGCAGATGTTAACTAAAATATAATTTTCATGCAACAAATTACAATATTAATTCGAACCTAGTGTTTACTCAAACAATTCAAGTGAAAATTGGATTAGGCACCCCAAGAATGGGCATGCTTCTGATTTTTTTTGATAGAATCATAGAATCTTACAGCACGGAAGGAGACCATTCAGCCCATCGCGCCAATGCCAGGTGTTTTGTGCAGGCATAGACCACCGCTTTTGGTGTGATGCAGTGGTACAAGTGCAGCCTTCAGCTTCACAACACACATTGCCCTGGTTTCGCTGAGGACAGGAGTGCGGTATGAGTCACCAGCGTTATCTTGTGAAAGGCCACAAACCCAAACTGTGTCTTGTTGAAGCGCCAAGCGTCAAGGGAGCCCCCAAATGTTGTGGCAACAGAATGAAGCAAGGCATGTCTCCGTGTGCCTGTGATTTCCTCGACGGTGAGCCCTCAATTTCACTTGAACCGTAGTATGCAGCTTACGGGCAAGTGAAAGCCAGGTGCTTAACCGGAGTTCGTTCTGGCCAGAATGGTGGCAGCTCCTGATAACAAATTCCTTTATAAACCTCAGTCACGGAACCTGGTGCAGATTTTTAAAAAAGAGTGAAGTAGAAAGTTGCCTTTGCGAGCGAGTGGAAAATGGGCAATATCAAATCAGCTGCCCATTATTCGGCACCTCACCCCCCTCCACCTGCCACCCCCTTTCATCAAGATGTAACAAGTAACCAAAGTGATAGAGCTTCAATTGCGTTACCATCCAAGATACTTTCTGGCCCAATGTGCGCAACACACGTACATGTTAAACAATTCCTGAGTGCCAGTGTTTCCAATGCATGACACAGCTGGCTAATGGGTGCTAGCGACCTTTGGCCTGAGCTAGCCATGTTTTTTGAGCTTGCGGACCTCACCACTGCTTAAATTTGAGCCATTAGCTTAAAGAGTGGGCTGAAAGCATTTACTCCTGATTTCTCCTGTGCCACTTAGCTCCCGATTGCAGATTAATAACTACAGATTGCTAGCTTTGGGGAATCTGTCAGAAAAAGAGAGACTTGCATTTATATAGCACCCTTCATGACCGCAGAATGACCCAAAGCGCTTTACAGTCAATTAAATACTTTTTGTAGCATGATGACTGTTGTAATGTAGCAAACGTGGTGGCCAATTTACACACAGCAAGTCCATTTTGGCATTCAGAATAAAAAAGAAGCATATTATCGAAATGATGAGAGATTGCAGAGCTCTGAAATGCAGAGGGACTTGGGTGTCCTAATGCATGAATCGCAAAAGGTTAGTATACAGTAATTAAGAAAACTAATAGAATGTTATTGTTTATTGCGAGGGGAATTGAACACAAAAAGTAGAGAGGTTATGCTTCAGTTATATAGGGCAAAGATGAGGCCACATCTGGAGTATTTTGTACAGTATTGGTCTCCTTACTAAAGGAAGGATGTAAATGCGTTGGAAGAAGTTCAAAGAAGGGTTACTGGATTAATAGCTGGAGTAGGAGGGTTGCCTTATGAGGAAAGATTGGACAGGCTAGGCTTGTATCTGCTGGTGTTTGGAAGAGTAAGAGGTGATTTGATTGAAACATATAAGATCCTGAGGGGTCTTGACAGGGTGGATATGGAAAGAATGTTTCCTCTTGTGGGAGAATCTAGAACCAGGGGCCACTGTTCAAAACTAATGGGTCACCCATTTAGAACAGAGATGAGGAGAATTTTTTACTGTCAGAGGGTTGTGAATCTTTGGAACTCTCTTTCACAAAAGGCGGTGGAAACAGAGTCTTTGAATATTTTCAAGGCAGAGCTAGATGGATTCTTAATAAGCAAGGGGCTGAAAGGTTATCGAGGGTTAGCATGAATGTGGAGTTGAGGTTACAATCAGATCAGCCATGGTCTTATTGAATAGCGGAGCAGGCTTGAGGGGCCGAGTGGCCTACTGCTGCAGCTAGTAAGTGTATGTATGTGTGCTCGTATGTCCCATATGTAGTCATGTGATAATGACCAGATCACAGTTTTTTTGGGTGTTGTTCCTGTGTACTGTCAACCATGTGAGAGGTGCGTATCCAGACAGGGTGGCATTAGGGCCCCATGACCCCTAAAAGCAGCTTAAATATGAAAGTTAATCGAAAATGAAAACCTTCAATCGCTAAATGATTTGGTCCCTGTTGAAGGAACTGTACTGGTGAGGGTAGGAATCCGCCGATCCAAGATTAATTAAAAAGATCAATTAAAACATAGAAACCGCCTTTGAAGCACCAGTCCGGTATTAGAGATCTTACATTTAAAGATAAATTTGCGTTAATGTTTCTTGAAGGGCAGAATTAGGGATGCAACAGTTTAATGCTAAATCTCCAACCCAAGTTCCATCGAGTGTAGCTTCCCACTGAGCACGTAGGATCAGTGAATTTACCCCAAGTCAACTTGTTTTAGCTCCATTTGTATCTTTGAAATTCGATTGCATAAAAGCGAATATAACGCATGCATATTTTGAACGTATTACCTCGTTACCAGCGTTGCTGCAGTGGAACATTCAACATACCCATGATGGACTCATCAGTATGTAGGTCTTTTAAAGGAAGTGTCACTGAAATGCTGTCTTCAACGAGGATAATGATTTCAATTGTTCCTGGCCTTGCCATTCAATGACTGTTTGGGTGTATACATGAAGCTGAGTTCCTGCTGGGGGCTCCTTGTCAAAACCAGATCTGATTTATAGTGCATACAAATGAGATTGCAGAGGTGCCGACTCAGTCTTTCTTTGGAAAATCAGAGTGGGATTCAAACAGTCAATAGAAGGGAGAGTGTTCAAGACAGATAACTGTCTGAAAACTGTTCATAATTTCTAAATGGTGCAAGCAAAGTTCCAAATGCCCATTCCATGTTTTGTTAATGATTAATTAAAATGATTCAACGACAACAATAGATTAGATTTATATAGCGCTTTTAGTGTAATTTAACACCCCATGGTGCTTCAAAGGAATATAATACAGCAAATTAGATACAAAACGATATAAGGCGATATTGGGGCAGATGTCCAAAAGCTTGGCCAAAGAGGTTTTAAGGAGCATCTTAAAGGAAGAAAGAGGTGGAGTGGCGAATAGGTTTATGAAGGGAATCCCAGACTTGGGAACTCCTGTGTAAATCCAATATTCAATTTTCTTGTGCTCCAGAACTTGCTGCGCCCCTAGCCAAGCTGTTCCAGGACAGATACAACACTGGCATCTATCTGGCTAAGTGGAAAATTGTCCAGGTATGTCCTGCACACCAAAAGCAGGACAAATCCAACCCGGCCATTTACTGCCCTATCAGTCTACTCTCAATTATCAGTAAAGTAATGGAAGGGGTCATCAACAGAGCTTTCAAGCGGCACTTGCTTAGCAATAACCTGCTGACTGATGCCCAGTTTGGGTTCCGCCAGGGCCAGTCAGCTTCTGACCTCATTACAGCCTTGATTCAAACATGGACAAAAGAGCTGAACCCCTGAGGTGAGGTGAGAGTGACTGCCATTGACATAAAGGCAGCATTTGACCGAGTGTGGTATCAAGGAGCCCAAGCAAAACTGGAGTCAGTGGGAATCAGGGGGAAACTCTCTGCTGGTTGGAGTCATACCTAGCACAAAGGAAGATGGTTGTGTTTGTTGGAGGTCAGTCATCTCAGCTCGAGGGCATCACTACAGGAATTCCTCCCGGTAGTGTCCTCAGCCCAAACATCTTCAGCGACTTCATCAATGACCTTCCTTCCATCATAAGCTCATAAGTGGGGATATTCGCTGATAATTGCACATTGTTCAGCGGTATTCGCGACTCCTCTGATACTGAAGCAGTCCATGTCCAAATGCAGCAAGACCTGGACAATATCCAGGCTTGGGCTGATAAGTGGCAAGTAACATTCACACCACACAAGTGTCAGGCAATAACCATCTCCAACAAGAGAGAATCTAACCATCGCCCCTTGATGTTCAATGGCATCACCATCACCGAATCCCCCAGTATCAACAATCCTGGGGCTTACCATTGACCAGAAACTGAGCTGGACTAGCCATATAAATACTGTGGCTACAAGAGCAGGTCAGAGGCTAGAAATCGTGTGAAGAGTAACTCACCTCCTCACTCCCCAAAGCCTGCCCACCATCTACAAGGCACAAGTCAGGAATGTGATGGAATACTCCTACTTGCCTGGATGAGTGCAGCTCCTACAACACTGAAGAAGCTGGAAAACATCCAGGACAAAGCAGTCCACTTGATTGGCATCACATCCGCAAACATTCACTCCCTCCACCACCGATGCACAGTAGCAGCAGTGTGTACCATCTACAAGATGCACTGCAGGAATTCACCAAGGCTCCTTAGACAGCACCTTCCAAATACACGACCACTACCACCTAGAAGGACAAGGGCTGCAGATAGATGGGAACACCACCACCTGGAAGTTCCCTCCAAGTCACTCACCATCTTGAATTGGAAATATATCACTGTTGCTGGGTCAAAATCCTGGAACTCCCTAACAGCACTGTGGGTGTACCTATACCACATGGACTACAGTGGTTTAAGAAGGCAGCTCACCACCACCTTCTCAAGGGCAACTGGGGATGGGCAATAATTGCTAGCCCAGCCAGCGAAGCCCACATCCCGTGAATTAATTTTTAAAAATTACTATTCTTTGGCACTGATCCCTGGTTTGTTGAGTTATTTTGTTTACAGCCTGAGAGTTCCATTTTGGGCACAGTCAGTGACTGGTAACTTGATACAGTTTGGCTAATACAGCTGAAAATGGGTTTTTCACAAAAAATTAGCATTTCTAATCAGTGTCACTTTAATCCAATCCCAAGCCAGTTCTAGTATGAAACTAGACACAAATGCTTTTCTTAATAATCAGTTTGTTCGCAGAATGCAGCATTACATATGTCTGCTTCCTACCGCACCAACCCAGTGCCCAAACGGTCTCTCTTTATTATTTTGAGTACTTATAAGCGAAGAACAATTAATCAAATCAACTAAATTAACCAAACTGACAACCCCACAAAGGGGCACTGTAACAAAAGATATGAATTTAAAGCAAACTCAACAAACAAAAAAAAATGTCATTTTGGGGCCTCATAATGCACTCTAGCCCCGTGGCAGTCTCTCTTTATATGTACTCAAAGTAGTTAATGAAACAAGCCCTTCACCACTGTATCTTAACAATATAATTAACATGCCCACCTTCCACCTGTGAGTAAGCCAATTTTAAATAGCTGAAAATGACCTTTAAAAACAATAGACAATCAGTAGCTAATTATAACGGGGTACAGTAGATAGTTTCTTAATTAATTTAAATAAGAACATTCAAAGGTTTTAAAATGTGCATCTAGTGTCCTTACCTCAAAAAAATCTTAATGTTTAGAGCCTTTTTGAAGGCTCACAAATTAGCAAAATTAGCGCAAACTCCCAAAGATGCTTAATTCATCCTGGGAATGTTTATACGACACTTTGCAATACAATGCAGACACTGTTGTTATGTTGGCAAATATGGAAGGAAATGGCCAACAAATCAATGAATGGCCACCTTTTTTATTGCTGTGGGTAAGGTTGCCGACCCTCCAGGATGGACCAGGAGTCTCCAGGAATTAAAAATGATTCTGCAGGTAGAAAAATCATCAGGGCAATAAAGAAACATTTTCTTTGCAGACTTTTGCCTATTAGTTAGAAAAATATTAGTGATGGGGAAAGAAGGTTGTTTGGCTATGAGTCATGTATAATCCAATCGCTTAACAAGGAGCCCATTTGCTTTGCAATTGCCATTGTGAGGATGGGCTTTTTGGGCAACCAATGGCAGCAGCCTGGGGTGGTGGGCGGGTGAGGGAGGAACTCCTCCAGGAATAAATCCAGTCAGTGTTGGCAACCCTAGCTGTCAGTTGAGGAAGTGCATTCCAGATAACGCAACTCGCTGCAAAAAGATTACTTCTCATCACGTCTCTGGTCCTTTTGCCAATTAGCTTAAATCTGTGCCCTCTCTTTACCACTGGAAACCATTCCCCCTTATTTCCTCTGTCAAAACCCTTCATGATTTTGAACACCCCTAGTAAATCTCCCCTTTACCTTCTCTACTCTAAGGGAAACAACCCCAGTTTCTCTGGCCTCTCTGCATTAACATCGTGGGTGGGTGACTCTGTAAGAGACCGCTACGAATATCAGTATAAACATCACCAGTCAATGCCCTTTTAATAGCAGTTTTTCATGCTAAACTTGCACTTAGACTGGATTACATGCAGTGTGAATTATAGACACCAGAGTCATTACATTTCACTCTGTGCTGTTTTCACTAAGATGCAGCTAAATCAGTTGCCAGGAAGTGGCAAAACGTTGTATTGGCTGGCATGTACAAAGAGACACAAGCTTTCATGATATTTTGGGTGAGAGCCCGTCCAGATGGTTTCAGTAGATTCACGAGCTGGTTCTGGATCTCCTATGGGCATGAAGGGCCTATCAGATTATAAACTTGTCTTAAACTTCAAATATCCAGATGAAAGTGGCTTAGAATCATTGAATTCCTTTGACCTTGTTAGGATATTGCTTCAAATCTTGAACTAATCTGGGCTCATACATGAACCATGTTGGAATTTATTGTGCAGAGGAAGCTGAACTAGTCTCATTGCTTTCAGATCTGAGGCAACATAAAGATGAATGGCCCCAAGCTTTCAATGAAATGAAATAGAGTGAGTAGGATTAGATCTATTTCAGAAATAATTTGTTTTGAAGATATTTGGAGGGGAATACCATATGCATTTTTAAAAAACTATTTATTTGTTCTTAGGATGTGGGTGTCACTGGCTGGGCCAGCATTTATTGCCCATCCCATTACCCTTGAGTGCATTTAAGAGTCAACCACATTGGTGTGGGTCTGGAGTCACGTGTAGGCCAGACGAGGTAAGGACAGCAGATTTTCTTCTCTCAAGGACATTAGTGAATCAGATGGGTTTTTACAATAATCAACAACGGTTCCATGGTCATCATTAGCCTTTTCATCTTTATTGAATTCAAATTCCACCATCTGTCGTGGCAGGATTCAAACCCAGGTCTCTGGATTACCAATCTAGTGACAATACCACTATGCCACCACCTCCCCTTAAATCCAAATCCACTTTCCGTAGCTGTAGTTATAGGGCTTTGCTCTTACTTAATATGGGTGTATGTCAGCCATGGCTCATTTGGTAGCACTCTTGTCTTTGAACCCAAGGTCCTGAGTTCAAGTCCAACTGCAGATCTTGAGTGCATAAAAACCAAGGTTGACACCCCAGTGCAGTACTGAGGGAGCGCTGCACTGTCATGTGAGATGTTAAATCAATGGCCCATCTTCCTGTTCAGGTGGATGTGATAGATTCCATGGCACTATTTCGGAAAAGAGCAGGAGAGTTGTTCCCAACGACCTGGCCAATATCTATCCCTCAATCAACATCACAAAAACTGATTATCTGGTTGTTATTACATTGTTAACCACATTCATAATAATGAAACACTGAAAGTGGCACATTGATGTTTGTTTGTGATATCGACGCAACTGAAGCAGATTCTTAAAGTTTTGGTGGAAGTCAAAATATGTTGCTTTAAATCTCACAATGGAGCAGTCCACTCCTCCTATCTGCCCTCTCCCACCCCCACTCCCGCCTGCTCCATCTCCTCCTCACACTCTCCCCTCTCTCTCACCCTCCCTCTCACACTCCCATCCCTCTCACTCTCCCCTGACATTCTCCAATCTCTCTCGCTCTCCGCCACACACTGTCCCCTCTCTCTTTCTTACCCTAACACTCTTCCCTCTCTCTCTCACTCTCCCCCTTACACTCTGCTCTCTATCTCTCACTCTCCCCCATATACAGTCCCCTCTCTCTCACTGTCCCTCTCAATCTCTCCCCTCTCTCTCCTCTCACACTTTCCCCTTTCCCTCACTCTCCCCCTCAAACACTCCCCCTCTCATTCTCCCCATCACACACACCCCTCTCTCTTTCACTGCCTCCTCTGTCTCTCTTAAACTCCACTCTCACTCTACCCTCTCTCTCACTCTCCCCTTCACACACCCCCCTCTCTCTCTCTGTCTCACATTCTCTCTCTCTGTCACTCTCCCCTCCACCCTCTTTGTCTTACTCTCCCCCTCACTGTCCCCTCTCTCTCTCTTCCCTCCTCAATCTACCCCCCCCCACACTCTCCCCTCTCATTCTCTCCCTCACACTCTCCCCCTCATACCCACTCTTTCCCCCTCACTCTTCCCTCTATCTCACTCTCCCCCTCACACTCTCCCCTCTTCTCACTCTCCACAGACACTCTCCACTCTCATTCTCCCCCACACACAGCCTCTCTCTCTGTCTCCCCTCACACTCTACCCCCCTCTCACTTTCCCCCTCACACACTCCCCTCTCGCTCTCTCCCCCTCACACTCTCCCCTCAGTTTCACTCTCCCCCTCACACACTCCCCCTCTCATTCTCCCCATCACACACAGACCTGTCTCTTTCACTGCCTCCTCTGTCTCTCTTAAACTCCCCTCTCACTCTACCCTCTCCCTCACTCTCCCCTTCACACAGTCCCCTCTCTTTCTCTGCCTCACATTCTCTCTCTCTCTCTCACTCTCCCCTCCACTCTCTTTCTCTTACTCTCCCCGCTCACTGTACCCTCTTTCTCACTCTCCCCCCACTCTTCCCTCCTTCTCACTCTACCCCTCTCACTCTCCCCTCTCCCTCGCTCTCCCCTGACACTCACCACACTCTCTCACTTTCCCCCACACACAGCCTCTCTCTCTCTCTCTGTCTCCCCTCACACTCTCCCCTCTCGCTCTCCCTCTCCCCCTCACACGCTCTCCTCTCCCTCACTCTCCCCATCACACACTTCCCTCTCTCTGTGTCCCCCTCATACTCTCCCTCTCTCTCTCACTCCCCTCTTTGTTTCTCTTACCCTCTGTCTCACTCTTCTCCTCACACTTTCCCCTGTCTCTCATTCTCCCCTTCAGATACTCCCCTCTCTCTCTCCCCCTCACTCTCTCCCCCTTTCTCTCATTCTCCCCTCCCCATCTCTCTTACTCTCCCCTCTCACTCATCCCATTCTCACACTCTCCCCCTCACACTCTCTCTCTCTTTCAGTCTTCCCCTCAAAGTCTCTCTCTCCCCCTCACATTCTCCCCACTACCTCACTCTCCCTCTAACATTCCCCCTCTATCACTTTCCCCCTGAATCTCCTCCCTCTCTGCCTCCCATTTTCCCTCTCTCACTCTCCCCCTCCCTCTTCTCTCTTACTCTCACTTTCCCCCTCACCCTCTCCCATCCCCTACATCACTCTCCCATTCACACTTTCCCCTCTTTCTCACTCTCCCCCTCACAGTCTCCCTCTCTGCCCCTCACCTTCTCCCCTCTCTCTCTCTCTCCCCATCACACACTCCTCCACCCCTCTCTGTCTCTCTGCCCCTCTCCCCCCTTACACACTCCCCTCTCTTTCTCTTGCCGTCACACTCTCTCCTCTCTCTCACTCTCCCCTCACACTCTCCCCTCTCTCTCACTCTTCCCCTCCCATTCTCCCCTCCCTCTCACTCCCTCCCTCATACTCACCCCTCTCTCACTTTCTCCTCACACTCTACCTCTCTCTCTCACTTCCCTCCTCCCCTCTCTCTCACTCTCCCCCACCCTCTTTCTCACTCTCCTCCTCCCACTCCCCCTCTCTTTCACTTTCCCCTTCTCCCTCTAACATTCTGCCCCCTCTCTCATTGTCCCCTTCCCACATTCCCCTATCCCTCTCACACTCCCACTCACACTCTCCCCTCTCTGCCTGAAAGGGTGGCACAGCCACACTCAAGGTGATCTTTCCAAAGAGAATTGGATATGTATTTGAAGAGAAAATCTTTGCATGGCTGTGGGGAATGTAGGTGGAGTGGCGATTAAATAGATAGCTCTTTTAAAAAGCCAGCACAGCCACGATGGACTGAGTGGCCTTCTTCTGCACTGTGTCTTCCTCTGATCCTCAATAGAGGAAGGGGACAAAATAGCAGTACGAGAGAACCTGAAAATAGGTCACAGACAGAGAATTTTGTGTCTTCTGAAAATTGCTTTGTTGACGCAAAATTACAATTTCCTTCCTTGTTGCCCTGTTAGTTTTATAAAATGCTAAAGTCCAACGAACGCTTTATTAAACTAGCTTCATCACCATATCGAGCTATTAGCTGAACACAATATTTAAGGTTAAGCCAAGGTTAAAAACAGCTAAAGATAAATGAACAACGTACCAGCAAAGAATCCCATCTCTCGCTTGTCTAATGCTCTCTTAGCCTAAAGGGGCTGTTAAAAATAGCAACCTTGTGATAGAGTATGTTAATCAGAGTCTTGGGGGTCATTACGTTTTGAGGCTTAAGTTTCTTTTCTTTGTAGTAGCAGATCTCCTGTGGCGTTAGAGTGTAGGGAGTGGAGTTAGTGGGATACCGCTCGGGTGGGCAGCTTGAACAGGAAGGTCAAATGTCACGTGGGGAAAAGCCGCCCGAAAGGCCGGGAGTTTACGGGAAAACAAAATCCAATAGGAAATCCTAAATACAGCATAGAGAGGCACGGAGTTAACACAGTGTCAACGAGAAGGATAATAGGATCCTAGGGAATGGAGCACAAGGGATAAAAAAACCAAGGCTGGCCAGGGTCACCTTTCTACAAGGGCCTGCTACCACATTGCAGCCATTGACTGCAAAATGAAATGTCAGGAGCCCACACTGGAATTTACAATGGTGAATGTTGATAGAAAAGCATGCTCAAGAACCATGTCAAAAGTAATTAAAATTTACGAATGAGAAGCATGTTCCATACAAGCCTTTTTTTTTTATTAATAACATTCTCGAACATCTCCTGTGACCTTGGCTATGGTGAGTTGGGAAGATTCGCTGATTTAAGGCAGAAGGGATATGTCCCTGCAAGAATGAACCTCGGGGCCACTGATTTACAGCAACTAAGTCAAGTTCAATTTCGCAGAACTCTCCCATCCCACCCTGGGCGGGTTTCGTGGCGGGCGGGAGCGGAGAATCCGGCAGGAGGCAAAAAAAAAAATCGGAAACCCGCTGCCGTAAAAACAGGCCGCAATTCTCACGACGGTGTTTCCACGGTGGGTCAGTTATCCCGCCGATGAGTGGCGTGAACGCCTTTTGCATTCATTAGCATGTCACGAATGCTTATTAAAACACTGCTCGCCAGAAGCTCGCCACACCTTCCAATCTTCCGGTGCGAAATTACATTGGCATCAAACCCGTTTGAAAAGCGGTGCTGAGGTGAGAGTGACTGCTCTTGACATCAAAGCCTCCATTTGACCAAACAAGGCATCAAGGAGCCTTAACAAAACTGGAGTCAATGGGAATCAGGGAGAAAACTCTCCACTGGTTGGAGTCATACCGAGCACAAAGGAAGATGTGCTTCATCAACAACCTTCCTTCCATCATAAAGTCATAAGTGGGGATGTTCGCTGATGATTGCACAATGTTCAGCAGCATTCATGACTCCTCAGATACTGAAGCAGTCTCTGTCCAAATGGACAATATCCAGCCTTGGGCTCACAAGTGGCAAGTAACATTCTCGCTACACAAGTGACAGGCAATGACAATCTCCAACAAGAAAGAATCTAACCATTGCCCCTTGACGTTCAATGGCATTACCATTGCTGAATCCCCCATTAGTAACATCCTGAGGGTTACAATTGACCACAAACTGAAATGGGCTAACCATATAAATACTATAGCTACAAGAGCAGGTCAGAGGCTAGGAATCCTGCGATGAGTAACTCACCTCCGGACTTCCCAAAGCCTCTCACCATCTACAAGGCACAAGTCAGGAGTGTGATGGAATACTCCCCACTTGCCTAGATGAGTGCAGCTCCTACAACATTCAAGAAGTTTGACACCGTCTAGGACAAAGCAGCCTGGTTGATTGGCACCACATCCACAAACATTCACCTCCTCCACCACCGACGCACAGTGGCAGCAGTGTGTACCATCTATTAGATGCAATGCAGGAATTCATCAAGGCTCCTTAGACAGCACCTTCCAACCACTACCATCTAGTAGGAGAAGGGCAGCAGATAGATGGAAATATCACCACCTGGAAGTTCCCCTCCAAGCCACTCACCATCCTGACTTGGAAATATATCACCGTTCCTTCACTGTCGCTGGTTCAAAATCCTGGAACTCCCTCCCTAACAGCACTGTGGGTGTACCTACACCGCATGGACTGCAGCGGTTCAAGAAGGCAGCTCACCACCACCTTCTCAAGGGCAACTAGGGATGGGCAATAAATACTGGCTCAGCCAGCGAAGCCCACATCCCATGAATGAATTTTAAAAATTCAGATCTCAGTTCATTGGTAACTTCAAGGTAAGTGCAACAAACCTGCCTTAGCGCTGAGAGGAGGCGCTACAATGAACACCACTCTGCTGGAGCTCCAGGGTTGGACTGCTCCTTCTCTTTGCTTTCATTGCCCTGAGGAACACCACTGTGCTGTGGGTGCTCATGCAGGCCTCCACTTTCAGAGACCAGCACCTCAGCCGGGGGTGGGCTGGGTGAGGCGCGGGGGTCGGACTGACAAACACGAGGGGAGGCCGTGGAAAGGCAGTGAGAGGTGGACAGCCATGCTGACCTGCTCCGTCACGGTGTCCCAAGCCTGAGAGGTGAGGCTGCTGCGCTTCCTGCAGCCGTCCGTGGGGTAGAGCACCCCTCTGACCAAGGCCTGGAGGGCCTGGTGGGCGAAGCGGGGTGCAGACTTCATCCTGAGGCTCTCGGCCTTTCTCTTACGGGTTGAAGACACCTCCGGTGGGCTGGAGAGACTGAGGTTGTGTGTTGGGCTGGTGTTCAAGTATGGCGCCCGGCCGGCAGACGCTCCCAACCCACTAGGTGATAATTAATGAGGATCCAAGCACAGAATGAGGCGTGAGTTGCCGCCATTACGGACGGGGAGCTGGGCGCTGCTGAAACTGCCCGTTACTGCACTTAGTTTCGTTTTGGGAGAATTCCGTTTAATGTGATTGTTTTCTGGTGCCTTAAGAGATTGAAAATCACAATGGGGTTTAGTTGCATTCTGGTGACAAGGGGGAAAAGGCCCTGGGCTTTGGTCACCATTCGGAACGATCCTGAACTTTGAGAGCTCTTTGGGATAATCCTGGAATTTGGGAGCAATCTGGAATAGCCTTGGGGCCAGAATCTTACGTTGATCGGGCGGGCGCGTGCCCGACCCGAACGCACGTGAAATTGCGCAAGATGTCACGGAGCGCGCGACCCGACATCATCGCGCAGGCGAGCAATACTGAGGTCGGCGGGCGTGCGCCGGAGTCGGAGCCGGGCCTGTGGACAATTAAAGGCGAATTAAAGGCCACTAAAGACCCTGTTGTTCACAATTTTACGTTGCCCATGCGATTTTGCGCTTGTCGCACGGGCAGAACAGGCAGGCAAGGAGCCCATTTGTAACGAAACCTCATCCTAAGGCGGGATGAAATGTACAGAGTGAAATATAATAAAAAATGATATCCGGGGACTGATGTTTTTTTGAGTTCTGCTGTCAGGTGACTGAACGTGGACACAGTTTGGTGCATTTTCTTCTTCTCATTTAATCTGTACAGTTGGGCCGCCCCCTGAGGCAGCTCCATAGGAGCTCTGTGCCTTCAGGGAGCTCGCTAGCAGAGCCCGGCTGCACCCTCACTTTTGTCAGGGCCCGCCCACTTCCCACATGCCCAACCCCCTAATGGCAATGCGCGTTTCACTCTGGCCGGCTAATTACGTTTGGAGCCGATCACGGCCGGAAGCGCATTTCGCTTCCGCTTCTGGGCCCGCCGACTGGGCGCGCGTGCCAAGCGTGAAATTCAGGCCCTGGTGTTTGGGCAGGATTAGGATGGATGCACCTTGGGCTTGACGCCACCGCACGGGGGCTGTTAGACTTGGGCAACATCGTGGGGATGGTTTGAACAACTGGCATCTCTTTGGAGACCAAACCTGTGGTTGGTCACCACTGGAAAAGTTCGGCTGGGAAGGATGCTGGGTTTGAGGTTTGGCTCCTCGATGGACTCCTGGCACCGTCAGCAGTTAAAAGGAGGGGAAAAGCAAGGATCAACATCAATACAGCTATGTTCCTGGCAATACTCCTGCTGCTCCTGGAGAGCCTGCCAGTGTCTAGCCACAAGACAACTTAAAGGGGACGCTCAGGTTAAAAGATCGAGCACATTGTCAGCAAAGCCAGTAAGAGCCTATTTTCAGGGAAAAGACACTTTGACTGAGAAGCCTCCCTCCTATGGCTATTGAAACAGTGCCACCCTCAACATCACAGTCATGGGAAGTTGTGATAACTGCACAAAATAGGAGAAAAATAGGCCGGGGAACCAAGCTCTACTCAACTCCCTCCACCTGCCATAATTTACAGCAGCGGCTGGAGAAGGCGTGGCTAGTGGGAGAAGTGGGAGGGAAACTGAGGTCTGAAAGGTTCGGCCTGGGCCTCCCTGTCCAATTATAAATCATTCTCTCAATTGCGCATTCTCCTTCTACTTAGGGTGGGATGGTGGACGGTAGTACAGCTCTCTGATTGTCCTTGTGTCTGACGGCTGTTAATAATTTGGATGTTCACATTTTCTAACTGTCAACATAAGTGGCAATCAGGTGAGGCATGTAGTTTAAAAGTCCACCACTGTTGGAAAAAAACGAACACAATTTTCATAAGGAAATGCATCGTCTCCTGCTGAGCTTGATGAGTTAATGGAGCAGAAGTGAATCTACAATTGGTACCTCATCGGTATTCGATCTTTTCCCTCACACGCACTGGCATAAAACAGCCTACATGTTTAAAGAAGCGCCTCATAAATTTTACCTGAATAAAGTACGGGGTATTTGAAATCTGTCCTCTCAGTTTTCTTCAAATAACTTCAAAAAACACTTTTGAGCAGTTAATCTTAGGATAGGCAGCCAGTGCAGATGATTGAAGAGTATTGGTGTATCCTGGCAAATTAGCCACCATGTACGTGCTCAGGTCTGAGCCGAAATCAGCCCAAAGTGCCACATACCTGGGCAAACAGATCAAATCCAAGGGCAGGCCTTAGGGAGAAGCAGAGGCTTCCAAACCAAACGTTAATGAAGATGTTAAAAGGTTCAATTTTATCGTGAATGGTGTATATTTTTTAAATTTTATTTTAGACCTTAGGGTTTTCAAGTGGTGAGAGAGAGTGGCGGATGATAAAGTTTTCAGAAAGCATTTTCATCAATTTGTGGGAGCCCAGTACCCAGATTGTGCAATCACAAGGGCAGGCGGTGGCCTAGCGGTATTATCACTGGACTGGTAATTTAGGGACCCAGGGTAATGCACTGGAAACTTGGGTTCATAATCCCACCAAGGCAGATGGTGGAATTTGAATCCAATAAAAATCTGGAATTAAAAGTCTGATTGTGACCCATTGTCGTAAAAGCCCACCTGGTTCACTACTGTCCTTTAGGGAAGGAAATCTGCTGTCCTACATGTGACTCCAAAATTGCCCTCTCAACAAAGTCAATAAGGGATGGACAATAAATGCTGGCCCGGCCAGCGATGCCCACATCCCATGAACAAATAAAATAAATGTACTTACATGACAAAGTAGGAGCTGTTTGTGACAGGATAGCTTTTTAAAAAATTATTTTGCGAGATGTGAGTGTCACTGGCTAGGTCAGCATTTATTGTCCATCCCTAGTTGCCCTTGAGAAGGTGGTGGTGAGCTGCCTTCTTGAACCGCTGCAGTCCATGTGGTGTAGGTACGACCACAGTGCAGTTAAGGAGGCAGTTCCAGGATTTTGACCCAGCGACAGTGAAGGAACGGCGATATATTTCCAAGTTAGGATGGTGTGTGGCTTGGAGGGGAGCTTGCAGGCTGTGGTGTTCCCATGCATCTGCGGCCCTTGTCCTTCCAGGTGGTAGAAGTCGAGGGTTTGGAAGGTGCTGCCTAAGGGGCCTTGGTGAGTTCCTGCAGTGCGTCTTGTAGATAGTCTACACTGCTACTACTGTGCGTCAGTGGTGGAGGGAGTGGATATTCAAGGTGGTAGATGGGGTGCCAATCAGGTGGCCTGTTTTGTCCTGGATGGTGTCAAACTTCTTGAGTGTTATTGGAGCTGCACTCATCCAGGCAAGCGGGGAGTATTCCATCACACACCTGACTTGTGCCTTGTAGATGGTGGGCAGGCTTTGGGGAATCAGTGGGTGAGTTAATCTCCACAGAACTCCCAGGCTCTGACCTGCTCTTGCAGCTATGGTATTCATATGGCTAGTCCAGTTCGGTTTCTGGTCAATGGTAATCCCCTGGATGTTAATCATAGACATAGAGCAGAATTGTCTGCTCCCATTGGCGGCGGGTGTGCTTGGTGGCGTGAGTGGACAATATGGCAGAAGGCCAAAAAGTGGTTTCAAGATATTGTGAAACCAGTTTGTAATTGTCTGCACTGCCCGTCAATGGTGGGCTGCATTTCCTGACACCGTACATCGGGAACTTCATTGTAATATATCTGCATGTCATTATGAGCCCAGCTCATCGGAATCATTCCCCACACTGGATCATCCAAACATGCTGACGTGTTTCACAATAACATTTATAAGGCGTGCCCTGGCGAGCTGCACTTCAAGGCTAACGTTGTGCAGCGCTTGTGAGGATAGCCTGTTGGACCTCAAGGTTGACATGCCGTGCACTCAGGTGAGGGCACAGGCAAGTTGCATTTCCCCGCTGGGCTTTTTTGTTCTTTTTCCCGCCTGCTATCGCATTTAGTGCAAATCTGATACAATTCCACCCATAGTTATCATTGACAATAGCTATCACAGATGGTGGCAGAATGGTAACGTCACTAGAGTGGTAACGTCACTAGACTGGTAATCTGGAGGCCCAGGCTAATGCTCTGAGGACATGGATTCAAATCCCACCACGGCAGCTGGTGGAATTTAAATTTAATTAATAAAATCTGGAATTGAAAGCTGGTCTCAGTCATGGTGACAACTATCATCAATTGTTGTAAAAACCCATCTGGTTCATTAATGCCCTTTAGGGGGGGAAATCTGCCATCCTTACTTGGCCTGTAACTCCAGACCCACAGCGATGTGGTTGACTTTTGAAATGGCCCAGCAAGCCACTCAGTTCAAGGGTAATTAGGAATGGGGCAATACATCCCATAAAAGAATAAAGAAAAGAAAACACCTACAAGATGAGTAGTGCTTATAATGAGTTTTCAATGACATACAAACCCCATGTACTAAAATATGATGGATACAATTAGATGTAATTCAGAGATTGACATTGCTTCAAATAATTGAATTACGTTTGAATGCTTCTCAGTGCTTTTTGTGACCACAATCTTTCACATGCTTTAAAGACCCAATCTCCCCAATCTCCCCTCATAAGCAATCCCACCATCCCAAGGATTAATCTGGTGAACCTTCGTTGCACTTCCTCTATGGCAAGTATATCCCTCCTTAGATAAGAGGACCAAAACTGCATACAACACTCCAGGTGTGGTCTCACCAAGGCTCTATACAACTGCAGCAAGACATATTTAGTCCTGTGCTCAAAGCCCCTTGTGATGAAGGTCAACATACCATTTGCCTCCCTAATTGCTTGCTGCACATGCATGCTAACTTGTAGTGACTCATGAACAAGGACACCCAGATGCCTTTGGACACCCGCCCTTCCCAACCTCTCACCATTTAAGAAATATTCTGCCTTTCTGTTTTTTTTCTACTAAATCATCTGTTAACCAATTGTCAATCCATACCAGTATATTTCCCCCAATCCCATGCACTCTAATTTTATCTACTAACCTCCTGTGTGGGACCTTATGAAAAGCCTTCTGTAAATCCAAATACATCACATCCACTCATTCTCCTTTATCAATGATACAAGTAATATCTTCAAAAAACTCCAACAAGCTTGTCAAAAGTGACTCTGCCCATTTTTACCATTCTTTTCTAAATGTCCAGTTATCACAACCTTCATAATAGATTCTAACATTTTCACTACTCATGACAACAAACTAACAGGTTTGTAGTTCTCCGTTCTCCCTCTTCTTCCTTTTTTTAAATAGCGGGGTTACATTTGCTACTTTCCAGCCTGCAGTAACCTTTGCAGAATCTGTAGAATTTTGAAAGATGGCATTGAGACTGGTGCAGCAATGCGCCCACTATCTCTCTAGCCACCTCCTTCAACACTCTGGGATGAAGCTCATCTGGTCCAGTGGATTTCAATTGAACCTTCAACCCAGTTAACTTTTCAAGCACTGTTTCTTTACTAATACTAATTTCTTTTTGTTCCTCAGTTTCACACGTCTCTTAGTTGTCCAGCATTTCAGGGAGATTTTCTGTATCTTCTTCCGTGAAGACAGACGCCAAGTAACTATTCAGCTTCTCCCTCGGTTCCCTCTTCTCCACTATAAATTCTCCTGTCCCCACCTGTAGTGGGCCCCCATTTGTCCAAGCTATTTTTTCTCCTTTTAACGTACCTAATGGAGCTTTTACAGCCCGCCTTTATGCACCTGACTAGTTTGCATTCAAATTCTCTTTTCCTTTTCTTAAGTTTCTTCATCCTCCTTTGGTGGGTTCTAAATTGTTCCCAATCCTCAGGCTTATCACTTTTTCTGGCATCCTTATAAGCCACTTCCTTTGATCTAATGCAATCTTTAACTTTTTTTAATTAACCGTGGTTTGTTTACTTTTTGTTTAGAGGAATGTCTATCTGTTGTAGACCATGTAGAATTTCGTCAAATACTAGCCATTGACTGTCTACCATCAAACCTTTTAGTGTATTTTCCCAAGCTACCATAACCAACCTGCCCTTCGTTTCATCATAATTTCCTTTCTTCAGATTTAAGATGTTAGTTTCAGAATGAACTATATCGCATTCAAACCTAATGTAAATTCTATCACGCTATGGTCACTGTTTCCTAAAGGCTCCTTTACAGCTACGTTATCAGTTAGCCCTTTCTCATTACACTGAATCCAAAATAGCCCGATCCTAATTGGATCCTCAATGTACTGTTTCAGAAACCCATTTCATACACACTCCAGGAATTCCTCCTCCAGGGCATGAGCGCTGGCTTGGTTAACCCAGTCTATGTGTAAATTGAAGTCACCCATTATTACTGTATTACCCATGTCACATGCATCTCTAACTTCCTGATTTATACCATGCCGTACATTAGCAGGATAGTTTAGTGGCCCATAAAAAACTCTCACCAACGTTTGCTGCCTCTTGCTGTTTCTTAGTTCCACCCAAACTGATTCCATATCTTGACCCTCTCTAAGATCCTCTCTTACTGATGTTGTCCCTTATTAAGAGTGCTACCCCACCCCCTTGACGTTTTTGCCTATCCCTCCGAAATACTGAATATCCTTGGAAATTCAGTTCCCAATCTTGGTCACCCTGTAACCACATCTCCATAATGGCAATTAAATGATACCCATTTACCGTGATTTGTACATTCAAATCATCACCCCTTTTGCAAATGCTATGTGCCTTTAATTCTGCTGTTTTAACATTATTCTCTATTCTGAAATTACTTGATTCTTACCTATGCTTTGTCTGTGTTCTATTTTTGCTTTCTACTTTTCTAATTCCTTTTACCAGTTTTGCTTCTCTCAAATCTGAGCTTCCTCTCAGGTTCCCACCCTCCTGCCAATCTAGTTTAAACCCTCCCCAACAGCACTAGTGAATCTCCTTGTGAGGATATAAGTCCTAGGCCTGCTGAGATGCAGCCCGACCATCCTGTACACCTGTCCCAGAATCAGTCCCAATGCCTCAGAAACCTGATGCCCTCCTTCCTACACCAGTTCTCCAGCCACGTGTTCATTCGCTCAGTTTTCCTATTTCTATACAAGGGAAGAGTCTGAAGAAGAGTCGTACGGCCTCGAAACGTTAACTCTGTTTCTCTCTCCACAGATACTGCCAGGCCTGCTGAGTTTTTCCAGCATTTTCTGTTTTTATCCCCTATTTCTATGCTCACTAGCACATGGGACTGGAAGTAATCATGAGATTGCTGCTATAGAGTTCCTGCAGGAAGTATAACGGGCAGCTGATGCAATATTGCTCAAGACAAATTCCTACCCCTATCTTTCTCAGGCAGCCCATGCTGTTTCTCTGAAGTAGAAGTTGACATCTTTAATCATGGTTAGCACCACATCTCGCCACATCTCGCTATCTTGAACACCAGAGTGTGTACACACACAAACACACACACGCACACAGAGTCAGGTCTTCAGTGAGACACCTTACTCACGACTCCCATATGACTGACAATGATTTACTTACACTTACATACCTATTTTCCCATTGATCATATCCACTTAGGCATATTATCCAGAAAGCACAGTGAAGCAAAGATACATACAGGTGCCAGTTTAACTGATTAAATACAGTTAAACTACAACACGTAGTATGGCCAATTAATCGTAGGCAAAACAAGTTAGGTGCACACAGCTAAAGTGCATTTTGTCCTTTTCAATCCCTTCTAATGATCTCATTACCATGATTATATTGCCATAATTAGCTCAGTACTATTTCTGAACGCATGCTTTCAGACATTGCATCATCCTCTTTATCTGTGGATTTGTCCATTGCCCCCATATATAATACATTGCTTGTTATCCCATATTCAGCTTCACAGTCCCATATTCAGCAGAAAGCTATTTTAACCCACTGTGTGCAGGTCCAACAGACTCCCTCGGACATTGAGGTCCTCAGGTAGTCAGGACTCCTGTTCTCACAAATGTCTCTGGAGTTTTAAAGAAGACTGTTTCAATTTTTGAATTAAAAGGAGCACTGTAGAAGAAAGAACCCATTCATAGGCTAGAGATGTTACATAGAAAACAGAAAAAGTTGATATAAAAGAACAGTTGCCCAGTTTTATCTTCTGACATTTTTTTTTTCAGATTGTTTATGGTTATTTCATTAGGGTTTACCCTTGAACAAGGCACAAGAAGGGGTTTAAAGTGTAATTTGTTCTACTGTAATTTCAGGAGGAACAGCTTCAAGACAGAAAGGATTCCTTGGGTGCATTCGATCCCTGCAATTAAATGGGGTGACTCTTGACCTTGAGGAAAGAGCAAAAATGACCCCAGGGGTCAAGCCAGGATGTCCAGGACACTGCAGCAGTTACGGCAATCTGTGCCATAATGGGGGGAGATGCATCGAGAAATATAACGGCTATTCCTGTGACTGTGGCCACTCTGCTTACGATGGACCGTTCTGTAAGAAAGGTAGGATGTAGCATTCTGGTATCGCAAATGTTTAATTAAAGCTGGACATTGGATTCCATTAATGGCACATTGCTGATACACAATGTAATTTAATGTTATTGAATGGAAAAATGTAATAGCTGTTGGTAAAAGTGTTTATAATGGATGTGTTAATTTTTCACAAGGGCACCATTACCTTGTAAGGCAAATCAGATGGTTAATTGAACAAGGCAACTACTTTGCTGAAATAATTTGCTAGCAGATCATTGCCACTTATTACTCTCACAGGGTAATCAGCTACAAGAGCATACATTATGTTTGTGTTCTCTATAGACAGCTTTGGAGATCCCTCAAAAGTAGGTCATGATGATTATCTTAAAAAAAGCTGGCAAGAAGCTGGGGCTATGATTCAGTGCATGGGAAAGGAGAAGGAGTTCAAAATGGAGGGTGCCCAAATCTTGAGCATTCCGGCATACCTCCTTGTGACTGTTAACACCACTAGATCCGGAATGACTTTAGTATTTTTGGAGGGAGCCAATACCAAGATTAGTCATAGTGTTCCCCTGTCCGTATAATAACAGAACCACACACACTGAAATGCAAGGTGGCCATCTTTCTGCCATCATCATTGGTTGACTGCACTTGGTGTCTGAATGTCTCCTGTGAGGATCAGCCACCCATTTCCATAGGTGGCGGACTCACCTCGCTGCACTTATTAGTGTTTTCCGCATGATTCTCCAGATCATAACTTCAGTGGAAAACCTTGAGAAATAGGGCAGGGCAGAGGTGGGTAACCATTTTTAGGCATTTCATCCAGAGACTAAGTGATTCTCCACTGGACATTCCATGCATAGGCTTTAGTATAAAATGATGCTCAATATCAGAGAAGAGCAGGGAAGAGCATCAAACAAGGAACTCTACGCCAAGTCTGAGATTTCCAGTTTGTGTTAGCTTGTTCCTTGATATCTCTCCTAGCTCAGAATCTGTGGCTTTCAGCTACATGTCAAGAGTTGGAGTTCATGATCGAAGCCCAATATAAGGCTGAGGAAGTGTCCAATCAACACTTCAAGTGATCATAAAAGACTTTTGTGTGGGTTCAGAAAGGTGAAATAGAGCTGCTGGCAACCCTTGTATTCCTAATTTAAATATAAAGGGTTTCCATTAGGACTCAGTATTTTTTTCTTGGTACTCTTCAAGGGTGCACAGGATCATCTCCCAATCTCTTGGCCAACATTCTTCCCTCGCTCATTAGTTGTTTACCTCTCATTGCTATTTGTGAGATCTTGCTTTGTGTAAAATGGCTGCTGCACTTATACAGAACAACAATTCCTGTGCTTCAAAGACTATCTCAGGATGTGGGTATTACTCTGAAGGTTGGAATTTAATGCCCATCCCTTGTTACCCTGGGAAGATGGTGGAGTGCCTCATTTTTAAACCCCTGAAAGTGTTTTGATTCAACTAAGTGGCTTCCTAGGGCATTCCTGGGCAGTTAAGTGGTCAACCTTGTCGATGTGGGACTGCAGTCGCATGTAGACATGTCTGGGAATGACAATGATCCGCATTTTATGGTCAGTAGCAGATCGGTGTTCGCCACTGACCTTGAAGAAAGTTGCCCGAAGAAAGATTTTGCAATCTCTGTGGTGTGGATTTTTCCTTTCTCGATGCTAGTTTGAATCTGGTGCCAAGTCAAGTGATCCCCAGACATCTAGCAAAAGCGTTATCAGTGATTAAGAAGGATAAACAGCCATCCATGTTGATGTATTCTCACAGACAGCAAACCAGGAAGTAAAATGCACTGTTCAACCTTCCCTTTTAAATACCATTTTACAGAGAACAAAATAAATGATTGGAACATTCATATGGAATTAAGGTATAAGCTTAAAAAGCATCAACAAACTTTTGAAAAGATTATTCTAAAAAATGAGATTTTTAAAAAATCATAATTGAGCAATTTGACACTGAATAAATTGACATAAAAGCTTTTCAGGGCCAGTGAGGCTTTTCTGCATTAATGATGAACTTAAGTTAAAACCTAGTTACAACCCATTCAACAAGATGTAACTTTTTCAAGGGCTTTTGCAGGGAGATCAAAAGCATAAAGTTCTCATCAGTTCAGTGATTTTTATGTAATTGCAGTCTTAGAGGACTTCAGCAGCAGACCCTGTGTGGAAATCATAGAGTGACTGGCAGCAACTTCTGAATGTCTGCGTTTAACTGAGCACAAACAGACTCCGGAAGTTGGTGGCAGATTCAGAGGAGTAATGGCAAGGAACACTGAGAGTTTCACTATCATTACTGCTGCAAAGTCTGGGCTAATGCATTTACATTCCCTAATGGGTTTTGGTAAACTATTTGTTTTTGTTCAAAACCATCCAACAGCTTCCTGGCCATTGTAACTGCTGTCTGCTTTTTATTACCACTGAAGGCAGGCGGAAGTAATGTTTTACCCCCATTTGTTATTCTGCTTGTCTGTAAATAATAGATCTCCAAAACTGATGAGTGGATTTCAACAAAACTTGCTGCACTGATAAAGTTTGGCCCAAGTGTTATAATTCAATGCTCATTCACTATGTAAAGGAGGAACCTGAAGCCTGTCTTCCCTTAACTTAGGCTATTGACAAAACCCAGAGAACATAGGCACAGACCCCCTTTTCCTTTCCTCCACACCGGTGGAAACCAGTTCTTATATATACTTAAGAATAATGCCCTAACCTTTCCCCAATTGGTAACAGCTGATCTCACTTACAAGTAGGGAATCACTTCATTCTGACAAGATTGCAACATAAACACCAAGGAATAACTGAATAGTTTCTTGGCAAAGATGCGATCCAAACCTGGATCCTGGAATTTTTAAAGGATGTGTTAACAATGGGAGATAGGGTGAATTGGCTTTTTAAAAAAAATGTTGCAGGTTTTTTTATTTATGTACAATGTTGTTGATTGTTTTAGAATGTTGTGGATTGTCTCAGCTGATGTGGTGAAATTTGTCCCAGCTGTTGAAATGTGAGCAGAATTTTCAGAGCAGGTTGTTGAATGTAGATTAACCTGAAGCCTCCTCAGTGAGATGGAAACTATTACTAGAAAGATTTCTTTTCTCGGCGTCGTAGTTACAGAGCATCAACCAGGCAGGGAGAAGTCTCAGTGAAGAGCTTTATAATTATAATAATGTCAAGTTAACACAGCATGGCAGAAGACTACACACTAATGAGTTCCCTCTTCACTTGTTCCAACATATTTTTAAATTGAATTCAAGTTCTGAAATTGCCACAGCAATTTGAGTTCATGTCCTGTGGGTTATTAGTTATGTCCTGTAGATTACCAGTACAGTAATATAACCAATATCCTACCATACCCTTAAATTTTAAATCTATTTTAGCTATAAATTTTAAATTTGCTTCTGGGGATATGGGCTGTACTGGCAAGGTTGTATTTATTCTCCAAACCTAGTCACCCAGAGGACATTAAGGCTGCAATTTTCTGGGCATTTTAAAGATGGCCTCAGAGGCAGAAAGGCTGGCAAAAAGGCCAGGAGGCCAATTGAGTGACTTAAGTGGCAATTAAGGGCCACCCACTGCCTCCGTGGACATTTTTCCCACATCTGGGGGGGGGGGTGGCTGCTGCCATGTGAGGAGACTGCCGGGCGAAACCTGGTGGCATCCGAGCAGATTCCGGGGTGGTGGCCTCTTTAACGGGCATGCCATGGCCATGGAAGGGCACCCCCCTGGCAATGGCCATCCTTGAAGCAACGTCTCCTCCAGCGCCCCGCAACCATCCACTCCCCGCAATCACCGGGGCCTGCCTCCCTAGCCCCGGCGTCCCCCAACCCCGCTTAACCGTTTTCGAGCGTGCCCGGCTACTGTGGAGCCCTCTCCTTGGTGTTGCAGCCTCAACAATGGACACCGCTAGTGGTGGCGCTGCTGAGGCTGCTGAGTTGCCAGCTCTCTGATTGAGCTGGCAGCTCCTGGGGCTGGGCCACCATCCTCAGTTGGACAACAGCCCTGGGTCCCTCGGCCCACCAATCTGGGGTTGCCTCCTGCCTTCACCCCTGGCAGCAGAACATCTGCCATCTGAACAAAATTCAGCTTTGAGAGTCAACCACATGGTGTGGAACCGGAGTCACATGTAGGCCAGAGCCGGTAGAGGGAATAACTTCCCTTTCCTGAAAGACATCAGTGATCCAGTTGGTTTTCTGTGTGAATCAATTAGTTTTCATGATCAGTTCTGGCGCTGGCCTACAAATTCATCGGTATTTGAATGCTGGGTTGCTAACCCAGAGCTTGGTAACTATGCCCTGTGCATGGCCATTTTGAATGGCAAGATCTGCAATCCCTGTCTTAGACTTCTCCTTTATTGCCCAATCATTCCTTATATGATTCAGTGTCTAATTTTGTTGCTTAACAAAATAAATTTCCAAATTTGCAGATGACCCCAAATTGGAGATGGTGGGGTGGGGTTGAGGCTGTGCGTTGGGGAGGGTGGGGATTGAGTAGGGGAGGGGGTTGGCGGTGCAGTAGTGGGAATAGTCAACACTGAGAAGGGCTGTAACAATTTATTAGAAAGTATTAATCAACTTACAGAATAGCCATATGATTAGCAAATGAATTTCAACATAAATAAATGTGAGGTGTATTATATTTTGCCAAGAAAAATAGGAGATTGTGTTTATTTCGAGAATAAGAATCTAAATGGAATAGAGGAGCAATGGGATCTGGGAGTACAAATAGCCAAATCATTAAAAGTAGTGACACAGGTTAACAAGGCCATAAAAAAGCAAACAATGCACAAGGTTTTATTTCTAGAAGGATAGAATTGAAAAGTATGGAAAATATGCCAAACCAGGATTGAAGCTGGGTTAGACCACACTTAGACATTGAGTACAATTCTAGTTGCCACATTCTGAAAAGGATATAGAGGTGCTGGAAGAGGTCAAAAAAGATTCAGAAAGATAACACCAGAAAAGTGGGGGTTTAACTTTTGTTCTTTCACGCAATATGGGTATCATTGACAAGGCCAGCATTTGTTGTCCATCTAGAACTGAATGGCTCGCTAGGCTATGTCAGAGGGAAGTTAAGAGTCAACCACATTGCTGTGGATCTGGAGTCACATATAGGCCAGACCTGGTAAGGATGGAGTATTTAAATTGGTGTGCAGGGGGATGGGATCCCAGGAGTAGGATCAGATAGGTCAGATTCAGATCAGAAAAATGGAAGTAGAACATTAGCTAGGGAGGTTGTGATAGACATGGAGTTACAGGAGAAGCAAAGCTTAAAAAGTGTCCAGCAAGGGAAATTGACGGGGTTAAACTGTTTATACTTCAATGCAAGGAGTATTACAAACAAGGTAGATGAGTTAAGGGCACAAGTAGACACATGGCAGCAGGATGTCATTGCTATAATGGAGACCCGACTAAAGGAGGGACAAAACTGGCAGCTTAATATCCCTGTTTATACAGTCTTCAGACACGATAGAGTAGGAGATAAAAAAGGAGAGGGGGGGAGGTAGCACTAATGGTTAAAGAATCAACTCCAGTTGTGAGAAAGGGTGATATACTAAATGGGTCAACAAACGAGGTTTTATGGATTGAGCTTAGAAATAAAAAAAGTGCAGTCACAACTGGGAGTATACTACAGATCCCCAAATAGTGAAAGGGAGATAGAAGAACAAATATGTAGGCAAATTTCTGCTTGTAAGAACAAGAGGGCAATAATAGTAGGAGACTTCAACTATCCTTATATCAACTGGGATTCAAACAATATAAGGGGCACTGAGGGAGAAAAATTCATGCAGTGTGTCCAGGAAATTTTTTTCAACCAATTAGTGACAAATCCAATGAGAGGAGATGCAATTATAGGCCTAGTCTTGGGGAACGAAGAAGGGCAAGTGGGTGAAGTGACAGTTAGCGACCGTATCGAGGACAGTGATCACAATTCAGTTAGATTTAGCATTACCATGGAAAAGGACAGAGATAAGGCAGGAGTAAAAGTCTTGAACTGGGGAAGGCAAATTTTGCAGAAAGGAGAAGGGACTTGGCCGAGGTGGACTGGACAGTTCTGCTGGAGGATAAAACAGTGGAAAACCCGTGGGAAGCACGAAAAAGCGAGATCCTAATTGTACAAAGTAGACATGTGCCCTACAAAAATAAGAGTGGTACTGCCAAATCTAGACCCCCCTGGTTGTCTAGAGGAATACAGGGGAAGATCAAACAGAAAAAGAAAGCGTAAAATAGGCACAAAGAACTACGCACTGCAGATAGCCTAGACGAATATAGGAAGTGCAGAGATGAAGTAAAAAAGGAAATAAGGAAATCAAAGAGAGGGCATGAAAAAAGATTAGCAAGTAAAGTTAAAGATAATCCAAAGATGTTTTACCAATACATTAATGCTAAAAGGTTAGTTAAGGAAAAAGTGGGACCTATCAGAGATGAAGATGGAAACTTGTGTGTAGATGCAGAGGCTGTGGGAAGGGTTTTGAATGAATATTTTGTCTCCGTATTTACAAAGGAAAGGGAGGATGTAGATATAGTAGTCCAGGAGGAACACTGCGAGATATTGCACGGGATAGTCATAAAGAGAGAGGAAGTACTCGAAGGGTTGAAATCCTTGAAAGTTGATAAGTCACCAGGGCCAGATGGATTGTTTCCGAGGCTGCTTAAGGAAGTCAGGGAGGAGGTAGCAGATGCTCTGAGGATGATTTTCAATCTTCACTAGATACAGGGGAAGTACCGGAGGACTGGAGAAATGCAAATGTAGTTCCATTGTTTAAAAAGGGATCAAAGGAAATGCCAAACAATTATAGGCCAGTTAGTCTTACATCGGTGGTGAGCAAATTAGTAGAATCAATCCTGAGAGATAGGATTAACTGTCATGTGGAAAGGCATGGACTAGTAAGGGATGGTCAGCATGGATTTGTTAAAGGAAGGTCTTGCCTCACAAATTTGATTGAATTCTTTGAGGAAGTGACAAGAAGGGTTGATGAAGGATGTGCAGTGGATGTTGTGTACATGGATTTTAGCAAGACATTTGACAAGGTCCCACATGGCAGATTGGTCAGGAAAGTAAAAGCCCATGGGATTCAGGGTAATGTGGCAAACTGGAGAAAAGGTTGTCTTTGTAACAGGGAACAAAGGGTAATGGTCGATGAATGCCCTTGCGAATGGAAAGTTGTCTCAAGTGGCGTTCCACAGGGCTCGGTGTTGGGACCCTTGCTGTTTGTGTTATATATTAACGATTTGGACATGAACGTGGGGGGCACGATTGGGAAATTTGCAGATGTCACAAAGATTGGCCGAGTAGTGGATAGTGTAAAGGATAGCCATAATCTCCAAAACGATATAGAAGGGTTGGTGAAGTGGGCGGTAAAGTGGCAGATGATTTTTAACATAGAGAAGTGTGAGGTCATACATTTAGGGAGGCCAAATAGTTACAGGGATTACACAATAAATGGGAATACACTAAGAGGGGTCGATGAAGTGAGAGATCTTGGCGTACAAGTACACAGGTCCCTGAAGGCAGCAATGCAAGTAGACAAGTAGGCAGCAGTTCAAGTAGACAAGGTTGTAAAGAAGGCATATGGAATGCTCTCCTTCATTGGCAGAGGTATAGAATATAAAAGTAAGGATATAATGTTGGAATTGTATAAAACACTAGTGAGGCCACAACTGGAGTATTGTGTGCAGTTCTGGTCATTACAGGAAGGACGTAATAGCTCTGGAGAGAGTGCAGAGGAGGTTTACAAGAATGTTGCCAGGGTTAGAAAAGTGTAGCTACGAGGAGAGATTGGATAGGTTGGGGTTATTTTCCTTAGAACAAAGAAGGCTGAGAGGTGACTTGATTGAGGTGTACAAAATTATGAGGGGAATAGATAGATTGGACAGAATAAAATTGTTTCCCTTGGTTGAGAATTCTAGAACCAGGGGACATAGATTCAAGATAAGTGGCAGAAGGTGTAGGGGGGACATGAGGAAGAACATTTTTATACAGAGGGTAGTGGGTGTCTGGAATTCGCTGCCCAAGTTGCTGGCAGAGGCAGAAACTCTAAACTCTTTTAAAAAGTACCTGGATCTGCACCTTAATTGCTGTAAGCTGCAGGGCTATGGGCCGGGTGCAGGAAGATGGGATTAGTAAGGGCACCTGGGTGTCCTTGGGCTGGCATGGACACAATGGGCCGAATGGCCTCTTTCTGTGCTGTAACTTTTCTATGGTTCTATGGTAGGTTTCCTTCCCTGGACGATATATGTGAACCAGATGGTTTTTTACAACAATGATAGTTTCATGGTCACCATCGCTGAGATGAATATTCAATTTCAGATTTTAAAAAAAATAATTGAATTTAAATTCCACCAGTTGCCATAGTGGGATTCAAACACTTGTCTTTCGAGCATTACTTGAGTTCCCTGAAGTGCAGGGACATTACCACTACACCACTGTCTCCCACCACTTTATGGTTGAAGAGTTGGCTTGGTTTCTTTTCTCTTGAAAGGAGAAGGTTAAGGGGTGACCCAACAAAGGTCAATAAAAATTATGAAAAGTTTTGTTAGACTAAACACAGATAGAATATCTTTGCTTGAGTTGAGGAGCAAAACTGGAGACCATCAATATGAGATAGTCACCAAGAAATTCAGCAGGGAATTCAGAAAAAATCTTCTTTGGCCAGAGGGTGGTAAGGATGTGAAACATACTACCACAGGGAGTGATTGAAGAGAATAGTATAGATGCATTTGTGGGGAGGCTATATAAGCATATAAGCACAAAGAGATACAGGATTATGCTGTTGGAGTTATTTGAGAAAAAGCGGGAAGAGGCTCGAGTGGACCATTTGGGCCGAAATGGCCTGTTTCTGTGTTCTATATCCCATGTAATCTTATGTAATATCTAATAGCGCTCCTGTGAAGCATTTTATTATGTTAAAAGTGCTACATAAATGCAAGTTTTTGTTGCTTATTGTTAAATTCACAAAAAATGCCAATATATTCATTAGGCGTGATTCGGCTTTCAAAATCCCATGGATTAGATTTATTACCTTAACTCTCCCTCAATATCCTTGAATTCCCTCCTGGTAGTTTCCATAATATGTGTATCAAGTAACTAGTCTATAAATCTCAGGAACATATTTCTTTTTTTAAAAGATTTGAAATCATATTCGCTATTTTTCAGTCCTTTGGGACTGCTATTAAATTCAATACACTTCACAAGCTTTTTAAAATGGTGTTCTGTCCTTTCCTTCACATTTACTCTGCCAAGTTTTACAAGGATCTAATGCTCTAGAAGCCTTTAGATATGCCAGTTTAATTTCTGACTACTATCTTTCTCCATTGATTCCAATCCATGCCCTGCCATTTTAATAGACTGCTTTACAACATCTCTAATGCAAACCGTTGTGAAATGATAATTGAAAACTTTTATCTTGCCTTCAAGCTCCTTTCCCATTGCATCTCTGTCATCCTTGAGGGATCTGCCTTGTTCTTCCACACTTTCTCTTGCCTAAATATATCTCAGTAATCTTTTCTTCTATTCCCTTAATGTCCATTGTCATTTCTTTGCAATTGTTGGTATCTTTCATTTTACTACAGGAATATAATTGCTTGTCTCTATTGTTATTCTTATGTTCAGAAGCAGTCTTATAGGAAGCTGCCAAGCCGTGAAATGTTGTTGGAGATCGTATTCAGACACTAATGTGCTGAGTATTGGACGTACTCACAATGCCTCCCCGACCCTCAAAAACAGGCACTTAGTAGGGAATTAAACTGAAAGATGCTCTAGTTGTAGTTAGCTACATGAAATTATATGTTTTTATTGGGTTCTATTCTAATAACACAGTGGGTTTGGTTCATGAATCAATGGTAGCAACAAAATGAGAAATGGTTGTTAATCTCTACATCCTAGGACATTCCCCCCTGGATTAGCTTCTTAGACTAGACACTAATCCAGGTACAAGCAAGTACCTGAGCATTAGCAGCCATGCCTTCAGCATGCCTAGGCCTGAAGCCCTGGAATTCCCTCATGAGACCTCACCACTTCTCTCCCCTCCATTAAAACTGTTTTTAAAATCTACTTCTTTCACCACACTTTTGGCCATTTGTCCAAATATCAAGTTTTGTTTGATAATGCTTCCTGTGAAGTGCCTTGGGATTTTCTTTAACTGTGTTAAAGGAGCTTTACAAATGTTAGTTGTTGTGAAGAGTAGCTTGTCAGTTTTGGACCTCTGCGATGTGCCCAAAGTGAGATCATGTGATGGTATTCACCCTGTCATTGATGGGAGCTGGCAGAACAGTGATTTTTAAAAAATTCTTATTTGGGATGTGAGCATCACTAGTAAGGCCAGCATTTGTTGTCCATCCCTAACTGTTCTTGAGAAGAGGGTGAGTCACCTTTTTGAACTGTCGCAGTCTTTTTGATGTAAGTATACCCACAGTGCTGTTAGGGAGGAAACATTAAAATGAATCGTGGCTCTTTCTAAAAGGTCCCGATGTTCATTCATGTCTTCTCTCAGAATGGACTGGATTGTCTCCCTGTAGTCAGGTTCCCAAATAATTAATTCTTTTGATTTCACTGCTGCACAACATTCTGTGCCACGCATTATTCTGTAATAAGACGGGAATTTTCTCGGAGGTGTTTCTGTTACGGTGGGATAACTTGGCTGGGCATCTGGCAGAAGCCCATTTACATTCTTAGAATGAAGATGCACCAAAGGGTACACCTTTGAGGAAATTCACAGCCAATCTGTGAGCTTCAATGCTCGTCATATTTACAGATGATCCCTTAACATGACTCTCTGAGTGCACTTGCGATGCCATGGCATACAAGACTATGGGCCTAGTGCTGGAAAATGGGATTAGAACAGTTAGGTACTTGTTTGACCTGTGCAGACTCAATGGGCTGAAGGGCCTTTTTCTGTGCTGTAGACCTCTATGACTCTATGACTGTAAATGTTTAGAGATATTCCCTTTCTGATTCTGAAATCAGCTGGAGCAATTGGTTGGCAATGTGGAGACTATAAACGGCAAATTTCTACAAGCTTAAAAATCTATTCTTTCATTATACTGTGTTTGATTTTGAATAATTTTTATAGCAATATATAAAGTCAGGAACAATAGAACAATATTTCTAATATTAACATTTCCTGTTTTCAACCCAGTGTTACCTCACTGGTGTCTAACTATAGAGTCAATCTGAAGCAGTTTGGCTGCCTGATGAGGCTGTAGCTGTAGTGTAAATGCACTAGTTATTGTTAGAACCTAGAGTCATTGTCCAACCTGGTACTAGAGCAATGAAGAACCAAACTCCCCACGGTCATCTCACTGCACTTCACTTTGGCTGTATTCTTCCCCTTTGAATGAGAGTGTAAAACATGCAATGTCAATTCAACCAACTGCTATATATCATAGAACATTTCTTCTTCTTTAATTCTCACATATGCAGAGTGCTACAACCTCCACCATAGATAGGACGAGGAGGCAGGCCCCAAATCCATCTAACCCCGTGCGGTTGGTACCGACCTGATCCACACCAGCCGTGCAGCCAACTGAGCCAAACAGCCCCCTTTTCTTGCATATTGTAATCTGGAGCTATGGTAGAGGTGCTAATGTTCTTTCCATCACACGGCTGACCAGGAATCTCTTCTGCTCTTACCGTCTGCCATTGGCGTCTGTCGGAAGTATTTGCAGGTTGATACTCAACCTGTTTGGCCGTGTTATGGAACACCTTCCTCAGCCATCAAATCAAGCCCAGAGGTTCTGGCTCAAAGGCAGGGGTGCTACTCACTGTGCCACAAGACCTCACTGATTATTGAATCATACACAGAATTACACAGCATAGAAGAGTGTCCATCCATTTCCATTGACGTCATGGAAATAACAGACAGGTGACATGTATGATGGGTGGCCCATTTTACACTGTCAGCCTAGGTCTAACAAATCCAACTTCAGTGCAAAGTTGCTTGGCAAGTAATCCCACAAATTTAAAGGAGACACTCTTAAAACCTGGGCTTAAATAATGCGCCTATATCCAATTTTCAGAGAAGCATGTCTTTCATAAGAAATCTCACATGGCTATCATTCCCCTCTCTCTTCTGTGCCTGTAATTGGATTCCTATATCTCTAACACCCTGTCATAAAGTAGCATATATTTGGCATGATTCATGGGCAGTTTATATCTTTGCTGATATCCACCTTCAATCAAATTACCATTCAATGTTCTTATAGGACCAATCATTCATAACCAGTAGTTTTAGTCTCCCATTTTCAAAGCAGTTCAATTGTCTGCCAATTCAGTTATAGAGTTATTCCAGATTTTAATAATAGGGATATCTTGTCATTCTTTCACCTCCAGGTAAGTTTCTTGGCAACAGAATTTCCGGTTCCCTCAGGCCTTTCAAAAAAATAAATATATACATAAGGTGTTTGGCATTGTCCTTTGCAATCGTTTATCATCCAGATTCAAATCGACATAATATTTTGATGCCTTTTATTGAGCCAGCATATCTCGGTGACCTGTTTTCCAAATGGATCATACTATGCCTTCCTCCATTCTGTTTGTACTTTAATGATGTCTTGCTAAAAGTGTTTGTCCTCTACATTAATGACATGACCATTCGAACGCCAATATCTTTCTGTCACTCAGTCTAAAATCCATTCAGGCATCATTAACATTATTAGACTTTCTGACATCTCGATGGCCTGAATTTTCGGCTTGGGTGCTGATTTTCATCTTAAGTGACTTCCCAGTGAATGCCTGAGATGGCGGCTGCGGCTAAGAGTGGTGCGTCCCACAAGGCATCGAAGCAGGCACTGACTAAAGTCACCAAGAAGCCGCCCAAGAAGCGGAGGAAATCTCGCAAGCAGAGCTATTCCACTTACGTGTGCAGGGCGCTGACCCAGGTCCACCCTCCCACCAGGATCTCATCCAAGGCCGTGAGGGTTATGAATTCCTTCATTGTCGACATTTCCTAGCGCATCGCCCCCGAGGCGTCGCACCTCATTCCCTCACAACAAGTGCCACACCATCTCGGCCAGGGAGACCCAGAGCACCGACCGCCTCATGCTGCCAAGGGAACTGGCCAAACACGCCGTCTCCGAAGGCACCAAAGCGGTCACCAAATACGCCAACTCCGTTTAGGCCGATCATTCTAAAGATTATAGCATTCCAGAAGCGCGTTGCACATTGAGAGTGAACACAGAAGGTGGACTTCCTGTCAGACCTGACTTGGATCTGACGAGCAGGCACCTTTCTCACAGTGGCGGGTGGGGCGGGGGGCAGGGAGTTGGGTGGGGGTGGGGGGGGCGGGGGTGGAGGGTGAGAGTGGTGGTCGTGGTGACAGAGGTGGGGCAGGTAGGAGGGCAGGTTCTGTTGGAGCGCCAAAGATTAACTCCAGCTGCTGTCATTAAGGCAGCGGCAATCTTAAAGGTGCAGGTCGGCTGGAAGCCTCATGAGAGAGATTGCATGACTTAAAATACCTAAGTTAACGGGACTAGGATTTTCCTGTGGCTGTCTAAAGACACAAGATCAAATGAGACATTAAAGGAGTTCAATTTGACAAACAGAGTGGCAGTTTGTACCAGAAAGAAAGGAGTAACCTTTCCTCAAATTCTAGCCTCCAGTGCTATCCTGAGTTTAATTGCTCCACCATTAGTCGTCATGCCTTTAGCTACCCAGGCTACTAAACTCGAATTTTGTCCCTAAACCCCTCTACGTCTCTGCCTCTCTCTCTCCTCCTTTAAGATACGCCTTAAAGTTTATCTCTTGGACCAAACTTTTGGTCATCTTCCCTAATATGTCGGCATATCGCTCAACATAATTTTTGTCTGATAACGTTGCTGTGAAATGCCTTGGGATGCTCCCCACTACATTGAAGGCGTTATATCTAAATGCTAGTTCTTTTGTTTTTGTACAGCCTAAGTACAACTCAAGGCAATGGGCAGAATTTTGTGGAGGCGACTGGGTCTTGGCCACTGGCTGAAGAGCCCCGAAGACCCTCCCCGTCACCTCCTCTCGAGAAGGCCTGTGCATTTTGTGCCACTCAGGCACTTAACGGGCCGGCAGCAGGTTTCTCCCCCGGGGTCAAGAACCCCAGGGGTGGAAGTCCCTCCCAAAGAGGACTGCTGGCCAATCAGAGGCCAGCAACTCTATTGAACGGCAGCGCCACCAGGCAGATGGTGGCTGCTGCTGGTACCACACCCACCTGAGTCCTGGGCCAGGATATTGAGGTCGGCGAATGGGAGATGGGGCCTGCTCGCTGATGCATAAGATGATGCAGGATGACATCGGGCAGAACTCCCGACGTCATCCCGCCTCATTTCAATTTTCAGGCTGGCGGGGGCGCAGCTGAATCAGCTGTGCACCCGCTGACCTGTCAACGGCCTATTGAGGCCATTTAAAAAGTAATTAAGCTCATTAATGGACCTGCCTGTCCAACCTTAAGGTTGGCGGGCAGGCCGGGAGCCCTGGCAGGCTTCAGAAAAAGCACGAAACCTCATCCACGGGCGGGATGAGATTTCATGAGGGATTTAAAAAATTTAATAAATGTTTGATTAAAATTGATGGACACGTCCCAACTCATGCGACAGTGTCACACGAGGGGACATGTCAGGGGAATTTTATTTTTGCCCCTTCGCCATTTTTAAATTTGGCGCCGATCTCCCCGAGGCAGCACTTAGCCTCAGGGAGATGAGTCACTCTTTTACATGCATGCGCGAAAGAGCACACTCTCGATTTTGGGATCTCCCCCTCCTGCCTGCACAGGGAGCGCATAGCGCTTCCTGGCGGACGTCACACTGGGCAGGGCAATGAAGGCTGGCTCACGTAAAATGGTGGCGTGCCCCCAGTTGGGGGCGCCAATCAGAGGCGCGCCCACTCCTGCACTTCCCCCCGCCGGGGGGAAAATTCTTCCCCTGGAATCGAGGGGGGACCCAGGCACAGGTGAGCAAGAGAAGGAAGGGAGTCGCGGGAAGTGGGTGGTAGGGTGGTGGCAAGAGAAGGGGAGTGAATCTATGTGGCTCTCCCTCTTCCTGGTGCTGGGTCCCTCTATCGGGCACTGAATGCCTCTGAAAAAGGACCAAGATCCTCCCAGGAGCCCATAAGCAAACCTGATAGGGTTTCCCTTGTCATGTTCCACACATGGTGAGCCCCCCTATCCACCACTGGGTTAATAACAGTGGTGGTGCGATGAGGCCCTTAAGTGGGCATTAATGGCTCACTTAAGAGTCTCAGTTGACAGCGGGGCAGGAAGGCCATCCGTGGGTCTTCTTGCCCTGGGTTCAATTGGGGTGGGGGCGGGAAGGTATGGGGTTCACACTCACCATCCTCCCAGCATGATTAATGCCTCTTGCCACACAGTAGAACACATGAATCCTATCCAATGAATTGATGAGATTTTTTTGTCTTGGGGCATAACCAAAGGTCTTTTCTAGGTGGACTTCGGTGATTCTCCCAAAAGCTCTTGCAGAATGATGTTTCGAGTTGAAAGTTTACTGCGCTTTCTCAGTGGGAGTCTTTATTGAACTGATCTAAAATGGCAGCTTCCAGGGAGCTTCCCTCACAGCAGAGATCACACTGACAACAGCAAGCCAGATAGGACATGTTGCATTTCAAAACCCAAACATTCCCCTTTTCATAACAACCAAAAGATCCAAACATGAGTTTTGGCAGTCTTGTCAAAATGAAATTTGGCTTTCTGTGTTTCACCTTGATTTTTTCACTCACTCCTGGCCTCAGTAGCTATTTTGCTATTGGGAGAATAGTTTGCGTGCGGTGTGACATTAGTCTTTGGACTGGACAACTTTCCATGCCTTCATTCAGTGTGTTTCTTCACTCGAGGATTGCCTTGTATACATCTGTGCCAGACTTACTCGGTTTCTTGATGATTCCTTTGATGATTTTCACTGCCATCTCAAACTTTCCATTTGACTGGGGATAGTGCGGAGATGATGTGTAGTGTTGAATTTCCGAATCTTTTGTGAAGCAGCTGAATTCTTCACTCATGAAATGAGGGCCATTGTCACTCATCACAGTGTCTGGAATTCCATAGCAGCTGAAGTATGCTTTCAGGCATTGTACTATTTCTCCTGTCATTATTGTCATCAGCCTGTCAAACTCGCAGTAGTCAAAATAGTAGTCTACGGTGACAAGATAATTAGGTCCTGCTGTAGCGAATAGTTCTACTCCCAGCTTCATCCATGGTCTGTCTGGGATGTTATGTGTCATCAACGGCTCTCTGGCTTGTTTAACTTGGTGCTTGTTATAAGCACCGCACTGGCCAATGTGGTCTTTAATTTCATTGCTCATGTTTGGTTAGTAGAGCACTTCTCTTGCCTTTCTCAGACTCAATTCAATTCCTTGATGGCTTGCATGGATGTCCTTCAGCATCTCTCTTCTCATCTCCTTAGGGATGATGACTCAATTTCCTTTGTACAAGATGCCATCTTGGGCTACCCATTCATCTCAGTATACCCAGTATGCTCTTGTGACTACAGGTGTGTCCTTGATACTCTCAGGCCATCCTTTCATCCCTACCTCTTGTGGAAAGTTGCATCTTGTTGAGTAGTTCACTTGATTTGAGCAAGGCACTCATCTGTCAGATTCAATATCTATGCTGGGTTGATGACTTCCAGATCATGTCGAGCTGCTGCTTCATGTTGAATCTGGAAGATTTCACATTCTGTTGTAGCATCCTCAACATTCTTCATGGGGAGTGCTGCTCTCAACAGCATGTCTGTGATGTACATCTGTTTTCCTTGTTTGTGTGTCACATCCCGATGATATCTCTGTAAACAAAGTAACATTCTCTGGAGACGCTTTGGAGCAGATAGTAGCGGTTTGAGAAAAATGCTTTGAAGTGGCTTGTGGTCGGACTCCACTGTTACTTTGTCTCTTCCAAGCAGGTGTTGCAGAAGATGCCCACAAGCAAAAACAATAGACAGGCACTCTTTCTCGATCTGAGTGTAGCATTGTTCTGTTTGCATTAGTGGTCTGGATGCAAATGTGAGTGATTGCCCTTGCTGCATTAGGGTTGCTCCAAGACCTGTCTCACTGGCATCACATTGCAAGGTGACTTCATCATTGAGGCTATAGTACTTCAGCACTGGCGTTATCGTCACTAGTTGTTTGATTTTAGTAAACGCTGCTTCTTGTTCTGTTCCCCAATACCACTGCACATCCTTGGCAGTGAGCTTGCATAATGGTTCATACTCCAATGACAAACTAGGCAAAAGTTTTATTAACTAGCTCATGAATCCAACAATCATTGCACTGTTTTCACATCTGTTGGTCACTGCATCGCTGCTACAGCTCTCACCTTGACAGGATCCAGACGAAGATCCTTTGCTGTCAGTACGTGACCTATGTACTTAACCCCAGGCATCTTCAGATGCAATTTTTTTCTTGTTCAGCTCCAGGACCATCTGGCGAGCTCTCTCTTTAGCAGTTGTATTAAATTCTGATCATGGTCAACTACGGATTCTTCCATTGTGTCACCACATCCATACACTAGTAGATCATCCGCTATGACTTCCACTCCAGGAAGATCACCGACTATCTCATGCTGTCTGTGTTGATACTCTTCTGGAGCTGTGGAAATGCCAAACGGCTTGCGCAACCATCTTTATCTCCCAAACGGTGTCCAGAATGTCATTAGAAAGCTACTGCTTTCATCCAGCTTCACTTACCAGTAACCATCCTTCGCATCTAGGGTAGTAAAGATGTTTGCCTTGGCAAGTTGCAGCAACATTCCTTCGACGGTTGGCATGGGGTAGTGAGATCTGTTTACCCTTTATTTAGATCCTTTGGGTCTAAGCACACTCGCAGCTTTCCAGGTTGTTTCACAGCTACCTTGCTGATTATCCAGTCTGTAGGAGTTGTCACTTCCTTGATTCCTCCCTTCCTTTCCAGCTCTTCTATCTTGCTTTTTAACTTGACTTGAGGGCAGCTGGAACTCTTCTTGGCAGCTGCTGAATTGGCTTTACACTCTCATCTACTTCGTGATGATATTCTCCTGATAGACATTCCAACCCTGTAAACACATTTGTGTACTCCTCTTGGATCTGTTTGGTAATCAGTGATTTTGTGTGTTGCAACACGTTGTGAATCTCTTTTTTTTTAATTCACTCATGGGATGTGGGAGTCACTGGCTAGGCCAGCATTTATTGCCCATTTATTGGTGAGCTGCCTTCTTGAACAGCTGCAGTCCACGTGGTGCAGGTACAACCACAGTGCTGTTGGAGAGGGAGTCCCAGGATTCTGATACAGCGACAGTGAAGGAACGGCGATATATTTCCAAGTCAGGATGGTGAGTGACTTGGGGGGAACTTCCAGGTGCTGATGTTCCCATCTATCTGCTGCCCTTTCCCTTCTAGATGGTAGCAGTCGTGGGTTTGGAAGGTGCTGTCTGAGGAAGCTTGGTGAGTTCCTGCAGTGCACCTTGTAGATAGTACACACACTGCTGCTGTATGTCAGTGGTGGAGGGAGTGAATGTTTGTGGATGTGATGCCAGTCAAGCGGACTGCTTTGTCCTGGATGGTGTCCAGCTTCTTGAGTGTTGTTTGAGCTGCACTCACCCAGGCAAATGGAGATTATTCTGTCACTTGTGCCTTGTAGATGGTGGATGGGCTTTGGGGAGTTAGGATGAGTTACTTGTTGCAGGATTCCTAACCTCTGACCTGTTCTTATAGCCACATTATTTATATGGCTAGTCCACTTCAGTTTCTAGTCAATGGTAGCCCCCAGGATGTTGATAGTGGGGGATTCAGCAATGGCAATGCCATTGAACATCAAAGGGCAAAGGTTAGATTCTCTCCTCTTGGAGATGGTCATTGCCTGGCACTTGTGTGGCACGAATGTTACTTGTCAGCCCAAGCCTGAATATTGTCCAGGCCTTGCTGCATTTGAGCATGGACTGCTTCAGTATCTGAAGAGTAATGGATGATGTTGAACATTGTGCAATCATCAGTGAACATCCCCAATTCTGACCTTATGATGGAAGGAACGTCATTGATACCTGAGGAACTCCTCCAGTGATGTCCTGGAAATGAGATGATTGACCTCCAGCAACCACAACCATCTTCCTTTGTGCTAGGTATGACACCAACCAGCGGAGAGTTTTCCCTCGATTCCCATTGACTCCAGTTTTGCTGGGGCTCCTTGATGTGACACTCGGTCAAATGCTGCCTCGATGTCACAGCAGTTACCCTCACCTCACCTCCAAGTTCAGCTCTTTCGTCCATGTTTGAACCAAGGCTGTAATGAGGTCAGGAGCTGAGTGGCCCTGGCAGAACCCAAACTGAGCATCAGTGATCAGGTTATTGCTAAGCAAGTGCCGCTTGATAGCACTGTTGAGGACCCCTTCCACCACTTTCCTGATGATCAAGAGTAGACTGTGGGGTCGGTAAGTGGCTGGGTTGGATCTCAGCTGCTTTTTGACTACAGAACATACCTGGGCAATTTTCTTCATAGCCGGGTGGATGCCAGTGTTGTAGCTGTACTGGAACAGCTTGGCTAGGGGTGCGGCAAGTATTGGAGCACATGTCTTCGGTACTATTGCCGGAATATTGTCAGGGCCCATAGCCTGTGCAGTATCCAGTGCCCTCAGCCATTTCTTGATATCACGTTGAGTGAGTCGAAAAAGCTGAAGACTGGCATCTGTGATGCTGGGGACCTCCGGAGGAGGTCAAGATAGATCATCCATTCGGCATTTCTAGCTGAAGATTGTTGCAAATACTTCAGCCTTATCTTTTGCGTTGCTGTGCTGGGCTCCTCCATGATTGAGGATGGGGATATTTGTGGAGACTCCTCCATCAGTGAGTTGTTTACTTGTCCACCACCTTTCATGACTGAATGTGGCAGGACTGAAGAGCTTAGATCTGAACCGTTGGTTGTGGGATCGCTGAGCTCTGTTTATCACTTGCTCTTATTCTGTTTGGCACACAAGTAGTCCTGTGTTATAGCTTCACCAGGTTGACAGCTCATTTTTAGGTATGCTTAGTGCTGCTCCTAGAATTCCCCACCTGTACTCTTCATTTGCCCAGGGTTGATCCCCTACCCTGGTTGTAATGGTAGAGTAGGAGATATGCCGGGCCATGAGTTTACAGATTGTGGTTGAATACAATCCTGCTGCTGCTGATGGCCCACAGCACCTCATGAATGCCCAGTCTTGAGTTGCTAGATCAGTTCAAAGTCTATACCACTTAGCATGTGGTTGTGCCACACAACACGATGGGCGATATCCTCAATGTGAAGACGGGAGTTCGGCAGCACAAGGACGATGGAGTGGTCACTCCTAGAGATGCTGTCATGGACAGATGCACCTGCGGCAGGCAGGTTGATGAGGATGAGGTCAAGTATGCTTTTCCTTCTTGTTGGTTCCCTCACCACCTGCCGTAGAACCAGTCTAGCATATATGTCCTTTAGGACTCGGCCAGCTCGGTCAGTAGTGATGGTACCAAGCCACTCTTGGTGCTAGACATTGAAGTCCCCCACCCAGAGTACATTCTGTGCCCTTGACACCCTCACTGCTCCCTCCTAGTGGTGTTCAACATGGAGGAATGCTGATACATAAGCTGATGGGTTGGGATGGGGGGGTGGGGGGGCATTGGTATGTAGTAATCAGCTGGAGGTTTCCTTGCCCATGCTTGACTTGATGCCATGAGACTTCATATGGTCCAGGGCCATTCCCTCCCGAATGTATACCACTGTGCCCCCACCTCTGCTGGGTTTGTCCTGCTGGTGGACAGGACGTACCGAGGAATGGTGATGGCTATTCTTTGAGATAGCTCTCCCAATTTTGTCACAAGGCCCCCGATGTCAGTAAGGAGGACTTTGCAGGGTCAACAGGGCTGAGTTTGCCATTGTCATTTCTGGTGCCTAAGTCGATGCCCAGTGATCTGTCCGGTTTCATTTCTTTTAGACTTCGTAGCAGTTTATACAACTGAGTGGCTTCCTTGGCCATTTCAGAGGGCACCTAAGAGTCAACCACATTACTGTGGATCTAGAGTCACATGGAGGCCAGGCCGGTTCCTTCCCTAAAGGACATTAGTGAACCAGATGTTTTTTTTACAACAATCGACAATGGTTTCATGGTCATCATCAGATTTTTAATTCCATATTCTTATTGAATTCAAATTCCAGCATCTGCCATGGTGATATTAAAACCCAGGTGCCCAGAGAATTACCCTGGGTCTCTGGATCACTAGTCCAGTGAAAATACCGCAACACCACCATCTCCCTGTGGCACATTCAGGGTTACCAGTGCAAGTTTTAGAGTTGCTTCAGTTGAGATGAGTGGCTGTTGCATCCTATCTATGATCTGGAACTCTGAGATCTCCCTTTTTGCCATTGCATTGGGCTCTCAGACTAATTTGCCCTCTCGGTATGAGTATCATGCCATCAAATGCCTCACTTTCATGTGCTTCAGAATTGGATCGCCATGTTCAGACACTTCTTACAGATCTGTGAAAGTCATGATGTTGCATGACGTACCAGTGTCTATCGGACACTTCTTGTTTGCTTGATATTCTCCTGCGGTCATCATTGTAACAGTGTCATGAAGTGGAAGTCATTCGATAGTTTGAAACAAAACAAGAAGTTTAGAGATTTCTGGGCATGAGTGGGTTTTACCGGAAATTTGTACCAAATTTTTGCCAAGTCTGACTGAAGTATTAAAAAAGAACAAGACGTTTCATTGGACACTGGAATGTCAGAAGCCATTCGATAGTTTGAAAACTGTATTAACTACGACACCAGTTTTGGTAATACCCAATTATGCAAAGCAATTCAAGTTGGCCGTTGATGCAAGCGATATAGGCATTGGAGCTGTACTGTTACAAGAAGATAACACTGGGATTGAAACAAAATGATAGGGTATTTTTCACAGAAGCTATTAATGTACAACAGAGAAGATATTCAACGATCAAAAAAGAGACTTGAGTTTGCTATTAGCATTGCAGCATTTTGAAATTTATGTTGCAACAATTCATCGGAAACAATTCTTTATACAGACCATGATCCTTTGTAGTTTTTGGGCAAATTTTGAGACAAAAGTGCAAGGCTTTTCAGATGGAGTCTATTAATGTAACCATTTAATCTACAGATTATTGCTGGAGGAGAACATCTATTTGCAGACACATTATCAAGAGTTTGAAGCTTAAAGGAAAATTGGACATTTTTAAAACCCTGGATATTGAACAGGAGTGATTTCTGCTGATACCAAGGACTTGTTATGTTAATGTTAATTGTTATGTTAATGTTGTTATGTTAATGCATGCATCTGGCAATGCAGTAGTGTATAGTAAGTATAGGAGACAGTGTGAGATGGAGTATTAAAAATGAAGCCATCTTTTGGAATTATGATGGTTCATTTTTTGATAGGGAGGGGGATGTCATGAATCAATTAGTGTATATAATATTATTGGAATTTTTAAAATATAAGTAAAGGTTTAGTCTGTGGATGTGTCTTAATTGGATTAAAGCCAGCTAGTCTGGGTGCTTTGATGTGTACTAGTTTTGAGATGTAACCAGAGAAGTAGAGGTACATTTGCATTTTGTTGAATAGAGCATTCAAGAAGGGGAGTGAAATCTAGCACCTAGCTAGCAGAGGCCAAGCAATGTTTATATTACTAATAAAATTAGTACTATGAAAGGGGTTTTATCGTTAGAAGAGATAGAGTTCAAAGGGGCTGGTGATGCAAGGAAAATTTATATTCAAAGAGATGTGCTGGGTATAACAGAGAGCAGTTTTGTGTGTGCAGAGCAGAGGCGTGTAACATCAAAGCAACTTCAAGCCTACAACTATCTGTACAGAAAGCAAAGTGAAAGGAACGTCATTTTGAATGCGTAAGGTGAAAATGCTTTGCCTGGTGTCTGCTTAAAGTCTATGGGTTGCTGTTGCCCTAATGGAGATTGGTTTGGGAATTTGTTAAAGAGTTATGATATTAGTAATTTGTAGCCACGTGTATATATTTAACTTATATAAGTTAATAAATGTCTCATGTAGTTTGGCACAAAAACTTCTCGAGAACTGGTGGCCTGATTCCTGAATTTAGAGCTGCATCTCAATCATTCCACTTAAAAATATAGGTTATGACAGTTGTTTAAAGTGTCCCACTGGGATTTTAAATAACAGTCTTTAAATAACAGTCATAACAACCATCACAAACCATTTATCACCTATTAACTTGATGGAACCAACCTGTTGAGTGGTATACAGTACTTCTTCAGACTGTTATGTTGATATCTCTCCGTTGACCATCTGTATTGGCTCGTTTTGCTTATTTCTAGCCAAACATGTGTGTGTGTGAAATGATTTGGCTTCTTGCAGTTAAAAATTATTTTCCCCATGTTGGGCAGTCCTTCTTTTCCTTTGTATGAAGTCCTCCGCAGTATTTGAATCCTGCCTTGTGTCTGTGATTGTTCTGCTCTTTCAGCCTGTTATTGTCTCTCAGCATAATGTATCTCCTGGTTTGCTCTGCCTTCCATGTTCTCTAACTGACGCTTTACAAGCTCCGTGTTTCTACACACATCTATCACTTTCCTGAGCGTAAGTTTCTCCTCTTTCAACAGACTTGCTCTCACTGAGGGGTCTTGTAGGCCTAAGATTTTTAATGGGATCATCTTTTAGCTGTCCAAATTCCCATGTTTCTGAAGCTGTGTTACTGCAGTCACATACTGTTCAATGGGTACATTATGACCTTGAGCTGTCGTGTTGAATACATAGCGTTCATAAGTTACATTCACTCGGGTTTCAAAGTGTGCGTTCAAGGCATTCAAAATCTCTGTTGTCTGTCTGCTTTGGTCGTCAGATAGATTTAGGGTGGAATACAATTTTTAGCAGTCCCTCCTGGCCAGTTTTAGAAGTGTGGCTACTCTTCTCGGTTCTGGCTTCTAATCAAATCTGTTGCAAGCTCATAGTTTTGCCATTGCCAGTTCTGCCACATATCACCTTTTATTTATACTGGAGTTGTAGAGGAAAGTTTATAGTCATGTTAACTCACTCAGTATTTTACTTCCAGCCTTTGGTTTGTATGTTGCTTCTCTTTATCTTTTTTCAGCGGCTGTTAGCAGGTTTGAACATTTCTGTGTGCCTTTCTGAGCTGTGGCTTCTCTGAAGCAGTTCCAGGGTTTCAGAACCCTATTTTAGTGCCACTTCTGATCATCATGTTTCAAATTCAAAGATTGCCATGCTCTCTCGGTGAGAGCCTTTATCGAACTGATCTAAAATGGCAGCTTACAGAGAGCTTCCCTCATAGCAGAGGTCACTAATGCCCTTCAGGGAAGGGAATCTGCCGCCCTTACCTGGTCTGGCCTACATGTAACTCCAGACCCACAGCAATGCGATTGACTCTTAAATGCTCTTTGAAATAGCCTAGCAAGCCACTCAGTTCTCAAGGGCAATTAGGGATAGGCAATAAATGCTAGCCTAGCCAGCGATGCACCCATCCCATGAATGAATATGAGTGGGCGACATTGCTGTGCCAAGCAGCAGGATGAGAAAGAAGGAAAAGAAGTGTGGATATGACGAATGATAGGGTGGGAATAGTGGAACGAATGGCAGGGGGCATGAGGCCTTTGGTTTCTTTCCAAGTGGCTATGGAGCACATCTGTGGTCAGGGGGTGGGGAATTTCTTGGTCTGTCTTGGGGAGACGGGTGCCTGGGGCTCGGGAGATGGTCAAGCAATTTTCTCGGGCAGCTCACAAGGAAGTTTGTTCCTGTTCCCTTTCACTGCCTTCAAGTAACGTGGATCACATGAGGGGTAAGGGTTTACAGTACTGTGCTCACCCTTCATCACTGGTTGTAAAGGACTAACAGGATTCAGGAGCAAGTGAAGCAGCAAAACCACTTTCATCCAAGATGCCAACAATAAAGTTCTTTCCTCAACAACACCAGCCTGTTCTTCAACATAGATAAAAGAAGGAACTTGCATTTGTATAGCACCTTTCATAACATAAAATTGTTGTCAAAGAAGTCTAAAACCAATTGAGTGCTTTTGAAATGTAGTCACTGTTGTAAGTTAAGAAATGGTGCAACCATTTTGTGCACAGCAAGGTCTCACAAACAGCAATGAGTTAATTGACCAGAGTTTTAGCGATGTTGTTTGAGGGATAGATATCGGGCAGGTTATTGGGAGCAATCTCTTGCTCTCCGCTTCAGAGGGCAGCTAGGGATTCAGTTTAACGTTTCTTCTGCAAGACCGCACCTCTGACAGTGAAGTATCCCCTCAGCAATGCACTGGGGCATCAATCTATATTTCGCACTCAGATCTCTGGAATAAGTCTTAAACCATGGTTGTCTAACTCAAGGTGACAGTGTACCACCAACACCAAAGGGATATGGTGAGATCAGAGCACCAGGAGTCAATGTAGGGACCACTACTTTTCTCAAACTAGGAGGCCATTGGAATCAGAGGGTGCGGCTCAGAAATGACAGGATGAGTTGGACCAAATGTACATGTGGAAAGAACAGTTGTCATAAACAACATAGACTAATATAAAATAACACATATAGGGAGATGAAATGGGTGACACATTTCATGAATGATGCTGAAATCATTAAAGGTGAGGTTGAAAAGGCCCTTAAGACCTTGAAGTGTTCATACTCAAATAAGTGTTAGCTGTGGTTCAGTTGGGAGCACTCTTGCCACTGAGACAGAAAGTTGTGGATTCATGTCCCAGTCTTAGACTTGAGCAAAAAAATCAAGGCTGACACTCCTGTGCCATATCGAGGGAGCACTGTGCATTTAGCGGTACTATTTTTTGGATGAAATGTTAAAATAAAGGCCCCGGTCACTCTCTCGGGTGAACGTAAAAGATCCCATGGCACTATTTTGAAGAAAAATAGGTGTCCTAGCCAGTACTTATCACTCAATCAATATCACAAATACAGATTATCTGGTCACATTGTCACATTGCAGTTTTTGGTAGCTTACTGTGCACAAATTACCTACAGCCTAACAGTGACCACACTTTAAAAGCACTTCATTGGCTGTAAAATGCTTTGGGACATCTGGTGGTCGTGAAAGGCGCTGTCTAAATACAATTTTTTTTTAATGTAGGTATCGCATTCAATGAAAGACCTTTAGAAGTGTTGTCACTATGACAATGCATGGGCAAAATGAGGAATCACCTATTACACATAGCCAACCCTCACAAAGTCCCTGTGGTATAGGAATAAAATACTTGCTAGCAGAAATGAAAGCCGTGCAATTGTTTAAGAATCTATTGGAAAGACATATATTTTTCTGGCTGGGTGAGCTAGAAGTTCAAATGGCCCTGCCCCCCTGTAACTATCATGCAATTTTCCTCAAGATGCAAGTCTGTTGTTTAAAATAGCCCAGATTAAAAGAAAAATCTTGAATCCTGCAAACTTGAAGTAAAAACAGGAAGTAGCTGACATGATCAGCATGTCCGTCGGCATCCGAAAGCGAGAGAAAGGCTAATTTTTCAGATGGGACCTTTTATCAGCTCTGCTTTTATTCGAATAGCCAACTTTTAAATCAACTGAGGTGATAAAACTCGAACATATATGATAATTGTTGGTAAAATAAAGCAGCTTTATCCAGGAGTCAGTCATAACGAACTGATGCGACAGAAATAATTATAATTTCATGATGTCATAAATAATACAGAGATTTGGCTAATGAAGAATTCATGCCTCGAGGTAGCTAACAGCACAATCCTCCAGAAGGCTTCACAGTGCCCTATAGGTCGAACCACCTATTTCAGGGTAAGAGGAAAATATCTGAAAAATAAAACCTATATCTTAAGAATGAAATTGATTCATATTTTACAGCTCTCCGGAGTCATTTGAAATGTCTGAAATTCTTATTCGCCCTCTTCAATATCTGTTTGGGTTTTGGGGCATTTAAGGAAGATTTTCAGCTTTTCCAGCCCTGGGAATAGTTCAGGCAAAACAAATAAGAAAAATAATTCAACAACTTGTGTTTATATAGTGCCTGTCTCAACCACAGGAGAGCACAAAATGTGTCACAGTCAATGATGTACACTTGAAATGCAGCCACTATCCAGGGAACTAGATTCCTGCACAGCAAGTTGTCTCGAACAATAGTGAAAGAAATAAGTAGAGAATTGATCCTTCTCTAATTAATGTTAGTTGAGGGACTGCTGTTGTCCATGAGACTGGAAGAACTTTTTTTTTTAATTTGCTCACGGGATTTGGGTGTTGCTGGCTAGGTCAGCATTTATTGCCCATCCCTAATTGCCCTTGGGAAGGTGGTGATGAGCTGCTTTCCTGAATGGCTGCAGTCCATGTGGTGTAGGAAGACAGGAGACACCCCTTTTTATGGCACCAGCTGCCAAGTGGTAAGTTTAAAGGTCCAGCTTCAATGTTGGTGAATGGGTGAGTGGATGAATGAGTGAGTGGGTAGAGTGGTAGGGTGGGTAGGTAACTAGGTTAATGGGTAGGGCAGGTAAAGTGGGTAGGGGGGAGGTGGGTGAAGTGACTGTTGGGTGAGTGGTAGGCGGGTAGGGTGGCATGCAGGTGAGTTGGTAGGTAGGTAGAGTGGTAGGTGGGTGAGGTGGCAGGTTTGTGATGTGGTAGCTGGGTAAGGTGGCAGGGGGTGAGGTGGTAGGTGAGTGAGGTCATAGGCGGGTTGGGTAGGAGGTGGGTGAGGTGGATGGTGGGTGAGGTGATAAGTGGATGAGGTGGCAGGTGGTGAGGTGGCAGGTGGGTGAGGTAGTAAGTGGGTAAGGTGGCAAATGGGTAAAGTGACAAGTAGGTGAGGCGGTAGTTGGGTGAGGTGTAAGGTGGTTCGGGTGGAAGGTGGTGAGGTAGCAGGTGGGTGAAGTGGCCGGTGGGTGAGGTGGCAGGTGGGTGAGGTGGTAAGTGGGTAGGGTGGGAAATGAGTAAAGTGACTAGGTGAGGTGGTAATTGGGTGAGGCGTAAGGTGGATTGGGTGGAAGCCGGATGAGGTGGCAGGTGGGTGAGATGGTAGTCGAGCCTTGGGGGCAATCAGGGGGTCAGTGCGAGTCCATTCTGTAGCTATCCAGGAGTTGGACTAGGTTTCAATCTGTCTAACATTCTCTGGGTTACCATCCAGCTAAATACCATGGAACTGTCAGAAGTCTCTGACTGTAACTCGGAGTCGGTGACATTCCTGGAGGGTCCCAGGGAACAGGGGAATTGCTCATCGGAGGTTGGAGCTTCGCGGGCAATTCCCATTAGGTCAGCATGTCAGGATTTCCACAAGGCCCAGTTGCACACTTCAGTCGTAGGTCCAATCTTCGATGATCTGGAGGCTAGAAGAGCCTTCGGGCAGGACCTTCCGGTTGGCGAGCAGGGGCGGGGCCCTCTCGCCGACGTGTAAAATGATGCGGGGTGACGTTGGGTGGAACTCCGGTCGTCATCCCGCGTCATTTCCATTTTCAGGTTGGCGGAGGTGCAACCGAGTCAGATGCCCGCCCGCCGACCTGTCAACGGCCTGTTAAGGCCATTGGGAAACCAATTCAGCTCATTAATGGACCTGCCCGTCCAACCTTAAGGTTGGCGGGCAGGCCGGAAGCCCTGGCGGGCTTGTGAAAAAACATGAAACCTCATCCACTGGCGGGGTGAGGCTTCATGAGGGTATTTATATTTTAATGAAAGGTTTAAATAAGAGTTATGGGCACGTCCCAACTCATGGGACACTGTCACGTGAGGGGACATGGTAGGGAAAATTTTTAAACTCCTTTATTAAAAGTTGAAAATCTGAGCTGATCTCCCTGAGGCAGCACTTAGCCTCTGGGAGATCTGTGCGCTCTTCCCCGCGCATGCGCCCGCTCCCGCTCTTCCCCCCCGACGGAGGGAAAATTTTGCCCTATGTGTTCAAGCGAAACCTTAACCTACGACTTCCCGACTTCAAAGACAAGCAAGCTACTACTGAACCAGAACTGACACAGTGTGAAGTTCTGCTTTCCTCAGTTGCCTAGGATGTACCCCATTCGGAGACAAGGAAGGAAGAATGAGAATAGAAAATATCAATTAAGTGGGGGAGACGAAACAGAGACCTGGAGTTTGACAGACACAAATCTTTGAAAATAGCAAGCTAAATTGATAAGGTTGCTGATGATGCATACTGGAACTTGGACTTTATAAATAGACGTATAGAACAGAAAACATGGAAATTATGATAAATCTTTCAAAATCACTGGTTAGCCCTCAGTCAGAATATTGCGTCCACACTTTAGGGAGGGAGTAGGACTTGTAAGTAAAATTAAAAACCCTGGCGTTAAAGGGACGGTGAATACAAAATTGACTAAAAAGCAAAACTTGCACTTACATAGCACCTTATACAACCACCAGATATCCCTAAACTCTTTACAGCCATTGGAATACTTTTTGAAGTGGAATCGTTGTTGTAATGTTGGAATCGCAGCAGCCAGTTTGCGCTCAGCAAGCTCCCAGCGATAGCAACGTGATAATGGCCAAATGATCTGTTTTTTGTGACGTTGATTGAGGGTTAAATATTAGTCAGGACAATGGGAAAACTTCCCTCGCTATTTTTCAAAATAATGCCACGGGATCTTTTACATCCACCTGAGGGGGCAGACTTGGTTTAACACCTCTTCTGAAAGATGGTGCCTCCAACAGTGCAGCACTCTGTCAGTATTTCACTGGAGAGTCAGCCTAGGTTGTTTTGCTCAAGCCCTGAACTGGTTGTGATTGGCCAATTGGCTTCGATATAGGTAAGTGTGAGTAAATTTTGGCAGGATGAATAAAGAGGGCACATAATGCTTGGAAAATTGCATACAGACATATTAATGACTGAAAGTTGCAATGGAGGGAAATCTGATCCAGTGGTCAATGGGAATTTACAAAGAAAAATTATTATTGACTTTTGGGACCACACTGTCAAAGCCAATATTTAGTGACAATCCTTAGTTATCCCTTAAGAAGCTGATGGTGAGGTGCCTTCATGAACCATGGCAGCCCAGTTGTTGAAGCCACTGCCCAATCCCCCCGCCCAATCATGGAATGTGGGCATCACTGGCTGGGCCAGCATTTATTGCCCATCCCTAATTGCCCTTGAGAACTGAGTGGCTTGCTAGGCCATTTCAGAGCGCATTTAAGAGTCAGGGCATTGTGCAGTTAAGGGTATTTAAGCATCAACCACATTACTATGGATCTGGAGTCACATATAGGCCAGAGCTGGTGAGGATGGCAGATTTCCATCCGTAAAGGACATTAGTGAACCAGATGGGCTTTTACAACAAGCGACAATGGCTTCATGGTCATCATTAGGCTTTTAATTCCATATTTTTCACTGAATTCAAATTTCACCATCTGCCATGGTGGGATTCAAACCCGGGTCCCCTGCGAATGAGAACCTGGGAACCTGAGGTCCCCTGAGTTCCTGCATCCCTGAGAATTACCCTGGGTATCCGGAGTACTAGTCTAGTGACAATACCACTACTCCACCGCCTCCCATGGGGTGGGTGGAGAGTTCCAGGATTTCAAGCCAATAAAGGAATGCAATATCTGTCCAAGTCAAACCATGCCCATTTATCAAGTAGGATCAAGAGTAAGCCATTTAGCCCCCGTTCTGCCATTCAAATTAATCATGGTTGATTTGTATCTTAACTCCATCTACCCACCTTGATTCTCCAGCTCATAAAATAATAATAAGAATCGCTCAAAATCGGTTTTGAAATTCCCAACTGCCCCTCAGCCTCGGCAGCTTTTTTTTGGAGGAGAGAGTTCAAGATTTTCACTACCCTTTGAGTGAAGAAATGCTTCCCGACATCACCCTTGAACAGCCTTGTTCTAACTTTAAGGGTGTGTCACCTTGCTCTGGATTCTCCCACCAGAGCAAATAGTTTCTCTTTATTCACCCTACCAGTTCTTAATGTTCTTGAAAACTCATTAATTTGATTGCCCCATAATCTTCTATACTCAAGGGAATACAAGCCTCCTCTCATAATTCAGCCTTTTAGGCAACGCATGAATGCATTTATTTAAAAATCACCTTCACAATTTGAACAAAACCATCAGCCCATTTCAATTCAGTGACTTTAAGACCCCTTCCCCCTTAACTGAGCAGACAGCAATCCCATGCACATGCATTGCGAGGTTTATTAATGAATGCAACACTGTCTAGTATCACCCCGAGTATTTTCTATCACTGTCTTTAAGATCAAAGTTGAGCGCATAAAGTTGGGAGGGACTGTCAACAGCTCTACAGCTCTATTGAGAAAATACAGTCCAGCTCAGGCAATTCCTAAAGGATAATAAAGCGTTAACACACACGATAGAAGATGTGACCCAAGTTGAACCTCATGCTTGGGATGGAACATTTAAACACAGGTGCCAACAGTTATCTTCAAAAGAAATGATACTCAACAACAGAGGTCTTGCTCTTGGTATGTAGGGAGCCTAGAGTAGAAGTGGATTTAGCTGAGTTGCCTCCTGGGTCCCAAAAGAGAAGTTATAAAGAGAAGGCAGTTTATTTCAACAAAGGAAGAAGCCTCAGTCACACAGATTTCCTGCATCAAAAGCATCTTATGCCACTTCACGGCCAATGACTTCTGTTTTGTAGCAAAAACAGAAAATGCTGGAAACAGTTAACAGGTTAGGCAGCATCTCTGGAGAGAGAAACAGAGTTGAAACAGAATGATCTTTCATCAGAACTGGTGGCTGTTAAGAGATGAATGGACCTGGAAGAGCAAAAGGAAGAGGTCAGTGAGAGGGCGGAAGGCAGGGGTGGTTAAATGACAAAAAATGATGATGGTGCAAGGCAAAAGGAGGTGATAAGGTGGCAACTATGGAATTGTTTTTATTTATTCGTTCATGGGATGTGGGCATCACTGGCTCAGCCAGCATTTATTGCCCATCCCTAATTGCCCTTGTTCATAAGGCACTTTAAGAGTCAGCCACGTTGCTGTGGGCCTGGAGTCACATGTAGGCCAGGCCAGGTGAGGATGGCAGATTTCCCTCCCTAAAGGACATTAGTGAACCAGCTGGATTTTTACAACAATCGGCAACAGTTTCGTGGTCATCATCAGACAGCACAGAAGAAGGCCATTCAGCCCACAGTGCCTGTGCTGGCTCTTTAAAAGAGCTATACAATTGATCCCATTCTGCTGTTGATTCCCCATAATCCTACAAAGTATAGAAACAAAAGGTCGGTCCAAATGAGGTGTAATTGAAATTGGTTTTGGAGTTGTCATGTAGCGGAAATGCAATCAATCTTTATTTTTACCCCACAGAAACTTCATTCAAAAGAATGATCAATTAATTTGTTTCACTTATTTGGGAGTATTAATTGAGAAAGGAATGTTCGTATCCATGGAGCTGTGGATGCTGAGTTATTGAATAGATTCAAGGCTAAGATTGATAGACTTTTGGGCTCTGGGGGAATCGGAAGACATGGGGATTGGGTGGGATGGTGGAGTTGAGGCTAACGATCAGCCATGATCTTACTAAATGGCAAAGTAGGCTCAAGAGGCCTTATGGCCAACTCCTGCCCCCAATTCTTATGCTCTTATGAATGCGGGCCAGGACATGAAATTCTTAATCTTCTTTGAAGAGTAATATGGGATCATTAAAGTCCACCTGAGCAAACAGATGGTGCCTCAGTTTAATGCCTCATCTGAAACGTGGCACTCTCTTAGTACTCTGCTGGATTGTCAGCCCAGGTTATGAGTTCAAGGCCTGGCACAGAGCTTGAACCATCAGCTCTTCCTCTGTATTTTGCACCTAAAGCTGGACATGGAGTTTTGGGAGAATCCACAATTCATAGAGCCCACTTACCCTATAACCCATCTCAAAGAAACTACTCAAAACTGCTCCTCCTACAGAATGAAGAATTCAAATAGTATAACTAACTAGGAACCACAAAATACACAGACAGAACTTCAGTGCAAATGTTAAAGCTTTTATTCACAGCTGCTAAATGGCCCACCTGCACATTTACCTGTCAGAACTAAAGACTATAATGCAGGATGGTGGACAAGATAAGGAGTCACTGTGGCTCTTCTTTCTATGGCTGGGTTACTTGATTTATAAACTGTTGAAAATAGATGGAAATGAATGGTCATATTGGGGGTGACTATCAGAAATGGGTGCGTGTGGATTTTGTTCAGTGACATTCAAATCTGCTGCTTGTGATTCCTCCTTGCTGTTATGATCTGATGTACATGTACCTTTAAAGGATCGTATCTTAAACTGCTGTCCATCACTGCCCATCAAAAGACAGGGTGTGATGTATAATCCCATGACTCTGCAGACAGCGTGCAGCAGCAATCCTGCAGGTCAGACCTGTCTTCATAGCCTCCAATTTAATATTGTCTGTATATAGTCTTATCTTCAAATAAAGAACCCACATTATTGTTTTGTCCATCCTTGGTGTATGATTGGTACATTTGTGACAAATAGAAGAGTGCAGCGCCTGCTACGCCAACTACACTGTCAGCAGGATTTTGGGCCAGGTTTTCCCATCCCGAATTGTGGCAGGACAATTCAAAATCAGTATTGCTAGCAGCCTGCATTCCGGCCTCCCGCCTTCATCCCCACCTCTGCTGACGTGCCCTGAGGACAGGGGGGAGTGTGAGGAGTGGGGTGGGCATGAAAGTGAAGTCACCCGCCTCGTTAATTAGGTGTGTCGAGGTCATTAGGCAGCTTGTTAAAAGCTCAGCTTCTGACTTTGAGATTTTCATGGGTACGGGCAGACATTCGGAGCTCCCTGAAGCTACCCAGCTCCAGCCTGCATGACGGGAACAGAGGCAGCAGAGCAGCACTGGAAATGTTTTATTTGATGGAAGAAAGTGCAAGTTTGGACAAGAAACTATTGAATAGCAGTGAAATTTTAATAACCAATTTTTCCCTATCCTATCTTGGGCCTATCCTATCCGATCCCAGCTCGTCCTTTGCCGCTGGCCACTTTGAAAATGGGGATCCTTTTTTATTTTTTTAAGACCAGCAAAGGTGGCAGCCACAGCAATGGCTGCCAATTCCGCTTCCCTGGTGTCTCGCCTTCATTCCACCTCCCCCTCTCCTCACCCCACCAGCCACTAATTTGGTGGCAGAACATCTCTAGGATGTTATGCTCTTATGAATGCGGGCCAGGACATGAAATTCTTAATCTTCTTTGAAGAGTAACATGGGATCATTAAAGTCCACCTGAGCAAACAGATGGTGCCTCAGTTTAATGCCTCATCCCCACGAAAACTCCACCATTTAGCAGGCTGCCAATGGAGGGGGGATTGCAAGCCATGATTAATCCTGCCTCCTGATTCTCACCTCTAATGGGAAACTCTGGTCCTTTGTGTCCAATCCCCTCAGTGATGATACTGTGGTGCTACTGTCCAATACACAAGAGAACACACATCACAATAGCACCAAACACAACGCAATAAGAAGATAGTAATAAATAAGAGAAAATGCTGGAAAAACTCAGCAGGTCTAACAGCATCTGTGGAGAGAAAGACAGAGTTAACGTTTTGAGTCCGTAAGACTCTTCTTCAAAAATAAAGTAATGCTGGATCTCCATAGCAGCAACTGAGAGAGAAGGACAAATCAATGTCTTCTGGTGTGATCCAATCTTTGAATTTAAATTTCAAACAAAATATCCACTCTGAGCAACCTAACAGTAAACTTGTGTGCAGAAGAATACTGAGTCCATAAAGGTAGCCCCCAGGATAATATTCAATGTACTGCAAAATAACTGAAATCACACATCCCTTCTAAAGGTGGGCAAGACAAATTCAGAGTAATGAAACAACAGAACAATATCAACTATTCTGAAACAAAAACAAAAATACCTGGAGGGTTTTTATAAAATACCAGTTAACCAGTGTTCCTCTCCGGAGATGCTGCCAGACTTGCTGAGTTTTTCCAGCTATTTTTGTTTTTGTTTTGGATTTCCAGCATCCGCAGTTTTTTGCTTTTATCAACTATTCTGACTCAGCATTAGAGAGAGGGCAGACAAGATTTGTGAGAATGGTTCCGGGGTGAGGAACTTCAATTACATAGATAGATTGGAAAAGTTGGGACCTTCTTCCTTGGAGAAGAGATGGTTGAGAGGAGATTTGACAGAACTATTCAAAATCATGAAGGGCCTGGACAGAGTAGATAGGGAGAAACTGTTCCAATTGGTGGAAGGATCGAAAACCAGAGGGCACAGATTTAAGATAATAAGCAAAAGAAGCAATGGAGACATGAGGACAAACTTTCTCCACACAGAGAGCGGTTAAAATTTGGAATGCAAGGATATTAGTGAATCAGTTAGGTTATTATGACAATCCAACAACTATCATGGACAGTTTAACTTATAATTCCAGATTTTCTTTTCTTTAAAACAAATTCAAATTCTTCAGAGTAGGATCTGAACTCATAATCCCCTGAGGTTACTAGTAACATTACCACTACACCACCAAGCCCGGTCTGATTGTGGAAAACTGGTTCCAGTGGCAGAAATTCAGTAACCAGAGGACAGAAGCTTAGGGTAATTGGTATCAGAACCAGGGGAGGGGGAGGAGAATTTTTATTTACGCAGCGAGTTGTTGTGATCTTAAAGAGGTGGAAGCAGATTCTATAATAACTTTCAAAAGAGAATTGGATAAATACTTGAAGGGGAAAGGTATGCAAAGTTATGGGGAAGGAGCAGGGGAATGGGACTAACTGGATAGATCTTTCAAAGTGCTGGTACAGGCTCAATAGGCTGAAGGACCTTCTACTCCTGCTGGATCCACGATTGATTATTTTATATCAAACCCTTGCTGACAGTGCTTCATCTTTTTTTTTTAAATTTCAGAGGTTTCTGCAATCCTGGAAGCTGGGACATCTTTGATTTATAATTTCCACGAATCTTATGGAATTGGCAAAAATGTCAGCACCCACTTGTCCGCCATTTACTCAGACATGACGCTTTCGAGGGAGAACATTGAGTTCAGCTTCCGGACCACACACACTCCAAGTGTGCTGCTTTACGCGGACTCCTATTACCAGGAATATATGGCAGCTGTTTTGTGCAGCAATGGTGAGTAAGGAAACATGCTGTGCAGTTAAATGAGTTGTGTTTATCGATTACCAACAGAGAAAATATTCAAACTTCTGTTTAAAATTAACTTCTTTTATTAACTTGCTGACATAACAGCTGTGAGCACACTCCAGCAAAATGAATCATTCATTGACTCTGCAGTGCCTTGGGATATCCTGAAGATGCAAAAGTGCTGTCTCAATACATGGTCTCAATGATTATCAGTTTGATCACATGGCAGCAGTAGGAGATTGGGGGAGAACGAGGATCCGATCTTCGTTTGTGCAGTGATATAAACATGGGAAATGGCAATTACCTAGTATTCTGCAAACTCCCTGCGGCACAATATGCACACAAAAATGGAAAATGACAATTAGTGAATGAGGGCAGATAGGACCTAGAGCTAACTAATAATTTTACCAGTGGGGAAGCCTTCTCATACAGAAAGAATAGGTAGCAGATTATTAGTTACAGAAAAAAAAAAATCACTCTCAGGACCATCCAGGAGAAAACAGTCTGCTTGATTGGCTCCCCATCCATCACCTTAAAAAACATTCGCTCCCTCCATCACTGGCACATCGTGGCTGCAGTGTGTATCATCTACAAAATGCAGTGCAGCAGCTCACCAAGCCAGCTTGATAGCACATTCCAATTCCACTACCACCTAGAAGGATGAGGGGAGAAGGTGCCTGGGAACACCACCACCTTCAAATTCCCTTCCAACTAACACACCATCCTGACTTGGAAACATATCGCCGTTCTTTCACTGTCACTGGGTGAAAATTCTGGAATTGCCTCCCTAACGGCACGATGGGTATATCTATGCCACAGGGACTGCAGTGATTCTGGAATGTATCTTTGGTCGGTCCATTGGAATCAGAGACAGGAGAAGTTATCATGGGAAATGAGGGAACGAAAGCCATTCAACAAATATTTTATGTCTGTCTTCACAGTACAAGACTCAAGTTTCATTCCAGAAATAGATGGTAAACCAGGGGCTAAAAAGAGTGAGGAAATTAGGGAGGTTAATATCAGTAGAGATGAAGTACTGGAGAAACTTTAGGGCAAATCCCCAGGGCCATCTTAGGGTTCTAAAGGAGATAGTTGCAGAGATGCGCCGGCTGTGATTTTCCAGAATTCGTTGGAATTGGGAACACACCCATCAGATTGGAAGTTGGCAGATGTTACTCCACTTTTCAAGAAAGGAGGGAGAGATAAAACAGGGAACTACAGGTCAGTTAGCCTAGCACCAGTTGTTGAGAAAATGCTGGAACCCATTATTAAGAAAGTGTCAACAATGCACATAAAAAAGCATAGTATGATTAGAACAAGTCAACATGGTTTTACTAAAGGCAAATCCTGTTTAACAAATTTACTAGAGTTTTTTGATTATATAACTAGCATGGTAGATAAAGGGGAGCCAGTAGATATAGTATACCTGAATTTCCAAAAATAAGGTACCACACAAAAGGTTAATAGGCAAGATGGAGTTGGGGGTAATACATTAGCATGGATAGAGGTTTGGTTAACATAGAAGACAGAGAGTGGGCATAAACAGGGCTTTTTCAAATTGACAGGCAGTGAATAGTGCATTGCTGCAAGGATCAGTGCTGGGGCCTCAGCTATTTACAGTCAATATTCATGTCTTAAATTAAGGGATAGAGAATAATGTATCTAAGTTTGCTGGTGACACCAAACTAGGTGGAAAGGTAAGCTGTGGGGAGGACACAGAGAGGCTGCAAAGAGATAGGTTAAGTGAGTAGGCAACAAGAAAGAAGATGGATTATATTGTGGGGAAGTGAGAAGTTATTCGCTTGGTGGAAACAATAGAAGAGCTGAATGTTTTTTTAAATAGTGAGAAACTGATAAGTCTGGATGTTCAAAGGGACTCAGGTGGCTTGTACAAGGAATGCAAAAAATTAACATACAGGTGCAGCAAACAATTAGGAAGACAAATGGCATGTTGGCCTTTACTGCAAGGGAATTGGAGTACAGGAATAAGTAAGTAATGCTAAAGTTGTTCAGAGTTTTGATGAGGCCACATCTGGAGTACTGTGTGCAGTTTTAGTCTCCACATTCAACAAAAAATATTGGAGGCAGTACAGCAAAGGTTCACTAAATTGGTCCTTGGAGCGAGGGAGTTATTCTACGATGACAGGGTGAGCAAATTGGCTCTTTTTTCTCTGGAGTTTGGATGAATGAGTGGCGTTCACATTGAAAAGTATGTGTTTCTGAAGGGGCTTGATAGAGTAGACAGAGAGATTGTTTCCGCTGGTCAGGAATCTAAAACACAGGGGCAAAGACTCAGGTTAAGGGACAATCATTTAGGACTGAGGTGAGGGAAAATTTCTTCACTCAAAAGGCTGTAAATCGTTGCAATTATCTGCACTAGAGGGCTGTGGATGCTCCATTGTTGAATACATTTAAGGTTGGAATAGACAGATTTTTGGTTTCTCAGGGAATGAAGGCGTATGTGAAACAGGCAGGGAAGTGGTGCTGAAGCCCAAGATCAGCCATGATCGTATTGAATGGTGAAGCAGGCATGAAAAACTATATGACCTACCCCCGCCCCCATTTTTTGTGTTCTGGTGATTCAAGAAGGCAGGTCGTCACCAACTTCTCAAGGGCACTTAGGGATAGGCAATATATTCTGGCCTTGTCAATGATGCCTACAACCCATGACTGAATTTTTAAAAAGAAATTAAAGAAAGAAGAGGCTGAATTCAGGATCTGAAAGATGGCAAGATTCAGAAAGGAGAAACAAAATTAAAAACCTTCCTGTGAATAAGGTTGAGAAAGTTAATAAAAGCCAGCTGTAGATGACAAAAGGAAACAGAAAGATTGTAAAACCAACGGAACAGAGCCATGAATACCTGGAGGCAAAGCTACAAGATCCTACAGGTAACACTGCCTGTAAAAGACAATGATGGATGGGCTTTGGCTTCAGAGGGAAATTAAATCAAACAGTGGTCCGAACACTGGAGAGAAAATTAAAAGGCCTGACACGTAGGTGAAGCTGCAGATTACAAGAGACCAATAAAAGTACAAACGAGGCAATTTGAACTTGAAGAAGTAAAAAGAGGCTATAAAGAAGACGGGAACTGAATAGGAACAGCAGTTGGGGTGGGGAGAAGGGCTGGAAGAAGTGAAGGGAGAGCCAACTAGAATATAGAGGAAAAAAAAAATAGGAGGAGTTAACCTAGATAGGAAATAAATAAATGGGTAGAAACGACCATCCAAAGCATTACAGAAAAATATGAGTGAAAGGGGGTCTTGTGGTACAGTGGATAGAATCTCTGCCTCTGAGTCAGAAGCTTTGAGTTCAAGTCCCACCCCAGCATTTGATGGCTAAGGCAACTGTATTCATAACATGGCAAAGCAGGTTAAATATCAACCTGCAAATCCTTCCAATATGTGCCATATCAGGTGGTAAGAGCAGGAGAGGTGTCTGATCAGCCATGCGATGGATTAAAAAGTTGGAGACTCTGTCATCACTATGCATAGCTCCAGACTGCACTGTGCATGTTGCCACAGCAACTCAGACTCTCTGAGTGATCTGTAACATACCATACCACCATAAATGAAAGAGCTTACACTTATGCAGTGCTTTTCATTACCTCAGGATGCCCAAACACTCTTCACGGCCAATTGGATACTTTCGAAATGTAGTCACTGTTGCAAGATATGGAAATACAGCAGCCTTCTAGCAGACAATGTCCCACAAATAATCATGACATAGATGACCAATAATCTGTCTTTTTTTCAGTAATTTTGAGGGCTAAATGTTGGAGCGGGACACAGGGAGCACTTCCCTGCTCACCTTCAAAGATCTTTTGCACCCACGCAGGGAGGTCCTCAGTTTAACATCTCGGCTAAAAAGTGGCATCTTCACTCAAACAATCCCTTGGCAAAAAGGTGTCAACGGAGATTGTGTGTTCAAGTCTCTGCAGGGGGGCTTGGACCCTTGATCTTCTCACTCAGAGGTGAGAGGGCTGCTACTGAGCCAAGACTGACACCTGATAGGGAGAGATGGATGCCCCATGGAAATACATTGAACAATAGGAGAGAATGAATCTTAGAGGGAAATAAATAACACAGGTAGGTGGATATGGTGATGCAGTATTCCATACAATGGAATCCTATTATATTCAAATACCTAGATTGACAAGGATCTTAACCAGAGGAGCAACTAAGAAGGGATAACAGAAAGAAAAACACAAAAACTGGAAATCTGAAGTAAGAACAGAAACATAAACAGTAGGCCAGCTATAGGGAGGTGGTGGCATGGTGGTATTGTATTCCAGAGACCCAGGGTAATGCTCATAGGGACCCAGGTTCAAATCCCACCATGGCAGATGGTGAAATTTGAATTCAATAAAAATCTGGAATGATAAGTCTGATGATGACCATGAAATCATTGCTGATAGTTGTAAAAACCCATCTGGTTCACTAATGCCCTTTAGGGAAGGTCTGGCCTGGTCTGGCCTACATGTAACACCAGATCCACAGCAATGTGGTTGACTCTTAACAGCCCTCTGAATGAGAGCAATTAGGGATGGGCAATAAATGCTGGCCTAGGCAGTGACACTCACATCCCATGAACAAATGAAAAACAACACCTTAAAGAGAAGGACAAGATAGCACTTCTGTTGAGGCTCCTTATTAGAAAGGTCCTTTTTCTGGGTTTTGCATCACTCTTCCACTGAACGGCGAATTCTCTCCCTTAGTGTGATCAGGAGACATTCAGTAATCCCACAATCCAGCATGGAATCTTGTACAAAGGAGATTCAGCCTGGAGAAGAGTCACGCTGGACTTAAAACGTTAACTCTGTTTCTCACTCCACAGATGCCGCCAGACCTGCTGAGTTTTTCCAGCATTTTCTGTTTTTATTTCAGAGGTTCAGTGTGTTGATTTGAGTGCTGCCGGAAAAACCAGTTCAAAATTGTCAAGTCCCAGTAAATATCAGTAATACTGGCACCAGTAATACTGGAGTTCCACTTTAAGGTGTTCAATATCAGTTTGGACAAGTTTTACTGGTAACCTTAATTTCCAAGTTTTACTGTTTTTTTCCCTTAGGATCACTGGTGTTACTCTATTGTATAAGAAGGGAACTTGCAACTGAGATGCAGAAGCAGGGATAGGGAAACTGAGCTTCTGAGATCTCATATAAAAAGCAAAATACTGCGGCTGCTGGAAATCTGAAACAAAAATAAAAATAGTTGGAAAAACTCAGCAGGTCTGACAGCATCTGCGGAGAGGAACACAGTTAACATTTCGAGTCCGTATGACTCTTCATCAGAACCAAGAAAAAATAGAAATGAGATGAACTATAAGCTGGTTGAGGTGGGTGGGACAGGTAGAGCTGGATGGAGGGCCAGTGATAGGTGGAGGCAAAGAAGAGATTGCCAAAGATGTCATAGACAAAAGGACAAAGGGGTGTTGACGGTGGTGATATTAGCTATGGCATGTGCTAATGGTGACGTTAAGGGTGGAAAGCAGGACGAGCAAGTGACAGGTAACCCTAGTGGGGGTAGGGTAGGGGGAAGGGATCGAATTTCCTCTGAAATGAAGCCAAGCTGCTTGTCTTACCATCGCTGATCACCATCTATTATTTTTAGAATGATATACCTAAGGCTTATTTACTGTACAAGACACAAGTCACCAATAGCTCATAAAGGATTGGGTAAACACATTGTGGGTTCATTTATTCAAGACTTGGCACATGAGAACAGTTACGCTTAGGTATAAAGCTTGAAGGCGTCAGAGCTATGCGTGTGTGTTCTGCCCAAAGCAGAAGTGAAACTTTTGCTGGATCACATGACATATTTCCCTTCTAGTGATGTCATGATGATAATCCTTAAAAGCACATTACAACGCAGTTCCCTGCCTACAAGCCTGCCTTTCACTGTCTTACCCAGGTGCTTACCTTTGGTGCACAAGCTCAATTTGGTCATCAGCGAATATCATACGCCCTCCCTGATGGCCCTGTGGGTGTACCTGCACCACACAGACTGTGTAAGCTCAAGAAGGCAGATCACTATCACCTCCTCAAGGGAAATTAGGGATGGACAACAAATGCTGACCTTTCCAGTGATGCCCACATTCCATGAACAAATACAAAAATATAGTATTTTCAGTATGGATCACCGGCTAATGATAAGTGATGGAGTCCTCTGGCAGTGTTTCGGTTATACTTCCGAGCCCAAGGGCAGGAACCCAAGTCCCAGTATGCTTCATTACTATGCTAGACAGTGCTTATATACACAAATCCATTGGGGGTATTGTTTTCTTTTTCTCTTTGCATGTTGGTTCAATCCTTGGAAGTGAAAGTCTCAGAGAAAATAATGTTTACAGTGTAAGGAACATTTGGTGAGGTGCCAATTAATTCCTCATGCATTTTGTAGTGTTAGCTTAGCAGAAACTGTAGGGCATACCTGCTGAGTGGTTTCTGACATCAAATATATGTTGGTTATCTCACATTTGTTGAATGACTGTAAATATTCCAAGGATGCTAAGTTGACTACCCAAATATTTATAGATTGAAATCATACCCATCCATAATTAATGTGTAGATCTTTGCTGAAATGTGCCGTTTATCATAGGTTATTAGTGCCTGTTCTAGCAGAGGCTGGTATTCTGCAAGGAACGGCCTATTGATAAAAATGCCAAGTGTATTCTGTGTCTAGTATCTGTACAATTAATTAAAGCAGACTGGCATCATTTTCCAGCTGAACAGCTCGGGCACAGTGTAGTTTTTTTTCATGATTAGAATGAGATCAGTGGCTCAGTAATGAAAATTTTTAAATTTCTGGGGGAGCTCATGGGCAAGGCATGGGTTCAGCGGCAGAATGGGAAGGAATGGGCAGAAGTCAAGGGAGAAGCGGAAAATTGACAAACAATTTTGTTTTTAAAATTTATGAACCAATAGTGTTTCAAATCACTTCAGAGAACAACATCTATAGGAATTGGGGGAAAAGTTGCACCAGAGGTTGATTGAGCTAACGTTAGCTACTTTGATACCAGTCAGCTGTTAACTGTACTAGTTTGTGGATGATCACCACAGAGCAGGAGAATCTTAAATTGAAGCCCTAATCTGTGAGGTGAACAGAGGAAAATAAAGACTTGTATTTATATAGCGCCTTTCATGACCTCAGGACATCCCAAAGTGCTTTCAGCCATTGTAGTACTTAAGAAGTGTAATTACTGTGATATTTAGGAAGTCTTCCAATGAAGCAACATTGGTACACAGTTGGGATCCAAATTTTGTTTCTGTGCTCCAAACCACAATTTCTTTCATTCATTAAAATAAATAGAGAGAAAATTAAGGGCTGACAATGCACGGTTGCACGATAGAATCAGAAAATCGTAGAATGGTTACAACACAGAAGAAGGCTGTTTGGCCCATCGTGTCCATGCCATCTCCCAATAAGAGCTACTCAGATTGTTTCATTTCTCTGCATTTTTGCCCTGCAATTTCTTTCTCTTCAGGTGCTTATTTAGTTCCCCTTTGAAAGCTATGATTGAATCTGCCTCACCACACTCTCACTGCATTCCAGATCCTAACCACTCACTACAAAAACAAACTCCCCGCCCCATGTCACCTCTGGCTCTTTTGCCAGTCACCTGAAATCGGTGCCCTCTGGTTCTCAACCCTTCCACCATTGGGACCAGTTTTTCTATATCTACTCTGTCCAGAACCCTCATGATTTTGAACACCTCTATCAAATCTCCTCTAAAGCTTCTCCGTGCAAAACAGCCCCAGCTTCGCCAACCTGTCCAGGTAACTGAAATCTCTCAACTCCGGAACTATTCTTGTAAAATTTTTTCTGAACCCTCACTCCGCATCCTTCCTAGAAACGTGTATGACATGCTTCCAAGGAGAAGTGGGATTATTTTCCACTATGCTTAGTAACTTATGGAAGAGATCAATTTGCTAGAGCTCTCATTCTATTACTAGATTAGTAATATCTTTTTAGTGATAACTATTTAGTGATCTTGGGTGAAAAGAGTTTGAGTAAGGACAGAACGGGACTTGGCTGTGGCACTCCCCTTACTTGGATAACCTGCTGAAAGGCGCAATTATCACTCTATCCCTGGCCTGTGCTAAGCGAGCTGATCGTAACCAAAGCAATAGTTGGGATATTACATTTGACCTTCATTCCTTGGGCTCAGGGAGGAGGAAAAATCATAGGGCAATGGACCAACATTCCTGCTAGAAGTACAACACGTGTGGATATATGTTATGCCGGAGTTGGACTTAGCTGTGTTCCATTCTGCAGTGGCGTAAACCAGCAACAGAATGGTCACTAGGATGAGATACCTGTTGGCATTCACTCACCTGTACAGAATCACAGAATCACACAGTGCAGAAGAGGCCCTTCGGCCCATCAAGTCTGCACCGACATGTTAGAAACACCTGACCTACCTACCTAATCCTATTTACCAACACTTGGCCTATAGCCTTGGATGTTATGACGTGCCAAGTGCTCATCCAAGTACTTTTTAAACGATGTGAGGCAACCCGCCTCTGCCACCCTCCCAGGCAGCGCATTCCAGACCGTCACCACCCTCTGGGTAAAAAAGCTTTTCCTCACATCCCCCCTAAATCTCCTGCCCCTTACCTTGAACTTATGTCCCCCCCGTGACTGATCCTTCAACTAAGGGGAACAGCTGCTCCCTACCCACCCTGTCCATGCCCCTCATGATCTTGTACACCTCGATCAGGTCGCCCCTCTGTCTTCTCTGCTCCAATGAAAACAAACCAAGTCTATCCAACCTCTCTTCATAACTTAAATGTTTCATCCCAGGCAACATACTGGTGAATCTCCTCTGCACCCCCTCCAGTGCAATGACATCCTTCCTATAATGTGGCAACCAGAACTGCACACAGTACTCCAGCTGTTATTCTGGGAAGAGTCAACAATTTCAATTGGGGGAAGGCAAAAAGGGAAGAAAATTAATTTAAAAGAAAGTAAAACGAGAGAAAGATAATTATAGATAAAACAGCTCGAAGGAGCGGAGATATATATTTATCACAATTAGAAGTGAGATCACAGTCATCGATTTAATTAATTAACTTAATGCCTTTTGGGGAAAATCTGTCTTTGCCTTGAACAGAAACTCAAGCAATATATTGAGTTAACGATTGCAATTTAATCTGGTTGAGCTACAGCAGTGTTAGTTCTCTATAAATAAACCATAATGAAATCAATTTACCTACAAACAGAGGAAATATAAAACTGTTCTTACAAGTACAGGAAAAGCACCTTACCTATTCATCTGTCTCGTCTGTATGTCCAGATACAGCTGTTTAATTTTCCCTAGGTGAACCTGGAGTTGAAATATTTACAGTATGGTTAACATGAAAACAGCCAAGGACATCACAGTAATTGAAGCTGTTCCTGAAAAATGTGTTTTTAGTACAAAGACTTCTCCCAAATAATGAATAGCAATGAACCACACACACACACACATCCTTACACACGCACACACACAAAATAATAACAGAAGTGCTCAAAATTATGAAAGGGTTTGAAAATGTCAGTAAAAGATATCTTCTGTTCACCTGTGATTGAGGAATGTAGAGGCATAAATTGAGGATCAACACTAGGAGATTGTTAATGCTAAATGAAATAGCATTTGGAATGCATTACGAGAAATAGCTTTGAAGCCAAGACAATCACAAGGTTTAAATGGAGCTTGGATAAAGATTTCAAGATGAATGATATTAAAGGGGATGGGGAATAAAGCAGAGAAATGAGATTATGGTGCATATCCGTGATGATGGAGCTAATGCTGACACAGGCACAATGAATTATATTCTGGAGTTTACCCCTTCGTTACTTCTGGGGTAGTTAGGATTTTTCTCCAGATCTTTGTTCAAGAAATTAATGGGGTGGATTTGAATGCCAACCCATAGGAGGACTAAATGACCCCATCTTGTTCCATGATTATTTTGTTGCTACTCATGGGAGAAGGCAGTGGAGTAGTGGTGATGTCACTGCACCAGGAATCCAGAAGCCCAGGCTAATGTTCTGGGAACACAGGTTCGAATCCAGCCCATTAATAAATCTGGAATTATATAATCTAGTCTATGAAGCTATCATCAATTGTCCTAAAAATAAAAAAGCCCTACAGGGAAGTAAGTATATCATCCTGGTCTGGCCTACATGTGACTCCAGACCCACAGTAATGTGGTTGACTCTTAACTACCATCTGAAATGGGCCTAGCAAGTCACTTAGTTGTTATAAACCACAACAGAAAATTCAATAAGCAATGAAACCGGACGGACCACCCAGCATCGACCTAAGAAATGACAATGGTGCAACCAACCCGGTCGACCCTGTGAGCTTGTGCCAGAATTGGAGGAGCTGTCCAACAGACTAGTCAACCAACAGCCTGACATGATCGTACTCACCGAATTATACCTTGCAGATAATGTCTGAGACACCGCCATCACCTTCCCTGGGTATGGTCTGTTCCGGCAGGGGTGGCGACACAGGTGTATACAATCGGGAGGGAGTTGCCCTGGCAGCCCTCAACGTTGATTCTGGACCTGATGAAGTCTCATGGCATCAGGTCAAACATAGGCATTGAAACCTCCTGCTGATTAACACCGACTGTGCACCCCCTCCCGCCTCAGCATCCTCAGCTGATGAATCAATATCCCATCATGTTGAAGACCATTTGGAAGAAGCACTGAGGGTGGCCAGAGCACAGAACGTACTCTGGGTGGGGGAGTTCAATGGCCATCACCAACAGCGGCTCAACAGCTGTCCGAGCTGGCCGAATCTTGAAGAAAATAACTGATAGACTGGGCCTATGGCAGGTGGTGAGGAAACCAACGAGAGGGAGAAACCTACTTGACCTCGTCCTCACTAATCTACCTGCTGCAGATGCATCAGTCCATGACAATATCGATAGGAATGATCATCCTGTGGAGACAAAGTCCCATTTTTACATTGAGGGTACCCTCCATCATTTTGTGTGGCATTATCACCGTGCTAAATGGGTTAGGTTTAGAACAGAGCTAGCAATTCAAGACTGGGCATTCATGAGGTGCTGTGGGCCATTAGCAGCAGCAGAATTGTAGAATTTATTCAACCACAATATGTAACCACATGGCCCGGCATATCCCCCACTCTACCATTACCATCAAGCCAAGGGTTCAATGATGAGTGCAGGAGGGCATGCCAGGAGCAGCACCAGGCATACCTAAAAATGAGGTGTCAACCCGGTGAAGCTACAACACAGGACTACTTGCATGCTAAACAGCGTAAGAAGCTGTAATAGACTGAACTAATCAACCCCAACACCAACAGATCAGATCTAAGCTCTGCAGTCCTGCCACATCCAGTCGTGAATGGTGGAGGACAATTAAAGAACTCACTGTAGGAGGAATCTCCACAAATATCGCCATCCTAAATGATGGAGGAGCCCAGCACAGCAGTGCCAAAGATAAGGCTGAAGCATTTGCAACAATCTTCAGCCAAAACTGCCGAGTGGATGATCTATCTCGGCCTCCTTCAGGGGTCCTCAGCATCATAGATGCCAATATTCAACCAATTCAATTGACTCCATGTGATATCAAGAAATGGCTGAAGGCACTGGATATTGCAAAGGCTGGGGGTCCTGACAATATTCCAGCAATAGCACTGAAGACTTATGCTCCAGAACTAGCTGTGCCACTAGCCAAGCTGTTCCAGTACAGTTACAACACTGGCATCTACCCGTCTATGTGGAAAACTTCTGAGGTATTTCCTGTCTACAGAAAGAAGGACAAATCCACCACAGCCAATTACCGACCCATCAGTCCGGTCTCCATCATCAGTAAAGTGATGGAAGATATCATTGACAGTGCTGTTAAGCGGCACTTACTCAGCAGTAACCTGCTCACCGATGCTCAGTTTGGGTTCCTCCAAGGCCACTCAGCTTTGACCTCGTTACAGCCTTGGTCCAAACATGGACAGAAGAGCTGAACTCAAGAAGGAAGGTGAAAGTGACTGCCCTTGACATGAAGGCCGCATTTAACCAAGTTTCAATGGGAATCAGGTAGAAAACTCTCCGCTGGTTGGAATCATACCGAGCACAAAGGAGGTTGGTTGCGGTTGTTGTAGGTCAATCATCTCAGCCACGGGACATCACTGCAGGAGTTCCTCAGGGTCGTGTCCTAGGCCCAACCATCTTCAGCTGACCTACCCTTTATCATAAGGTCAGAAGTAGGGATGTTTGCTAATGATTACACAATGATCAGCAATATTCATGACACTTCAGATAATGAAGCAGTCCATGTCCATTTGCAGCGAGACCTGGCTTGGGCTGATAAGTGACAAGTAAGTGGCAAAAGCATCTTATTTTTAATGTTTGTTCATGGGATGTGGTCATCGCTGGCTGGGCCAGCATTTATTGCCCATCGCTAATTGCCCTCATTCAGAGGGCATTTAAGAGTCAACCACATTGCTGTGGGTCTGGACTCACATGTAGGCCAGACCAGGTAAGGACAGCAGATTTCCTTTCCTAAAGGGCTATAGTGAACCAGATGGGGTTTTATGACAATCGACAATGGTTTTGTGGTCATCATCAGACATTTAATGAATTAAAGTTCCACCATCTGACATGGTGGGATTCAAACCCAGGTCCCCAGAGCATTACTCTGGGTCTCTGGATTACCAGTCCAGTGACAATACCACTTCGCCACCTCTTCCCTGATTCTTTTTTCCAAATCTCACCATCTCCCTTGCTATTCAATGGCACTTTTATCATTGAAATCCCACTGTCGACATCCTGGGGGTTACTATTGACCAGAAACTCAACTGGACTAGTCATACAAATACCGTGGCTACAAGAGCAGGTCAGAAGCTGGGAATTCTGCGGTGTGTAACAGCCTCCTCACTCCCAAAAGCCTGTCCACCATCTACAAGCCACGAATCAAGAGTGTGATGGAATACTCTCTGCTTGCCTGGATGAGTGCAGTTCCAACAACATTCGAGAAGCTCAAAACCATCATGTCATGAACAAAGCAGCCACTTGATTGGCACCCCATCCACCATCTTAAAATTCACTCCCTCCACCACCAGTGCACATTGGTAGGAGTGTGTACGATTTACAAGATGCACTGCAGCAACTCACCATGATGCCTTCGACATCACCTTCCAAACCCATGACCTCTACCACATAGAAGGACAAGGGCAGCAGATGCATGGGAACACCACAACTTGCAAGTTCACCTCTAAGCTACACTCACCATCCTGACTTGGAACTTAATCGCCATTCCTTCACTGTCACTGAGTCACTGGAACTCCCTCCATACCAGCACTGTGGGTGTACCTACAGCACATGGAGTGCAGCGTTTCAAGAAGGCCACCACCTTCTCAAGGGCAGTTAGGGGTGGGCAATAAAAGCTGGTTCAGCCAGCAACGTCCACATCCCGTGAAAGGATAAATAAATAAAAATAGTCACACACGATCCTTTATGCACCCGTTGTTGGGAACCATCAATTTATATCCAACACAAGGGGATAATATTGAGGAAGTGCCCCCTTGGGAAAAGAGTCACCCCAATTTAAAGATATGACAATTAAGGTAACTAACTTTCTGACACTTGCAAGGGCTTTATTTTTTTTGCCAATCTTATTTCTCATGGTGAAGTCTGCTCGTGTGTTCCTGCCCTTTTCAATAGCCAGGTCCTTTCTCAAATACTAGAGGTCAAAGTTGCCCCGGTATCCTCTCCGCTGATAGCTGAGGCTTGCTCGGGTCAGCAATCTGCCACAGTATTTCGTGCTCCTGCTAGGTTGCTAATGACACGTTGGGCGGAATTTAATCTGGGTGAGCCCTCCTTTGCCTCCTTTGGCGAAAGTCAGCTGAATTAAGCACCAATTAAGCCCTTAAGTGGCCAGTGGCAGGCCTTCCTCTGGGTTAAAAACCCAGGGGGAGAATTCCTCCCCCCTCATCACCCATCCCACGCCACCCCCCACCCCCACCAATCCCCCCCAGGCCCACCTGAGTGCTTATGGCCAGGTCTCCAATAAACCCAGCAGAGTCCCAGGATCAGCGTGGGAGCCAGGTCACAGATGAGTGAGAGTGGGATGAGGATCTCGAAGAGGTCGTCGCTGGCTTGGGTGGTCAGAAGGGAGAGCTGGGGACTGGCTCTCAGTGGGCCCCTCCTTCCTGGTGTTGGGTTCCTTGATCAGGCACTGAGTGTCTGACAACAAGGGACGCCTCCAAGGAGCCCATGAGCAAACCCAACAAGCTATTCAGGCCGGTGTTCCCCCACCTGCCGTAGATTGAATACCAGTGACGGTGGGAGGACACCCTTAACTGGTTATTAATTGCCCACTTAAGGGCCTCAATTGGCCGCGGGACAGGAAGTCCGTCCATGAAAGGACTTAGTCGGGGCAGAGGCAGAAAGGCCGCGGGGCCCCACCCTTCAGCCCGATTAAATCACCTCCACAACCGCCTCATAGGAGGGCATTAAATTCCACCCGTTATCTCATCAACACCCAGTTTTCAGTTTCTAAAGAGTCGAGCGGTCTAATCCTTCTTTGAGCGTGCATACATTGACCATGACAGGCCTGGCTTGTCTGGAGAAAAAGCGGTTGGTCCTGTGTCTGAGGGTAGGAGCCTCGGAGGTTAAAATAAAAACAAAATTTTGTGGATGCTGGAGATCTGAAATAAGAACAGAGAATGCTGGAAAATACTCAGCAGATCTGTGGAGAGAGAATTGTAATGAATAACATCATCAACCTTTCATCAGAACTAGAGATTTCAAGAATAGGAGATACTGTTGAATAATAATCTTGGTGCGTGATCCCAGTACAGCCTGTGGTTTATAGGTTTTCAGCCACTATGTGCTGGTGGAGACGTATGTTGAGTCCATTGGGAAGGGCAATGATCACCCTAATTGCTCTGTCCTGGATGGCGTTGAGCTTTTTGAGTGCTGTTGTGGCTGCACCTTTTCTAGAGGTAGGTTTAGAGGAGAGTCTTAAAGAAGGAGAGAGAGGTAAGGGAGGCAGGGAAGTTTAGGGAGGGAATTCCAGAGCAAAGTGTCGAGCCACCTGAGAGCACACTCACCGATGGTAGAACAATTAAAATTGGGGTTGTGCAAGAGGTCAGATTTGAGGGAACACAGAGATCTCGGTGGGTTGTCAGGCCGGAAATAGAGAGGGGCGATGCCATGGATAGATTTGACAGATAGGGTGAGAATTTTAACATCAAGCCACTGCCAGACTGGAAGACAGTGTAGACCAGTGAGCATAGGGGCGATGGCCTCCATGTTGGTAATCTAGTATCTGAACCACTGAATAGCATATTATTCAAACTGCATGGGTGGTGTTTTTGTTGGAGAACATCTACTTGACCCTTCAGTAAAAGGAAAACTATAGACAGGATCCTAATCATGAGTATTTTATCAAAGACTAAAGAAACAAGTCACATGGGGCACACCTAAGGATACATGCTTAATGTTCTCAGCATTTAGCACTAGGAGTTATGTTCCTATATAAAATTGTATTTAACAAGTCTCCCTCATCCCTCCTGGTTAGCCATGCTTGCCTTCGTGCATTTCTATTCATTGACACTCTGCATTATTTGACAAATACACTTCTTAAATGTCAATCTTGTGTTCAGTAGTATCAGTCTATGTCAGAATGTTGTGGGTTCAAGCCCCAAATCCAGAGACTTGAGTCCACAATCCAGACTGATGCTCCCAGTGCATTATGGAGGGAGTGAAGCACTGTCAGAGGTGATTTCTTTTGAATTAGACGTTTGTCCCTTTAAGGTGGTTGTTAAAGAAAGCGTGGCTGTAATTGAAGAAGAGCAGGGGAGTTCTCCCAGTAATAACGGCAGGAAAAGCTGGAAACTCTCAGCAGGTCTGGCAACATCGGTGGAGAGAGAAGCCGTTAATGTTTCAAGATGGTCATCCCTTTATGATGACCATTCAGCTCACCACCCTGAAACATTAGCTCTGTCTCCCCACGGATGTCACCAGACCTGCTGAGTATTTCCAGCATTTTCTGTTTTTATTTCAGATTTCCAGCATCCACAGCATTTTATTTTTGTATTGGAGTTCTCCTCGTGTCTGGACCTTTGTATATCCCTCAACCATCACTAAAGAAAACGGATTATGTGGTTGTCTATCCCCTTGCTGTTTGTGGGATCGTGTTGTGCACAAATTGGTCGATGTGTTTCCTCATATTACAACACATCAAAGCAATTTGCTGGGTGTGACATGATCAGAGAAGCCCTGAGGTGAAGCAAAACACTGCAGGAATGCAAGTTCCTACTTTAAAGGAAAAACAAACATGACAATTAAGGTTATGTTGTTTCTCCAATGATCGCCAGGCATTAACCCAATTAATCACTCTGAATTGAACCTACATAAGGGGAATACCTGTCTCTGATCACAACTCAAAGTCATTCCCAGGGGTGGTTATTATAAAAGCTTTGTATTGCATAAATGGGAGAGTAAAAGCACAGCTGGCAGACTGGATGCTGAGCTGACTCTACAGTTCAAATTGATCAGCCCCCACATTAATTTCAGTATTCTTGTAGCAATGTTGCAGTCCATCAGGCTCAACTGAACCGAAGCCTGTCACCAAATGCAGGTTCACTGCAATGAATTGCTGACGGGTAGTATTTCTGATCCATGAGAGGCTGCAGATCTTACATTCAAACACAATTCGAAATAGATCATTAGCGATACTTTCAAAGTGAGGACAATCTTTGAGGTTTTCATCAATCCTCGCAACAGCCACCTACCATTCCAAAAGAAAGGTACTGTGGCATCGGACCTTAACTTCATGATTGGGTTTGTTCGTCTAGCTCAGGGGGTCAGCAGACAGTTATGTAATGTCTGGCTTCCTCCCTTGCTGAGTGCTATTAAACTCAACTGATTGTTCAAGCTAGAATTCAGCAATTTGTGATCTGATTGTTGTTTTATTCGGAAATGATTGACTATTATTAGAAATCAGTGGACATCAGAAGACTAGAATGGAACCCAGCGTCAGTGTGGGCCTTAATGCCAATATGAGAGGTGCTGATTAGTGCTTTTTATTTGATGATGTATTTTTATATTCCACTTTAACCCATATCATGCCACATTTCTCTGCTTCTCAAATATTTTTGTTAGGGTTGAATATCACCCAAAGTCTTGGAGATTTTTAAGGTCACTTCCATTGACGTTCACCATTAGAAAGATAAATTGAGTATCGACACCACTGTGTCAGCCATTGAGTTGGAGGCGGAGTCCAACTTGGCAGGACTCAGAGCGAACAGTCTATTATTACAGCGAACTCTATTTACTCAGCAAATCGAGTCTATCTGTTGTAGAGCAGCCGAGTTGCACTATTAGTAATAGAGTTGATCTACAGACACTTCTTAAGTGGAAACATTGGGCAGAATCTTGCCCTCAGATGGTGTGTGGGCCCCACCAGCTCGGTGGCGGGCGGGCAGCTGAACCCCGCTATCAAAACGGGGTCCCCTGCCATTTTGAGTGGGCGGGCCAATTAAGGCCAGCCCAGCGGCATCCCCGACAGGAAGCGCTCTGTGCTTCCTGTGCGGGGGTAGGGGGGTGGGGAGGGAATCTCCAGCTGTCAAAGTGTGCTCTTTCAAGCTCACTGCTCCCTGAGGCAAAGTGCTGTCTCAGGGAGATTGGTGACAGGTAAGTATTGTTGGAAAGGCAGACGAGCTTAGGGCGTGGATTGGCACGTAGGATTATGACATTATTGCTATTAGTGAGACTTGGCTGCAGGTGGGGCAGGACTGGCAGCTTAATGTTCTGGGGTTCCGTTGTTTCAGACGTGATAGAGGGGAAGGGATGAAAGGGGGAAGAGTGGCATTACTAGTCAGGGAAAATATCACAGCTGTACATAAGCAGGACAGCCCGGAGGGCTCGTCTGCAGAGGCCATATGGGTGGAGCTGAGGAATGGGAAAGGTGTGACCACACTAATAGGGTTGTATTATAGACCGCCCAATAGTCAGAGAGAATTGGAGGAGCAAATCTGTAGAGAGATAGCAGACCGATGTAAGAAACAGAAAGTTGTGATAGTAGGAGATTTTAACTTTCCACATATAGACTGGGACTCCCATACTGTAAAAGGGCTGGATGACTTGGAGTTTGTCAAATGTGTTCAGGAAAGTTTTCTAAATCAATATATAGAGGTACCAACGAGAGAGGATGCAATACTTGATCTCCTATTAGGGAACCAGACAGGTCAGGTGACAGAAGTATGTGTAACTCTTTCGAGTTATCAACAGATCGCATGTAACTCTTTCGAGTACATTCACAGTTCTTGATTTCTGGGAGTTGGACATGAACCCACAACCCTCTGATTCAAAGGTGAGGGTGCTATGAACTGAGTGAACATTTTGGGTCAAGTGACCACAATGTCATTAGTTTTAAGCTAATTATGGATAAGGATAGGTCTGGGCCTCGAGTTGAGATTCTAAATTGGAGAAAGGCCAATTTTGTGGAAATGGGAAAGGATCTAGGAAGAGTGGATTGGCATAAGTTGTTTTCTGGCAAGGATGTGTTCAGTAAGTGGAAGGCATTCAAAGGCGAAATTTTGAAAGTGCAGAGTTTGCATGTTCCTGTCAGGATTAAAGACAAAGTTAACAGGCATAGGGAACCTTGGTTTTCAAGGGGTATTGCCAATCTGGTTAAGAAGAAGAGAGAGGTGTATAGCAGGTATAGGCAACAAGAAGCAAATGAGGTACTTATAGAGTATAGAAAATGTAAGAAAATACTAAAAAAGGAAATCAGGAAGGCAAAAAGACGACATGAGGTTGCTTTGGCAGATAATGTGAAGGTAAACCCAAAGGGTTTCTACAAGTATATTAAGAGTAAAAGGATAGTAAGGGACACAATTGGTCCCCTTGAAGATCAGAGTGGTCGTCTATGTGTGGAGCCTCACGAGATGGGGGAGATCTTAAACAGTTTTTTTGCATCAGTATTTACTCAGGAAACTGGCATAGTGTATAAGGAAGGAAGGGAAACAAGTAGTAGTTTCATGGAACATATAGAGATTAAAGAGGAGGAGGTGCTTGCTGCCTTTCAGCGAATAAAGGTAGATAAATCCCCCGGGCCTGACATGATATTCCCTCGGACCTTGAGGGAGACTAGTGTAGAAATTGCAGGGGCCCTGGCAGAAATATTTAAAATGTCCTTAGGCACGGGTGAGGTGCCGGAGGATTGGAGGGTAGCTCATGTTGTTCCATTGTTTAAAAAAGGCTCCAAAAGTAAACCAGGTAATTACAGGCCAGTGAGCCTGACGTCAGTAGTAGGTAAATTATTGGAAGGTGTTCTGAGAGATCGGATATATAATTATTTGGACAGCCAAAGGCTGATTAAGGATAATCAGCATGGCTTTGTGCATGGTAGGTCATTTTAACGAACCTTGTAGAGTTTTTCGAGGAGGTTACCAAGAAAGTAGATGAAGGAAAGGCTGTGGATGTTGTCTACATGGACTTTAGTAAGGCCTTTGACAAGGTCCCACATGGGAGGTTAGTTCAGAAGGTTCAGACCTTGGTATCCATGGAGAGGTTGTAAACTGGATTCGAAATTGGCTGTGTGGGAGAAGACAGAGAGTGGTAGTGGATGATTGCTTCTCAGACTGGAGGTCTGTGACTAGTGGTGTGCCTCAGGGATCTGTACTGGGACCATTGTGGTTTGTGGTCTATATCAATGATTTGGATGATAATGTGGTGAATTGGATTAGCAAGTTTGCTGATGACACTAAGATTGGAGGCATTGTGGACAGCGAGGAAGGCTTTCAAAGTTTGCAGAGAGATCTGGACCAACTGGAAAAATAGGCCAGAAAATGGCAGCTGGAATTTAATGTGGAAAAGTGTGAAGTGTTACATTTTGGAAGGTCAAACCAAGGTAAGACATACACAGTAAATGGTAGGGCACTGAGGAGTGCGAAGGAACAAAGGGATCTGGGAGTTCAGATACATAATTCCCTGAAAGTGGCGTCACAGGTAGACAAGGTTGTAAAGAAAGCTTTTGGCATACTGGCCTTCATAAATCAAAGTATTGAGTATAGGAGTTGGGATGTTATGGTGAGGTTGTATAAGACATTGATGAGGCCAACTTTGGAGTATTGTGTGCACTTCTGGTCGCCTAACTACAGGAAGGATATCAGTAAGATTGAGAGAGTGCAGAGAAGATTTACTAGGATGTTGCCGGGTCTTCAGGAGTTGAGTTACAGGGAAAGATTAAACAGGTTAGGACTTTATTCCTTGGAGCGTAGAAGAATGAGGGGAGATTTGATAGAAGTTTACAAAATTGTGAGGGGTATAGACAGAGTAAATGCGAGTAGGCTCTTTCCACTTAAATTAGGAGAAATAAACACGAGAGGACATGGCTTTAGGGTGAAAGGGGAAAGGTTTAGGGGGAACATTAGGGGGAACTTCTTCACTCAGAGAGTGGTGAGAGTGTGGAACGAGCTACCATCTGACGTGGTAAATGCGGGCTCACTCTTAAGTTTTAAGAATAAATTAGATAGATACATGGATGGGAGAGGTCTGGAGGGTTATTGACTGGGTGCAGGTCAATGGGAATAGCGGAATAATATTTCGGCACAGACTAGAAGGGCCGAATGGCCTGTTTTTTCTGTGCTGTAGTGTTCTATGGTTCTATGGTTCTAAGTAAAGTCTAAAAATAGATAAATATTAAAATTATTAACATGTCCCCCTCATGTGACAATGTCACATGAGATGGGACATGTTAATACTAAACACATAAAATTTATGACATTTTTAAAAAACGGACATGAAACCTCATCCCGCCAGTGGATGAAGTTTCATGAATAATCTGCAGCCCGCTGGGGCTCCTGGCCTGCCCGCCAGCCTTAAAGTTGGACGGGCAGGTCTTTAAGTACTTTAACTAGCCTGTCAATAGCCTCAATTGGCCATTGTCAGGTCGGCGGGCAGACAGCTGATTTCGCTGTCTACCCGCCTTCCTAAAAATTTAAATGGCCCAGGATGATGTCGGGGATTCCTCCCGACGTCATCCCGCGTCATTTTCCCCTCGGCGAGCGGGCCACACCCCAAAATCGCCAAGTTTAAAATCCTGGCCATTAATTTTATTGACAATATACTCAGCAGCAACTACACGTGTGCTTTCCACTCCAACTCTATCTCTACACTGACTGCTGAGGTAGCCCTCGCTACTCTCCTGTTGATTAATACAGATAATTACATTACACGCTAAATAAAATCACACTTACTACACCATCGAAACAGAGGACGAGAGTTTTCCAAAAAGATGGAGGTCTCGGCATCAGACTGGTTTGCAGGTCAGAGGTCAACAGGAGCGTGAGGAAGGAGCTGTCTGTGACGCTGCCAGGAGAAGGCAATTAAGAACTGGAAGCTGGGGCTTCCAGCCTAACCAGAGGGCCGGTAGATCAGGGGACATGGCAGCACCACCAAAGAGAGGTGGCTGCTGCTGAGGCAGGTAGGAGAATGCGAAGGTGCGTCAAACATGGGGGCACCCTGGGAGGGGTGAGCATAACATATATATTTTTTTGATGAGCCAAGTAGGCAGGCCCGAGCAACGAACAGAAGGGAAACCCCTCCTCTTTGAGAGGTGGCCTTCCTTAGTCAGGGAACCCCTGGCTCTGACGGGCAACCCCCCGGAAGCCACAGGCATGCCACTTCCATGAGGGCCGGCTTTCTCCCCATGCGGCAGGGGGTTGCTCCGCCACTGGTAAGGTGTTGGCTGCCTGGGAAAATTGCCCCTAACTGGGCCTTTCATTATCGAAATGGGCTGCCCATCTCCTATCCTGCTGGGAAACTATTTTCCTGCCTGCCGGCCTGTCGCTCCAGGATGGTAAAATTCCGCCCAGGGTACCCACAAACTACAAACAGAACTCATGGCTGCAAAGACAGCAAAATCTCCTGATGAAAGCAGAATTGTTTCTCCAACAAAATGCAAGCGAGTGGAGGATAGTTGCCTGATACAAGTTACGTGCATAAAATCAATCCCAGTCATTTACAGTGTGGTTTCCAGGCACGAGTGATGGCGGAATTACCTCATCGTCTCCAATCTCATTGGGAATACTGGTGTTACTTTACCAAATCCCATTTTTTGTGCCAATGTGCCCTGACCATGCTGGAAAAATAGTATGGTTGACAACACTTATCATCCTGGTCTATGACCAATTAGCTGTGTGTGACTACTCTACTGTTTTACAAATGGTGTTTATTAATACACTAGTCGATAACTCTGCATTCCTAGCTACAAGTGTGGATCAGAAATACAGTGTATATGTTGCTGGACTAGTCGTGCAAAGGCCTGGGTTATCAATCCAGTTAAATATGAGCTCAAATCTCAATGTAGCTATTTGAGAATGTAAATTTGGTTTAAAAAATATGGATAGTAAGAGACTGGCATCAGTTAAATGAGCACGAAGCTGTTCAAAATCCAATTGGTTCACTAATGTATTTCAGAGAAGGAAACCTGTTGTCCTTATTTGGACTGGCCAATTTGTGACTCCAATCCCACATGGCTGTGGTTAGTTCTTAAGTGGCCCAGTAAGCGGTTCAGAAAGGAGAACAAATGTTGTGTTTGCTAGTGACACCCAAATCCTGACCGTGAACATATTTTCCAAAAAATTTGGGATATCCTTTTGTAGCCTACCCTCCTCTAACCTACACTCCCTGTGGATATGTCTTCCTGTTTGGAATTCCAATCACAGAAGGTTTCGGAACTCTCATTGTGTCTTCAGCCTCCCAAGGCTTCTCCAAGTGCCAGCCATTCAATTTAGGCTTGCATCCCGACCTCAATGCGATGTACTCACCTCACCTCCCCATCCCACCTGAGAGATCAGGCCATGCAAATGCCGGGCGGGGAAGCAAGGTCCCAGCCTGCAGACTACAAATATATGGAACTTGGGACTATAACAGGAGAAATGGCAACATGGGAGACCATGATGGATATTGGGACATAATAAAGAGAAGGAAGCTGTTGAACGAGTCAAGAGGATTTTCATGTATTACGTGGTAGGGCATGAAGTGTGAAGGAGTCACCCGGTATGCTGAGTTTAGCCTCTGGCTCGCCAGTTAATAATATCCCTGCAATATTTTGACCGGTGCTCCTTATGACTAATGTTGCTCCTCACTGAGACCACCTGAGGTAGAAGCCTCAGTCAAAAGTTAATAACCCAAAACCAAATTACTGCAGATGGTGGAAATCTGAAAACTAATCAGGTTCCAAATACTCAGCATGCCAGGCAGCATCTATGGAGATAGAAACACAGAGTTAACATTTCAGCTCGATGGCCTTTCATTAGAATATCTGTTCCTGAGTATTTCCAGCATTTTCTGTTAACAGTAATGACCACGCTGTGTGAAAGGAGAAATATTTGAATTCCTCCTTTGTTCTTTAAGGATTATCCTGAATCTATGTTCACTAGTTAACAATTAAGGATCAGTTGCCTCTCCCACTGTTGCCCAATGAATATCATCATGAATCACTGAAAGAAAATAAATACATTTTTTTAAAATCCATAGAATAGATGGGGTTTAAACTGTGGCTCATTGGTAATACTCTTGCCTTTGTGTCAGAAGGCTGTGGGTTCAAGTTCTGCTTCAGACACCAGAGTGCAAAATCTAGGCTGTCACTCTTGTGCAGTACTGAGGGAGTGTTGCATTGCCAGAGGTGCTGTTTTTTGGATGAGATGTTAAAGCGAGACCCTGTGTGAGTATAAAAGATCCCAGGGCTCTATTTTTGGAAGAGCAGGGGAGTTCTCCTGATGTCATGTCTGCTATTTATCCCTCAACCAACAGCTATTTGGCTCCTCATGCCTGCGCCAGCCCTCTGGCAGCTGTCCAGTTAGTTCCACTTCATTCCTCTCATCCCAGGTCTCTTTAGACGTTTCCTTTTAAGTATATATCCAGTACTCTTTTGAAATCTATGATTGAATCTGCTTCCACCAATCTGTCAAGCAATGCATTCCAGATCCTAACAACTTGCTGAATAAAAAGAAAATTCCTCCTCTCTGCTCCCTGGCTTTTATGCCAATTATCCTAAATCTATGTCCTCTGCTTACAGATCCTCCTGCCAGTAGAAATAGTCACTCACTATCTACTCTCTCAAAAAGCCTCATAATTTTGAACACCCCTATTAAAGCTCTCCTTAATCTTCTTTTCTCTAAGAAAACCAATACCAGCTTCTCTAACCTTTCCACATAACTGAATTCCCTCATCCCTGGCACCATCCTGGTAAATCTCCTCCACCCTTTCTCCAAGGCCTTGACATACCTTCTAAAGCCTCCTGCCCATATCTAAAATGTAGGATGATTTTACTAAACTGAAAATCAGGAATCTCACCATTAGTTCTTCTGTTAAAAATTAAATAGTTACAAAGAGTTGTGATTTTTGTTAACATCTGTTTTATATTCCCTTGTTTCCTTGCTTCACCGCTAATTGTTGTGATTCTAGAGGATTGGAGGGAGCGTTTTAACACCAGAGAGTTTAATGAATGTGCACAGTTGAAACTGGGGATGATGCCTCTACATTGGCTGATGTATAGTCACCTCTATAGACAAGTGGGATCAGTTGCCTCTCCTACTGTTGTCCAATGATTATCATCATCACTCACTGTATGAGTATAAATAATAAAAAAAGTCCATAGAATAGATGGCAATTAAACTGTGGCTCATTGGTAACACTTATGCCTTTGTGCTAGAAGGTTGTGGGTTCAAGTTCTACTTCAGACACCAGAGTGCAAAATCTAGGCCATCACTTTGAGCAGTACTGAGGGAGTGTTGCATTGTCAGAGGTGCTGTCTTTTGGATGAGATGTTAAAATGAGACCATGCATGAGTGTAAAAGATCCCAGGGCTTTATTTTTGGAAGAGCAGGGGAGTTCTCCTGATGTCATGGCCGCTATTTATCCCTCAACCAACACCTAAAAAAATACAAAATGACCCGGTAATTTATTTTACCCCTGTTTGTAGGAACTTGCTGTGTGCAAATTGGTTACCGTGTTTCCAACATTACAACAGTAACTATACTTCAAAAGTATTTAATTCACTGTAAAATACAGTAAAAGTGCCATCTTACAGCCTGCCCCATTTTCTTTCATGTTATGGTGCAACAAAAAGAATGCTTCAGATTTTCAGGATAATTGTACCACATTTTCAAAAACAAAATGGGATGGGGTGTAAAACGTGCTGCCAATTCGCTGTTGCCTGTTCTGTGCTATTGCCCAAGCCCGATTTGGGCCCGTTAGACGTCCGGCTTTGACAAATTCCCAACATTGACCAAAAGCTGGAAGTATAGACCTAAAAGTAAGTAGGCCACAAGCCTATAGAGAGAGAGACTGAGAAAGAACAATCACAAGCAAACGTCTTGGGAGAGGAAACCACGGGTTCATTTCTGCCCATCTCCCCTCTAAGCTGTAGCGGTAAAGCGATGAGCTATTAGTCCAGCTCTGAGCATCAAACGCATTTACTGGGAGCGCTTCAGCAGAGTCTGTCTCTGATGGAAAGACATTTTCCTTCATGTTTCAGTGCCGAAAATAAACAACTGCTTGCAGTTTCCACCTATGATTGGTAATTATGCCATACCATAATATTCACTACCTCGACTGGGGAAATATGTTAAATGCAAATACTCTGTAAACTCACAGCAGCCACGTGCGCGTTTTCATTTAACAGCTCTCCGCGATGTTTAAGGTTTTCAAAAATAGAATTTGAAATTGGAAGTGGTAATCGATATTACCTTTTTTTCATTTTGAGGCTTATAAATTATGTAAATGCAATGCTTGATTCTTACAGTTCAAGCGAATTACCCAGGACAGATATGGTCTAAAGAAAACAATAACGTGAGACAGAGAAACTCATTCACACAGCATGTTGGATACAAAGTCAGTATAAATCTCTTGCTCTGTATAAATAGAGGAGGCATTCTTTCATTATACTTTATCTTAATGGCTCATAAATTTGATGTGTTTTAGTTGCATTTGAAGTCTAGCAGTAATATACTGGCTGTGGTGAATTACTGGCCTGAGGAGACAAGCAAGTGAAGGACACCCATGGTTAACTGGCACATAACTGTCTGAAGTAATTGGAAAGAAATGCAATATTTAAGTTGGAATGTGTTGTCAGCTAGAACTGCTTACAGGAAGTTTGAAAGAGCATTCAATTTATTTGGGAAATTTTCAGACGTCAATGTATTCAGCTTTGATACTTAAAAAAATTCTAAGTCCTTTGAGTGTATAAGCAAGCTATTTTGGCACATCATGATTGTGCCAGTTTTAGATGCACATCAGGGCTACCTGCTCTAACCCTGTTTCCCTGTACTTTCTAATTTTGTTTTTTCCTTTTTTTAAAAGTTTATCTGATTTCCTCTTCAATCAGTCACCATTTGTGGCAATGTGTTTCACATTATAAGGACAGCGTGTGTGCGAGAAAATTCTTTCCAATTACCTTTTTATTCTTCTAGAGGTACTCATGTAAAAGTTGAATTTCTGAAACTATTTTTTTTTTTAAGGCCAAAAGTCACCGGGTTGACTTTTACATGGGGAATGTTTTTCAGGGTTTGACGTGTGTGCTTGATTTGGGGCCCAATGATATCCGAAAAAAGATGGTAATGAACTGTGGTAATTAAAAATGAACCGTAATGATTCCCAGTAAGTAATTACTAATAAGTAATTAATAATCGCAATACAATTTGAGGATCGCAACCTGATCACTTTAATAAGTCAAATAAATAAAAACAAAACTTAAACATATAAACGTTTTAAGAGTTTATTTACCAGTACTCATTTTCATGGTTTATATACATTCGCAACTTAGGGCAGAATATTGCCATCGGCATGTGGGGACGGGCCTGACACACCGATGCATAAAATGACGTGTGATGACATCATTTTGATATTTCGTTCAGTGGCTGCGTGCCCGCCAAACTGTCAGCGGCCTATTAGGGCCATTAAAAAAGTAATTAAACTTGTTAAGAATGCTGCCCGTCCAACCTTAAGGTTGGCGGGGGGGCAGGCGAAGAGCCCAAGCGGCCTTCGCATTTTTCAGGAAACCTCATCCACGGGCGGGATGAGGTTTCCTGAAGGTTTCATAAAATAATTGAATACATTTTCAAAACTTCACAAACATGTCCCAGCTCATGTGACACTGTCACATGATGGGGCATTATTATTAAATACATTTTTACTTTATTTATTAAAAACTTTTATAATCCATTCAATCTCCCTGAGGCAGCTCCGTGCCTCAGGGATATTTCTGCGCCCTTTCGCGTGCATGTGCGTGAAAGAGCGCAGGCCCCAACTCTCTCTCCTCCCCCCACCCACCGCCTGTACAGGCACTACCGGCCACACGTTTCACTGGGTAGGCCCACCATAGGAAAAATTCCCCCCTTAGGCTCTGAAATTTTTGGACTTTGATCTCTGAAAAAATAGGGTCAAATTTTACACAAGACACATGAAAAATCATGTTTTCTTAGGCCAAAAATCTTAGGTCAACTTCTCCATGAGATTATTTTTTACACAAGTACATAAGGTAATCGGAAGCCTGGGCCCATTGTTGCTGATTCTCCAATGAGTGAAAACAAAGCCCATCACGTCTGCTGGTGGAATTTAAATTCAATTAAGAAACCTGGGAGATAAAGCTAGTCTCAATAATGGTGAACATGACAACTATCATCGATTGTCATAAAAACCCTTCTGGTTCACTAATGCCCTTTGGGGGAGGAAATCTGCCATCCTTACCCGTTCTGGCCTATATGTGACCCCGGACCCACAGCGATGTGGTTGACTCTTAACTGCCCTTTGAAGTCGCCAAGCAAGCCACTCAGTTCAAAGGCAGTTAGGGATGGGCAACAAATGCTGGCCTTGCCAGCAATACCCACATCCCATGAAAGAATGAAAAAAAAACAATCTTTCACTATTTACCTTCTCAAACCTGTCTTGGGGGTGAGATGTTAAACCAAGGCTCTGCCTAGCTGTTCAGGTGGACTTGAAAGATTCTAGAGCAATGTTGAAAAAAGAGCAAATGTCCTGGTCAATGTTTAATACCCGCTCAAAAACACTAGAAACCGATGAACAGTAATTTTACCTCTGCAATGCCAACTGGACCAGATGCAAGCACCCCAATATTTAGGTGCTTCAGGGAGGGAGCGGAACATTGTGTTCACAGAGTTTGGAGAATCTGGAGATCCTGGGGCTGTGGGCATCCAGCAAATTTTAAATGGCAGGACCTCATTGTTGTTTTTTTTTTAATCCATTCCCTGCCCTTCAACTGACTAGATTGGCAACTTGACTGGAATAGGTCTGCAGTAGAAGGCCAGAACTGGGAACCATTGGGGACATGAAAGATCATGGGTTTAAGGGATGGGTGGGGGTCAGACCATCAAATCGGAGGGAGGAAGGAATTGTGGATTGAAGAAGAAGTCAGCAGGGCATTGGTTGAATTGTAGGCCAACACAGCACATGACAGAATGTTCCAGAGGTTGACACATTGCAAGAGGCGGGTTAAGGTCAGGTTTCCTGTATTTCATACATAAATCGACCCCTTACCCCTCTTTGCCACCCCCCCCTCCCCCCCCGCTCCCCAACCCCAACCCAATTGGGGGTAAATATTTGCCACCAGTTCTTGAAGCTCAAGTCGCGCTGATTCATCCCACCCTCTAAAACAAGGTTTCGGCAAGAACTTAGACAGGGTCTGGAATTTAGATGGGAGATGAGGTAAAATTCAGCATGAACCTGTTCAATGGCAGCGTAGGCTCAAGGGACATACCCCTGCTCCTGTTTCTTATGTTCTGATGTACGCATTAGGAATCAAGACTATTTGTACGGCCCCTAGCTCTGCCCAGACAAAGATCAATAAATTCAGCACAAGATGAGAACAGGGTTGAAAACTGACTGGTCTGTTCAGTTAGTCAAAAGACACTGAGAAATCTCTTTCTGAAGTCGTCATTCTTACAGTTTCATTTGTTGGTTCATTATTCACGTCTCTCCTGCCTAATGCCCTTTATAATTCTCATTTAAATACCATTTTTTCTATAAACCATTCCAGTTTAAACCTATCTCTTAAATAACCTTTCACCTCCTTCCGTCTCTCTGCCTCCCAATTCAACAACCTGATTTCCTAAGATAAAAGCAAAAAACTGCGGATGCTGGAAATCCAAAACAAAAACAAAAATACCTGGAAAAACTCAGCAGGTCCGACAGCATCTGCGGAGAGGAACACAGTTAACGTTTCGAGTCCGAATGACCCTTCAACAGAACTAAGTAAAAATAGAAGAGAGGTGAAATATAAGCTGGTTTAAGGTGGGGGTGGGACAGGTAGAGCTGGATAGAGGGCCAGTGATAGGTAGAGATAACCAAAAGATGCCACAGACAAAAGGTAAAAGAGGTGTTGAAGGTGGTGATTATCTAAAGGAATGTGCTAATTAAGGGTAGAAAGCAGGACGAGCAAGGTACAGATAGCCCTTGTGGGGGTGGGGTGGGGGGAAGGGATCGAAATAGGCTAAAAGGTAGAGCTAAAACAATGGATGGAAATACACTTAATAATTTATACAGATTTTTCTTTTCCCACCTACAGATGCTGCCAGACCTGCTGAGTTTTTCCAGGTATTTTTGTTTTGCAACCTGATTTCCTATTTTGTTCACTGTCTGTTTTCCCATCTTCCTTAACATTACCTTATTTTTACAACATTATCTTATCTTTCCGGAGTCACTCTAACGTACAGGATCCTGGTAAATGTGCCTGTCACAGACCAACAACAATTCAAGATCAATATCGTAAATTACTGAGAGATAACCTGAGAATATCACAGTCAAATATCTTTCCTCACAAGAGTTCTGATTAGAACAGTGAAAATAGGCTCTGAATTTTAACTGCGAGTTGAATTTATCTGTGCATGTTTCTCATGCAGAGACTTTTAAGATGAGGTTGTTGCAGAATTGTAGTTGATAATGTTGTAAACTTTATGCAGTGTGTGATAGTAGGTTTAAGTAGCATGTGAGAATGTTAGCAGGTTTATGTAGAGTGTGTGAGAATGTTTGCAGGTTTATGTAGTGTGTGTGAGAATGTTAGCAGGTTTATGTAGAGTGTGTGAGAATGTTTGCAGGTTTATGTAGTGTGTGTGAGAATGTTAGGAGGTTTATGTAGTGTGTGTGAGAATGTTTGCAGGTTTATGTAGTGTGTGTGAGAATGTTTCCAGGTTTATGTAGAGTGTGTGAGAATGTTAGTAGGTTTATGTAGAGTGTGTGAAATTGTTAGCATGTTTATGTAGAGTGTGTGAGAATGTTAGCAGGTTTATATAGTGTGTGTGAGAATGTTAGCAGGTTTATGTAGAGTGTGTGAGAATGTTTGCAGGTTTATGTAGTGGGTGTGTGAATGTTTGCAGGTTTATGTAGTGTGTGTGAGAATGTTTGCAGGTTTATGTAGTGTGTGTGAGAATGTTTGCAGGTTTATGTAGTGTGTGTGAGAATGTTAGCAGGTTTATGTAGTGTGTGTGAGAATATTTGCAGGTTTATGTAGTGTGTGTGAGAATGTTAGCAGGTTTATGTAGAGTGTGTGAAATTGTTAGCAGGTTTATGTAGAGTGTGTGAGAATGTTAGCAGGTTTATATAGTGTGTGTGAGAATGTTAGCAGGTTTATGTAGAGTGTGTGAGAATGTTTGCAGGTTTATGTAGTGTGTGTGAGAATGTTAGCAGGTTTATGTAGTGTGTGTGAGAATGTTAGCAGGTTTATGTAGTGTGTGTGAGAATGTTAGCAGGTTTATGTAGAGTGTGTGAGAATGTTTGCAGGTTTATGTAGTGTGTGTGAGAATGTTAGCAGGTTTATGTAGTGTGTGTGAGAATGTTAGCAGGTTTATGTAGTGTGTGTGAGAATGTTAGCAGGGTTATGTAGTGTGTGTGAGAATGTTAGCAGGTTTATGTAGTGTGTGTGAGAATGTTTGCAGGTTTATGTAGTGTGTGTGAGAATGTTAGCAGGGTTATGTAGTGTGTGTGAGAATGTTTGCAGGTTTATGTAGAGTGTGTGAGAATGTTTGCAGGTTTATGTAGTGTGTGTGAGAATGTTTGCAGGTTTATGTAGAGTGTGTGAGAATGTTAGCAGGTTTATGTAGTGTGTGTGAGAATGTTAGCAGGTTTATGTAGAGTGTGCGAGAATGTTTGCAGGTTTATGTAGTGTGTGTGAGAATGTTAGCAGGTTTATATAGTGTGTGTGAGAATGTTAGCAGGTTTATGTAGAGTGTGTGAGAATGTTTGCAGGTTTATGTAGTGTGTGTGTGAATGTTTGCAGGTTTATGTAGTGTGTGTGAGAATGTTTGCAGGTTTATGTAGTGTGTGTGAGAATGTTTGCAGGTTTATGTAGTGTGTGTGAGAATGTTAGCAGGTTTATGTAGTGTGTGTGAGAATATTTGCAGGTTTATGTAGTGTGTGTGAGAATGTTAGCAGGTTTATGTAGAGTGTGTGAAATTGTTAGCAGGTTTATGTAGAGTGTGTGAGAATGTTAGCAGGTTTATATAGTGTGTGTGAGAATGTTAGCAGGTTTATGTAGAGTGTGTGAGAATGTTTGCAGGTTTATGTAGTGTGTGTGAGAATGTTAGCAGGTTTATGTAGTGTGTGTGAGAATGTTAGCAGGTTTATGTAGTGTGTGTGAGAATGTTAGCAGGTTTATGTAGAGTGTGTGAGAATGTTTGCAGGTTTATGTAGTGTGTGTGAGAATGTTAGCAGGTTTATGTAGAGTGTGTGAGAATGTTAGCAGGTTTATGTAGTGTGTGTGAGAATGTTAGCAGGTTTATGTAGTGTGTGTGAGAATGTTAGCAGGGTTATGTAGTGTGTGTGAGAATGTTAGCAGGTTTATGTAACGTGTGTGAGAATGTTTGCAGGTTTATGTAGTGTGTGTGAGAATGTTAGCAGGGTTATGTAGTGTGTGTGAGAATGTTTGCAGGTTTATGTAGAGTGTGTGAGAATGTTTGCAGGTTTATGTAGTGTGTGTGAGAATGTTAGCAGGTTTATGTAGAGTATGTGAGAATGTTAGCAGGTTTATGTAGAGTGTGTGAGAATGTTAGCAGGTTTATGTAGTGTGTGTGAGAATGTTAGCAGGTTTATGTAGAGTGTGTGAGAATGTTTGCAGGTTTATGTAGTGTGTGTGAGAATGTTAGCCGGGTTATGTAGTGTGTGTGAGAATGTTAGCAGGTTTATGTAGTGTGTGTGAGAATGTTTGCAGGTTTATGTAGTGTGTGTGAGAATGTTAGCAGGGTTATGTAGTGTGTGTGAGAATGTTTGCAGGTTTATGTAGAGTGTGTGAGAATGTTTGCAGGTTTATGTAGTGTGTGTGAGAATGTTAGCAGGTTTATGTAGAGTGTGTGAGAATGTTTGCAGGTTTATGTAGTGTGTGTGAGAATGTTAGCAGGTTTATGTAGAGTGTGTGAGAATGTTTGCAGGTTTATGTAGTGTGTGTGAGAATGTTTCCAGGTTTATGTAGAGTGTGTGAGAATGTTAGCAGGTTTATGTAGAGTGTGTGAGAATGTTAGCAGGTTTATGTAGAGTGTGTGAGAATGTTTGCAGGTTTATGTAGTGTGTGTGAGAATGTTTCCAGGTTTATGTAGAGTGTGTGAGAATGTTAGCAGGTTTATGTAGAGTGTGTGAGAATGTTTGCAGGTTTATGTAGTGTGTGTGAGAATGTTTGCAGGTTTATGTAGTGTGTGTGTGAATGTTTGCAGGTTTATGTAGTGTGTGTGAGAATGTTTGCAGGTTTATGTAGTGTGTGTGAGAATGTTAGCAGGTTTATGTAGTGTGTGTGAGAATGTTAGCAGGTTTATGTAGTGTGTGTGAGAATATTTGCAGGTTTATGTAGTGTGTGTGAGAATGTTAGCAGGTTTATGTAGAGTGTGTGAAATTGTTAGCAGGTTTATATAGTGTGTGTGAGAATGTTAGCAGGTTTATGTAGAGTGTGTGAGAATGTTTGCAGGTTTATGTAGTGTGTGTGAGAATGTTTCCAGGTTTATGTAGAGTGTGTGAGAATGTTAGCAGGTTTATGTAGAGTGTGTGAGAATGTTAGCAGGTTTATGTAGTGTGTGTGAGAATGTTAGCAGGTTTATGTAGAGTGTGTGAGAATGTTTGCAGGTTTATGTAGTGTGTGTGAGAATGTTAGCGGGTTTATGTAGTGTGTGTGAGAATGTTAGCAGGTTTATGTAGTGTGTGTGAGAATGTTAGCAGGGTTATGTAGTGTGTGTGAGAATGTTAGCAGGTTTATGTAGTGTGTGTGAGAATGTTTGCAGGTTTATGTAGTGTGTGTGAGAATGTTAGCAGGGTTATGTAGTGTGTGTGAGAATGTTTGCAGGTTTATGTAGAGTGTGTGAGAATGTTTGCAGGTTTATGTAGTGTGTGTGAGAATGTTAGCAGGTTTATGTAGAGTATGTGAGAATGTTAGCAGGTTTATGTAGAGTGTGTGAGAATGTTAGCAGGTTTATGTAGTGTGTGTGAGAATGTTAGCAGGTTTATGTAGAGTGTGTGAGAATGTTTGCAGGTTTATGTAGTGTGTGTGAGAATGTTAGCAGGTTTATATAGTGTGTGTGAGAATGTTAGCAGGTTTATGTAGAGTGTGTGAGAATGTTTGCAGGTTTATGTAGTGTGTGTGTGAATGTTTGCAGGTTTATGTAGTGTGTGTGAGAATGTTTGCAGGTTTATGTAGTGTGTGTGAGAATGTTTGCAGGTTTATGTAGTGTGTGTGAGAATGTTAGCAGGTTTATGTAGTGTGTGTGAGAATATTTGCAGGTTTATGTAGTGTGTGTGAGAATGTTAGCAGGTTTATGTAGAGTGTGTGAAATTGTTAGCAGGTTTATGTAGAGTGTGTGAGAATGTTAGCAGGTTTATATAGTGTGTGTGAGAATGTTAGCAGGTTTATGTAGAGTGTGTGAGAATGTTTGCAGGTTTATGTAGTGTGTGTGAGAATGTTAGCAGGTTTATGTAGTGTGTGTGAGAATGTTAGCAGGTTTATGTAGTGTGTGTGAGAATGTTAGCAGGTTTATGTAGAGTGTGTGAGAATGTTTGCAGGTTTATGTAGTGTGTGTGAGAATGTTAGCAGGTTTATGTAGAGTGTGTGAGAATGTTAGCAGGTTTATGTAGTGTGTGTGAGAATGTTAGCAGGTTTATGTAGTGTGTGTGAGAATGTTAGCAGGGTTATGTAGTGTGTGTGAGAATGTTAGCAGGTTTATGTAATGTGTGTGAGAATGTTTGCAGGTTTATGTAGTGTGTGTGAGAATGTTAGCAGGGTTATGTAGTGTGTGTGAGAATGTTTGCAGGTTTATGTAGAGTGTGTGAGAATGTTTGCAGGTTTATGTAGTGTGTGTGAGAATGTTAGCAGGTTTATGTAGAGTATGTGAGAATGTTAGCAGGTTTATGTAGAGTGTGTGAGAATGTTAGCAGGTTTATGTAGTGTGTGTGAGAATGTTAGCAGGTTTATGTAGAGTGTGTGAGAATGTTTGCAGGTTTATGTAGTGTGTGTGAGAATGTTAGCAGGGTTATGTAGTGTGTGAGAGAATGTTAGCAGGTTTATGTAGTGTGTGTGAGAATGTTTGCAGGTTTATGTAGTGTGTGTGAGAATGTTAGCAGGGTTATGTAGTGTGTGTGAGAATGTTTGCAGGTTTATGTAGAGTGTGTGAGAATGTTTGCAGGTTTATGTAGTGTGTGTGAGAATGTTAGCAGGTTTATGTAGAGTGTGTGAGAATGTTTGCAGGTTTATGTAGTGTGTGTGAGAATGTTAGCAGGTTTATGTAGAGTGTGTGAGAATGTTTGCAGGTTTATGTAGTGTGTGTGAGAATGTTTCCAGGTTTATGTAGAGTGTGTGAGAATGTTAGCAGGTTTATGTAGAGTGTGTGAGAATGTTAGCAGGTTTATGTAGAGTGTGTGAGAATGTTTGCAGGTTTATGTAGTGTGTGTGAGAATGTTTCCAGGTTTATGTAGAGTGTGTGAGAATGTTAGCAGGTTTATGTAGAGTGTGTGAGAATGTTTGCAGGTTTATGTAGTGTGTGTGAGAATGTTTGCAGGTTTATGTAGTGGGTGTGTGAATGTTTGCAGGTTTATGTAGTGTGTGTGAGAATGTTAGCAGGTTTATGTAGTGTGTGTGAGAATATTTGCAGTTTTATGTAGTGTGTGTGAGAATGTTAGCAGGTTTATGTAGAGTGTGTGAAATTGTTAGCAGGTTTATATAGTGTGTGTGAGAATGTTAGCAGGTTTATGTAGAGTGTGTGAGAATGTTTGCAGGTTTATGTAGTGTGCGTGAGAATGTTTCCAGGTTTATGTAGAGTGTGTGAGAATGTTAGCAGGTTTATGTAGAGTGTGTGAGAATGTTAGCAGTTTTATGTAGTGTGTGTGAGAATGTTAGCAGGTTTATGTAGAGTGTGTGAGAATGTTTGCAGGTTTATGTAGTGTGTGTGAGAATGTTAGCAGGTTTATGTAGTGTGTGTGAGAATGTTAGCAGGTTTATGTAGTGTGTGTGAGAATGTTAGCAGGGTTATGTAGTGTGTGTGAGAATGTTAGCAGGTTTATGTAGTGTGTGTGAGAATGTTTGCAGGTTTATGTAGTGTGTGTGAGAATGTTAGCAGGGTTATGTAGTGTGTGTGAGAATGTTTGCAGGTTTATGTAGAGTGTGTGAGAATGTTTGCAGGTTTATGTAGTGTGTGTGAGAATGTTAGCAGGTTTATGTAGAGTATGTGAGAATGTTAGCAGGTTTATGTAGAGTGTGTGAGAATGTTAGCAGGTTTATGTAGAGTGTGTGAGAATGTTTGCAGGTTTATGTAGTGTGTGTGTGAATGTTTGCAGGTTTATGTAGTGTGTGTGAGAATGTTTGCAGGTTTATGTAGTGTGTGTGAGAATGTTTGCAGGTTTATGTAGTGTGTGTGAGAATGTTAGCAGGTTTATGTAGTGTGTGTGAGAATATTTGCAGGTTTATGTAGTGTGTGTGAGAATGTTAGCAGGTTTATGTAGAGTGTGTGAAATTGTTAGCAGGTTTATGTAGAGTGTGTGAGAATGTTAGCAGGTTTATATAGTGTGTGTGAGAATGTTAGCAGGTTTATGTAGAGTGTGTGAGAATGTTTGCAGGTTTATGTAGTGTGTGTGAGAATGTTAGCAGGTTTATGTAGTGTGTGTGAGAATGTTAGCAGGTTTATGTAGTGTGTGTGAGAATGTTAGCAGGTTTATGTAGAGTGTGTGAGAATGTTTGCAGGTTTATGTAGTGTGTGTGAGAATGTTAGCAGGTTTATGTAGAGTGTGTGAGAATGTTAGCAGGTTTATGTAGTGTGTGTGAGAATGTTAGCAGGTTTATGTAGTGTGTGTGAGAATGTTAGCAGGGTTATGTAGTGTGTGTGAGAATGTTAGCAGGTTTATGTAATGTGTGTGAGAATGTTTGCAGGTTTATGTAGTGTGTGTGAGAATGTTAGCAGGGTTATGTAGTGTGTGTGAGAATGTTTGCAGGTTTATGTAGAGTGTGTGAGAATGTTTGCAGGTTTATGTAGTGTGTGTGAGAATGTTAGCAGGTTTATGTAGAGTATGTGAGAATGTTAGCAGGTTTATGTAGAGTGTGTGAGAATGTTAGCAGGTTTATGTAGTGTGTGTGAGAATGTTAGCAGGTTTATGTAGAGTGTGTGAGAATGTTTGCAGGTTTATGTAGTGTGTGAGAGAATGTTAGCAGGGTTATGTCGTGTGTGTGAGAATGTTAGCAGGTTTATGTAGTGTGTGTGAGAATGTTTGCAGGTTTATGTAGTGTGTGTGAGAATGTTAGCAGGGTTATGTAGTGTGTGTGAGAATGTTAGCAGGTTTATGTAGTGTGTGTGAGAATGTTTGCAGGTTTACGTACTGTGTGTGAGAATGTTCGCAGTGTTATGTGGTGTGTGTGAGAATGTTTGCAGGTTTATGTAGAGTGTGTGAGAATGTTTGCAGGTTTATGTAGTGTGTGTGAGAATGTTAGCAGGTTTATGTAGAGTGTGTGAGAATGTTTGCAGGTTTATGTAGTGTGTGTGAGAATGTTAGGAGGTTTATGTAGTGTGTGTGAGAATGTTTGCAGGTTTATGTAGTGTGTGTGAGAATGTTTCCAGGTTTATGTAGAGTGTGTGAGAATGTTAGCAGGTTTATGTAGAGTGTGTGAAATTGTTAGCAGGTTTATGTAGAGTGTGTGAGAATGTTAGCAGGTTTATATAGTGTGTGTGAGAATGTTAGCAGGTTTATGTAGAGTGTGTGAGAATGTTTGCAGGTTTATGTAGTGTGTTTGAGAATGTTAGCAGGTTTATGTAGTGTGTGTGAGAATGTTTGCAGGTTTATGTAGTGTGTGTGAGAATGTTAGCAGGTTTATATAGAGTGTGTGAGAACGTTAGCAGGTTTACGTAGTGTGTGTCAGAATGTTAGCAGGTTTATGTAGTGTGTGTGAGAATGTTAGGTTTATGTAGAGTGTGTGAGAATGTTTGCAGGTTTATGTAGAGTGTGTGAGAATGTTTGCAGGTTTATGTAGAGTGTGTGAGAATCTTAGCAGGTTTATGTAGTGTGTGTGAGAATGTTTGCAGGTTTATGTAGAGTGTGTGAGAATGTTAGCAGGTTTATGTAGAGTGTGTGAGAATGTTAGCAGGTTTATGTAGTGTGTGTGAGAATGTTAGCAGGTTTATGTAGAGTGTGTGAGAATGTTTGCAGGTTTATGTAGTGTGTGTGAGAATGTTAGCAGGGTTATGTAGTGTGTGTGAGAATGTTAGCAGGTTTATGTAGTGTGTGTGAGAATGTTTGCAGGTTTATGTAGTGTGTGTGAGAATGTTAGCAGGGTTATGTAGTGTGTGTGAGAATGTTTGCAGGTTTATGTAGAGTGTGTGAGAATGTTAGCAGGTTTATGTAGAGTGTGTGAGAATGTTAGCAGGTTTATGTAGTGTGTGTGAGAATGTTTGCAGGTTTATGTAGTGTGTGTGAGAATGTTAGCAGGTTTATGTAGTGTGTTTGAGAATGTTAGCAGGTTTATGTAGTGTGTGTGAGAATGTTTGCAGGTTTATGTAGTGTGTGTGAGAATGTTAGCAGGTTTATGTAGAGTGTGTGAGAATGTTAGCAGGTTTATGTAGTGTGTGTCAGAATGTTAGCAGGTTTATGTTGTGTGTGTGAGAATGTTAGGTTTATGTAGAGTGTGTGAGAATGTTTGCAGGTTTATGTAGAGTTTGTGAGAATGTTAGCAGGTTTATGTAGAGTGTGTGAGAATCTTAGCAGGTTTATGTAGTGTGTGTGAGAATGTTTGCAGGTTTATGTAGAGTGTGTGAGAATGTTAGCAGGTTTATGTAGAGTGTGTGAGAATGTTAGCAGGTTTATGTAGTGTGTGTGAGAATGTTAGCAGGTTTATGTAGAGTGTGTGAGAATGTTTGCAGGTTTATGTAGTGTGTGTGAGATTGTTAGCAGGGTTATGTAGTGTGTGTGAGAATGTTAGCAGGTTTATGTAGTGTGTGTGAGAATGTTTGCAGGTTTATGTAGCGTGTGTGAGAATGTTAGCAGGGTTATGTAGTGTGTGTGAAAATGTTTGCAGGTTTATGTAGAGTGTGTGAGAATGTTAGCAGGTTTATGTAGAGTGTGTGAGAATGTTAGCAGGTTTATGTAGTGTGTGTGAGAATGTTAGCAGGTTTATGTAGTGTGTGTGAGAATGTTAGCAGGGTTATGTAGTGTGTGTGAGAATGTTTCCAGGTTTATGTAGAGTGTGTGAGAATGTTAGCAGGTTTACGTAGAGTGTGTGAGAATGTTTGCAGGTTTATGTAGAGTGTGTGAGAATGTTTGCAGGTTTATGTAGTGTGTGTGAGAATGTTTGCAGGTTTATGTAGTGTGTGTGAGAATGTTAACAGGTTTATGTAGTGTGTGTGAGAATGTTTGCAGGTTTATGTAGTGTGTGTGAGAATGTTTGCAGGTTTATGTAGAGTGTGAGAATGTTAGCAGGTTTATGTAGCCTGTGTGAGAATGTTTGCAGGTTTATGTAGTGTGTGTGAGAATGTTTGCAGATTTATGTAGTGTGTGTGAGAATGTTTGCAGGTTTATGTAGAGTGTGAGAATGTTAGCAGGTTTATGTAGTGTGTATGAGAATGTTAGTAGGTTTATGTAGAGTGTGTGAGAATGTTAGCAGGTTTATGTAGAGTGTGTGAGAATGTTTGCAGGTTTATGTAGTGTGTGTGAGAATGTTTGCAGGTTTATGTATAGTTTGTGAGAATGTTAACAGGTTTATGTAGAGTGTGTGAGAATGTTAGCAGTTTTATGTATAGTTTGTGAGAATGTTAGCAGGTTTATGTAGAGTGTGTGAAAATGTGAACAGGTTTATGGTAATAATCTCTGGGTTATTTAAGGAAGGAGAAAATTGGTGTCGGGTAAAAAAGATTCAAGTTGATTGCGTAGATCGAAGATTATTGGGGGAGCAATGGGTTTTGTTTCATGCATACTCGGGATGTGGGAGCTGTACGATTGGAATGGTCTTCTCCCGATCAATGCTGGGACCAGTGTTTTGGAAAGTTGCCTAACTATAGCGGTAGAGAGGGCTTTAAACTAAATGGTTGGGGTAAGGGATCAAAGTGTATGAAGATGTGATAAATTAAAGACAGATGACAAGGCAAGAGATCAAGACAGCAATAAGGGAAATGATAATCAGAGCATAGTCGGAAGGGACAGAGAATCCAAACATAAGAGCGAGCCAGCAGATAAGGCTAGAAATTGCGAAAATGGTAAAAGGATTGAACTAAAGCCTCTGCATTTTATAGCCCATAGCATTCATTACAAAATAAATAAATTGAGGGTGCAAATAAAAATATATATGTATGATCTGAAAGCCATTACAGAGACATGGCTGCAAGATGACGACACCTGGGACCTGAATATTCAAGGGTACATGAAATTTCAGAAGGACAGGAAGCTAAGAAAAGGCAGAGAGGTAGCTCTGTTAATTAAGGATAGCATTAGTACATTAGGGAGAGTTTGTTCTTAGTTCTGACGATCAAAATATGGAATCAGTTTGGGCAGAGATAAAAAATAGTGAAGGTAGGAAGTCACTTTTGGGAGTAGTTTATAGCTCCTCCATCCCTGCCCCCAACAGTAACTGCACTGTAGAATGGGGTATACAGGAAGAAATGAAGGGGACTTGTGACAAAGTACGGCGATAATCTTGGGCGATTGTAGTCTACATATAGAATCATGTTAGCAAGGAATGGGCTGGACGATAAATTCATTGAGTGTTTTCAGGATGGTTTCTTAGAGCAGCACATTCTAGAGGCAGCCATTTAGCATGCGATTCTAGGTCTGATAATGTACAATGAGACAGAATTAATTAATAGCCTCATAGTGAAGGAGTCCTTCGGTAGCAGAGGTTGTAACATGATTGAATTTCACATTCAGTTCGATGAAGAGAAGAGTGGATCTAAGACTAGTGCTTTAAACTTAAATGAAGACAGTTGGGAGGGCATGAAAACAGAGCTACCAAAGAGTGAACAGGGAAACTAGATTAGGGGCTAGTTCAGTAGAGTGACAGAATTTAAGGAGATATTTCATAACACTCAGCAAAGATACATTCTAATGAAAAAGAAAGACTCCTAACCAGAATTTTTAGCTCGACTGAACGTACAATGAGGCGTGATATTGCGGTCGGGGAGTTGGCAGCCCGTCCGCCAACAATTAAAAGACCTATTAAGGCCATTAAAGTTATAATTGAAAGGAAGTTTTTGCTGCCCGTCCAACCTTACAGTTGGCGGGCAGGTGAAAAGGCCAAAGTGGCCTTTGCATTTTTTAGGAAACCTCATCCATGGGCAGGATGAGGTTTCCAACAGCAAATAAAAATAAAACAAAACTTTTAACATTTCCTTAATAACATGTCCCTGCTCATGTGACAGGGTCACATAAAGGGACATGATTTATAAACATTTTAAAGATCTTTATTTTTAATGTTTTAAACTCTTCATCTCCTTGCGGCAGCTCTGTGCCTGAGGGAGCTTCTCCAGTGCGCACCCGGGCGCATGCGCGAACATGTGTGCTTGCCCTCCTCCCCGCCGCACACAGACAGCGCTGAGCACTGCCGCGTGTGTTTCACATTGGGCGGACCTTAATTGGCCGGCCAGCGTGGAATTGCAGTCCGGCCCCGATCACAGGCGGCGGTTGGCTTCCTGACCTCTCCCGCCCGCCCCCACCGAGCCCGCCTGACGAGGGAAAAATCCCCCCCTGGGGAAGGATGCGTGAGCCGTGGCAAACTAAGGAAATTAAGGATAGTATGAATTTTTTTTTTATTCTTTCACGGGATGTGGGCTCTGCTGGCTGGGCCAGCATTTATTGCCCATCCCTAGTTGCCCTTGAGAAGGTGGTGGTGAGCTGCCTTCTTGAGTTGCTGCAGTTCATGTCGTGTAGGTACACCCACAGTGCTGTTAGTGAGGGAGTTCCAGGATTTTGACCCAGTTACAGTGAAGGAACTGTGATATATTTCCAAGTCAGGATGGTGAGTGACTTGGAGGGGAACTTCCAGGTGATGGTGTTCCCATCTATCTGTTGCCCTTGTCCTTCTAGATGGTAGCGGTCGTGGGTCTGGAAGGTGCTGCCGAAGCAGCCTTGGTGAATTCCTGCAGTGCATCTTGTAGATGGTACACACTGCTGCTACTGTGAGTCGGAGGGAGTGAATGTGTATAGATGTGGTGCCAATCAAGCGGGCTGCTTTGTCCTGGACGGTGTCAAGCTTCTTGAGTGTTGTGGAAGCTGCACTCAGCCTGGCAAGTGGGGAATATTCCATCACACAGGAGTGTGCTTATAGATTGTGAAAAGGCTTTGAGGAGTCAGGAGGTGGGTTACTCGTCACAGGATTCCTAGCCTCTGGCCTGCTCTTATAGCCCCAGTATTTATCTGGCTAGTCCAGTTCAGTTTCTGGTCAATGGTAACCTCCAGGATGTTGATAGTGGGGGATTCAGTGATGCTAATGCCATTGAGCATCAAGAGGGTTATGGTTGGATTCTCCCTTGTTGGAGATGGTCATTGCCTGACACTTGTGTGGCACGAATGTTACTTGCCACTTGTCAGCCCAAGCCTGGATATTGTCCAGGTCTTGCTGCATTTGGACGTGGATTGCTTCAGTATCTGAGGAGTCGCGAATGGTGCTGAACATTGTGCAATCATCAGCGAACATCCCAACTTCTGACTTTACGATGGAAGGAAGCTCATTGATAAAGCAGCTGAAGATGGTTGGGCCAAGGACACTACCCTGAGGAACTCCAGCGGTGAGGAGCTGAGATGACTGACCTCCAACAACCACAACCACCTTCCATTGGCTCCAACCAGCATAGAGTTTTCCCTCTGATTCCCATTGTCTGCAGTATTGCTAGGGCTCCTTGATGCCACACTCTGTCAAATGTGGCCTTGATGTCAAGGCAGTCACTCTCACCTCACTTTGGGAGTTCAGCTCTTTTGTCCATGTTTGAACCAAGGCTGCAATGAGGTCAGGAACTGAGTGGCCCTGACAGAAACCAAACTGGGTGTCAGTGAGCAGGCTATTGCTGAGCAAGTGCTGCTTGATAGCACAGTTGATGACCCTTCCATTACTTTACTGATGCTGGAGAGTAGACTGATGGAGCTGCCATTGGCTGGGTTGGATTTGTCCTGCTTTTTTGTACAGGACGTGCCTGGGCAATTTTCCTCATAGCTGGGTAGATGCCAGTGTTGTGGTTGTACTGGTACAGATTGGATAGGGGCGCGGCAAGTTCTGGAGCACAGGTCTTCAGAACTATTGCTGGAATACTGTCAGGGCCTATAGCCTTTGCACTATCCAGTGCCTTCAGCCATGTCTTGATATCACATGGAGTGAATCGAATTGGCTGGAGACTGGTATCTATGATGCTGGGGACCTCCAGAGGAGGCCAAGATGGATCATCCACTCGGCACTTCTGGCTGAGGATTGTAGCAAATGCTTCAGCCTTATCTTTTGTACTGCTGTGCTGGGCACCTCCATCATTGAGGATGGGGATATTTGTGGAGCCTCCTCCTCCAGTGAGTTGTTTAATTGTCAACCACCATTCACGACTTGATGTGGCAGGACTGCAGAGCTTAGATCTGATCCATTGGTTGTGCGATTGCTTAGCTCTGTCTATCACTTGCTGCTTATGCTGATTGCCATGCAAGTAGTCCTGTATTATAGCTTCACTAGGTTGACACCTCATTTTTAGGTATGCCTGGTGCTGCTCCTGACATGCCCTCCTGCACTCTTCATTGAACTAGGGTTGATCCCCTTGGTTGATGGTAATGGTAGAGCGGGGGATATGCCAGGCCACGAGGTTACAGATTCTGTTTGAGTACAATTCTACTGCCGCTGATGGCCCACAGCGCCTCATGGATGCTAGATCTGTTCAAAATCTATCCCATTTAACACGGAGGTAGTGCCACACAACACGATGGAAGTTATTCTCAATGTGAAGGCGGAACTTCATCTCCACAATGACTGTGCGGTGGTCACTCCTACCAAAACTGTCACGGACAAATGCATCTGCGGCAGGCAGGTTAGTGAGGATGAGGTCAGTTGTGTTTTTCCCTCACCACCTGCCACAGACGAGTAGCTATGTTCTTTAGGACTATGCCAGCTCGGTCATTAGTGGTGCTACCGAGCCACTCTTGGTAATGGACATTGAAGTCCCTACCCAGAATACATTTGGCACCCTTGCCACCCTCAGATGAGGGAATGCGGTACATGGCAATCAGCAAGAGGTTTCCTTGCCCCTGTTTGACCTGATGCCATGAGACTTCATGGGGGCTGGAGTCAATGTTGTGGACTCCCAGGGCAACTCCGTCCCAACTGTATGCCATTGTGTCGCCAACCTCTGCTGGGTCTGTCCTGCAGTGGGACAGGACATACCAGGGATGGTGATGGTGGAGTCTGGGACATTATTTGTATGGTATGATTCAGTGAGTATGACTATGTTAGGCTGTTGCTTGACTAGTCTATGAGACAGCTCTCCCAATTTTGGCACTAGCCCCCAGATGTTAGTAAGGAAGACTTTGCGGGGTCAACATTGCCTTTGTCGTTTCCGATGCCTAGGTCGATTACCAGGTGGTCCATCTGGTTTCATTCTTTTTTTGTGGCTTTGTAGCAGTTTGCTAGGCCATTTCAGAGTCAACCACATTTCTGCAGTCATGTGTAGGCTAGGCCAGACCAGGTAAGGGTGACAGATTTCCTTCCCTAAAGGGCATTCGTGAACCAGATGGGTTTTTAACAACAATCATTAGACTTTTAATTCCAGATATTTATTGAATTCAAAATCCACCATCTGCCGTGGTGGGATTCGTACCCGGATCCCCAGAGCATTACCCTGGGCCTCTGGATTACTAACCCAGTGCCGTTACCATTACGCCATCGCCTCCCCTCATTGAAAGAAAAAGCATGCAATTCCAAAAAGATTAATGGCAGGTTAGAAGGTTGGACGGAATATGAAAAATATAGCAAAGAATGACTAAAAGATTCATAAGGAGGAAGAAATTAGAGGACGAGAAAAAGCTAGAAATATAAAAGCACAGTAAGAATTTCTACAGGTATTTAAAAAGGAAAAGAGCAAGTGAGTGCCGGTCCTCCAGAGAGTGAATCGGGGGAATTAATAATGAAAAATAAGGAAATAGTGGATGACTTGAACAGATATTTTGCATCTGTCTTGACTGTAGAGGACACAAATAATCAGAAATAATTGTGAATCAGGAGATGAAAGGGAGGGAGGAACTTAAAACAATTACAATCAGCAGGGAAAGAATACTGAGAAAATTATTAGAACTAAAAGCTGACAAGTCCCCAGGTCCTGATGGATTTCATCCTAGGGCCTTAAAAGAAGTAGCCTCTGACATAGTAGATGCATTGGTATTAATTTCCCAAAATTCCATGGATTCTGGAAAGGTCTCATCAGATTAGGAAATAGTGAGTTTGACTCCTCTATTCAAGAAAGGAGGGAGACAGAAAACAGGAAACAGGCTTAACATCTGTCATAGGGGAAGTGCTGGAATCTATACTTTTAACTATATAACTGGGCATTTAGATCATCTCAATGCAATCAGGCAGAGTCAACATAGTTTTGTGAAAGGGAAATCATGTTTGACTAATTTCTTAGCGTTCTTTGAGAAAGTAATTAGCAACATGGATAAAGGAGAACCTTTGGATGTTGTATACTTAGATTTCCAGAAGGCATTTGACAAGGTGCCATATTCAAGGTTACTATGTAAAATAAGAGCTCATGGTGCAGGGAGTAAAATATTAGCATGGATATAGGGGATTGGTTAGTGAACACCAAAAAGAGAGTAAGCATAAATGGGTCATTTTTGGGTTGGCAAGATGGGTGACAAGTGGAGTGCCACAGAGATCAGTGCTGAGGTCTCAAATATTTACAATTTATATCATGATTTAGATGAATGGACCAAATGCTTAGTTGCTAAATTTGCTAATGACACATAGAGAAGTAGGAAAATAAGCTGTGAAGAGCACATAAGGGATACAATTAAGTTAAGCGAGTGGACAAAAATTCGGCAGATGGAGTACAATGTGGGAAAGTGAGAACTTGTGCACTTTAGCAGGGAGAATTGAAATGGAGCATGTTATCTAAATGGAGAGAGAGATTGCAGAACGTTGAGGTACAGAGAGATCTGGATGTCCTGACATATGAGTCACAAAAAGTTTGTATGCCTGTACAGCAAGTGATTAGGAAGGCAAATGGAATGCTGATGTTTATTGCAAGGGGAATGGAACATAGAAGTAAAGATGTATTGCTGCAGTTGTACAGGGCGTTGATGAGACCGCATCTGGAGTACTGTTTTGCGCTCCTTATTTAATAAAGGAAATAATGATATTAAAAACAGTTCAGTGAAGGTTCACTCGAATGATTCCTGGGATGAGGAGGTTATCTCATCATGAAAGGTTGGGCCCGGATCCATTGGAGCTTAGAAGAATGAGAGGTGATCTTATTGAAACATGGAACATCCTGAGGAGGCTTGGCGGAGTGGATGTTGAAAGGATGTTTCCCCTTGTGGGAGAGACCAGATCTAGGAGACACAGTTTAACAATAGGGTTCTCCCATTTAAGATGGCGATGAGGAGAATTTTTTCCCCCTCAGAGGTTGTGAAGTCTGTGGAACTCTCTGCCCCAGAGAGAGGTAGAGGCAGGGTCACTGAATATTTTTAAGACAGAGGTAGACTGATTTGTGATTAACAAAGAGATCAAAAGGTATTGGGGACAGGCAGGATAGTGGAGTTAGCGCCACAATCAGATCAGCCATGAACTTATTGAATGGTGAAGCAGGCTTGAGGGGCCAAATGGCATACTCCTGCTCCTAATTCGTATGTTCCTATGTTCGTATGTTGAGTGTGAGAATTTTAGCAGGTTTGTGTTGTTACAATCCTGTTAGGGACCATAAGCAGGATTCTAACCAAGGATCCACCCTGAATTACTATATTCATGGCAACATGAAACACATGGCCTGTTCCCAGGTAGGAAAGCAAATTAACCACCTTTCAGTTCCAAAGTTTTCCTTTATTCTGGGAAACCATATGAATTATTTTCATCTGCAATGGAGTTTCATGACCCTCTTTCCAAGAATTGCTAGCTTTTAGCTTCTTTTTATGGTGATAACAATGGACATTCAGGCTCTACTCAGGGGTCCAAAAATGGGTCATTTGTTGTCTAAATGTTTCCACTTCAGCTCTAACCTTGCAAGATAAACATAGATTAACTTTTAACTTGTTTGAATTGCATTTATTTCAGAATTGTTTTTACAAGTTTCTCAGATGTCCCCATTTTCTATAGTTCAACTTTAATTCCTAAAACAAAAGGTATATTCTAAAACATATGAGTTATGAGCTACATATTTGCAATAATGTAAAGTGTGAGAGCATTGGCAGGTTTATGTAATGTGTGATGTTGGCTGGTTTATTAGTGTGTGATTTTAGCAGGTTTATATGGAGTGTGTGAGAATGTTAGCAAGTTTATGCTGTGTTTGAGAATGTTAGGAGGATTATGTAGTGTATGAAAATATTAGCAAGCGTGTGTAATATGTGAAAGGGTTAACAGGTTTATCTTCTGTGTGTGATATTAGCAGGTTTATGTAGAGCGTGTGAGAATGTTAGCAGGTTTATGGACAGATTGGTTTGACCATCAGCTTCGGAAGACAAATGTCATGGTCCAGGATGTTGCCATACCGCCATCTATCAGCATCGACAATGTGACACTGGAGATAGTTGATAGCTTCACATATCGAGGCCCCCCAATCACCAATAATCTGTCTCTTGATGCTGAAATCAACACACATCACAAAAGCTGCAGCTGTTATTTCCAAGCTGAGGAAGAGAGTGTGAAACAACAGCAACCTGACTGAGAACACCAAACTGCAAGTTTACCAAGGCTGCATCCTCAATACATTGCTTTACAGTGGTGAGACCTGGACAACATATGTTAGGCAGGAGAAAAAGCTGAACAGTTTCCACATTCCCTCTCTCAGACACGTCATGCCAAGAGATGCTGAGAGTAAGGTCATCGACTCAGAGGTCCTGGAGAATGCTAATTCCCTCAGCATACACTCATTACTAAGCCAACAACATCTGCTCTGGCTCAGCCATGTTTACCGGTTGGGTGACAATTGTATTAGTTACAGTGAATTGGCCGCTGGGTCACAGCCTCCTGGGCATCCGTAGCTGTGCTGCAAGGACACCTGCAAGTGAGATATGAGGTAGGAAGATGGTGGACATTGACATTGACAACTGGGAGACAGTCGCTGGTGGCCACGACCTCTGGAGGCTGATTGTTTGGAAAGGCACTGTAACAGGTGGACGGAAACAGGAAGCTGAGCTGTCCAAGGAGAGGGCACAGAGAAAACAGAGGCCTATGAAAAATGCAGCAGAGACTGCCAGACCGGACTGGGGCTCCTGAACCACACCAGGTGATGCTTAACAGAGTTGCCCACTACAATGCAAACCATCATCTTATGAAATGGAATTCTGCCACAGATCTCTAGAGTGTGAGAATTTTAGGAGGTTTATTTAGTGTATGAGAATGTTAGCAGGTTTATGCATAGTGTCTGTGAGAATGTTAGCAGGTTTATGTAGTGTGTGTGAGAATGTTTGCAGGTTTATATAGAGTATGTGAGAATGTTAGCAGGTTTATGTAGAGTGTGTGAGAATGTTTGCAGGTGTACGTTGAGTGTGTGAGAATGTTTGCAGGTTTATGTAGTGTGTGTGAGAATGTTAGCAGGTTTATGTAGTGTGTGTGAGAATGTTTGCAGGTTTATGTAGTGTGTGAGAATGTTAGCAGGTTTATGTAGAGTGTGTGAGAATGTTAACAGGTTTATGTAGTGTGTGTGAGAATGTTTGCAGGTTTATGTAGTGTGTGTGAGAATGTTTGCAGGTTTATGTAGTGTGTGTGAGAATGTTTGCAGGTTTATGTAGAGTGTGTGAGAATGTTAGCAGGTTTATGTAGTGTGTGTGAGAATGTTTGCAGGTTTATGTAGAGTGTGTGAGAATGTTAACAGGTTTATGTAGTGTGTGTGAGAATGTTTGCAGGTTTATGTAGTGTGTGTGAGAATGTTAGCAGGTTTATGTAGTGTGTGTGAGAATGTTTGCAGGTTTATGTAGAGTGTGTGAGAATGTGAGCAGGTTTATGTAGAGTGTGTGAGAATGTTAGCAGGTTTATGTAGAGTGTGTGAAAATGTGAACAGGTTTATGTTAATATTCTCTGGGTTATTTGAGGATGGAGAAAATTGGTGTCGGGTAAAAAAGATTCGAGTTGATTGAGTAGATCGAAGATTATTGGGGGAGCAATGGGTTTTGTTTCATGCATACTGGGGATGTGGGAGCTGTACGATTGGAATGGTCTTCTCCCGATCAATGCTTGGACCAGTGTTATGGAAAGTTGCCTAACTATAGCGGTAGAGAGGGCTTTTAACTAAATAGTTGGGGTAAGGGATCAAAGTGTGTGAAGATGTGATAAATTAAAGACAGATGACAAGGCAAGAGATCAAGACAGCAATAAGGAAAATGATAATCAGAGCATAGTCGGAAGGGACAGAGAATCCAAACATAAGAGCGAGCCAGCAGATAAGGCTAGAAATTGCGAAAATGGTAAAAGGATTGAACTATAGCCTCTGTATCTTATAGCCCATAGCATTCGTTCCAAAATAGATGAATTGAGGGTGCAAATAAAAATATGTATGTATGATCTGAAAGCCATTTCAGATACATGCCTGCAAGATGACGACACCTGGGACCTGAATTTTCAAGGGTACATGAAATTTCAGAAGGACAGGAAGCTAATAAAAGGCAGAGAGGTAGCTCTGTTAATTAAGGATAGCATTAGTACATTAGGGAAGATGACCTTAGTTCTGAAGATCAAAATATGGAATCAGTTTGGGTAGAGATAAAAATAGTGAAGGTAGGAAGTCACTTGTGGGAGTAGTTTATAGATCCTCCACCCCTGCCCCCAACAGTAACTGCACTGTAGAATGGGGTATACAGGAAGAAATGAAGGGGACTTGTGACAAAGTACGGCGATAATCTTGGGCGATTTTAGTCTACATAGAGAATCATGTTAGCAAGGAATGGGCTGGACGATAAATTCATTGAGTGTTTTCAGGACGGTTTCTTAGAGCAGCACATTCTAGAGGCAGCCATTTAGCATGCGATTCTAGGTCTGGTAATGTGCAATGAGACAGAATTAATTAATAGCCTCATAGTGAAGGAGTCCTTCGGTAGCAGAGGTTGTAACATGATTGAATTTCACATTCAGTTCGATGAAGAGAAGAGTGGATCTAAGACTAGTGCTTTAAACTTAAATGAAGACAGTTGGGAGGGCATGAAAACAGAGCTGCCAAGAGTGAACAGGGAATCTAGATTAGGGGCTAGTTCAGTAGAGTGACAGAATTTAAGGAGATATTTCATAACACTCAGCAAAGATACATTCTAATGAAAAAGAAAGACTCCTAACCAGAATTTCTAGCTCGACTGAACGTACAATGAGGCGTGATATTGTGGACGGGGAGTGGGCAGCCCGTCCGCCAACAATTAAAAGGCCTATTAAAGCCATCAAAGTTATAATTGAAAGAAAGTTTTTGCTACCCGTCCAACCTTACGGTTGGCGGGCAGGTGAAAAGGCCAAAGTGGCCTTTGCATTTTTTAGGAAACCTCATCCATGGGCAGGATGAGGTTTCCAACAGCAAATAAAAATAAAACAGAACTTTTAACATTTCCTTAATAACATGTCCCTGCTCATGTGACAGAGTCATTTTAAAGATCTTTATTTTTAATGTTTTAAACTCTTCATCTCCTTGTGGTAGCTCTGTGCCTGAGGGAGTTTCTCCAGTGTGCACCCGGGCGCATGCGCGAACATGTGTGCTTGCCCTCCTCCCCGCCGCACACAGACAGCGCCGCGCGCTGCCGCGTGTGTTTCACATTGGGCGGACCTTAATTGGCCGGCCAGCGTGAAATTGCAGTCCGGCCCCGATCACAGGCGGCGGTTGGCTTCCTGACCTCTCCCGCCCGCCCCCACCGAGCCCGCCTGATGAGGGAAAAATCCCCCCCTGTGGAAGGACGCATGAGCCGTGGCAAACTAAGGAAATTAAGGATAGTATAAATTTTTTTAAAAATTCTTTCATGGGCTGTGGGCTTCGCTGGCTGGGCCTGCATTTATTGCCCATCCCTAGTTGCCCTTGAGAAGGTGGTGGTGAGCTGCCTTCTTGAGTCGCTGCAGTCCATGTGGTGTAGGTACACCCACAGTGCTGTTAGTGAGGAGTTCCAGGATTTTGACCCAGTTACAGTGAAGGAACAGCTATATATTTCCAAGTCAGGATGGTGAGTGACTTGGAGGGGAACTTCCAGGTGATGGTGTTCCCGTCTATCTGTTGCCCTTGTCCTTCTAGATGGTAGCGGTTGTGGGTCTGGAAGGTGCTGCTGAAGCAGCCTTGGTGAATTCCTGCAGTGCATCTTGTAGATGGTACACACTGCTGCTACTGTGTGTCGGTGGTAGAGGGAGTGAATGTTTGTGGATGTGGTGCCAATCAAGCAGGCTGCTTTGTCCTGGACGGTGTCAAGCTTCTTGAGTGTTGTGGAAGCTGCACTCAGCCAGGCAAGTGGGGAGTATTCCATCACACAAGAGTGTGCTTATAGATTTTGAAAAGACTTTGGGGAATCAAATGGTGGGTTACCCGTCGCAGGATTCCTAGCCTCTGACCTGCTCTTATAGCCCCAGTATTTATCTGGCTAGTCCAGTTCAGTTTCTGGTCAATGGTAACCTCCAAGATGTTGATAGTGGGGGATTCAGTGATGGTAATGCCATTGAGCAGCAAGAGGGTGATGGTTGGATTCTCCCTTGTTGGAGATGGTCATTGCCTGACACTTGTGTGGCACGAATGTTACTTGCCACTTGTCAGCCCAAGCCTGGATATTGTCCAGGTCTTGCTGCATTTGGACGTGGATTGCTTTAGTATCTGAGGAGTCGCGAATGGTGCTGAACATTGTGCAATCATCAGCGAACATCCCAACTTCTGACTTTACGATGGAAGGAAGCTCATTGATGAAGCAGCTGAAGATGGTTGGGCCAAGGACACTACCCTGAGGAACTCCTGTGGTGAGGAGCTGAGATGACTGACCTCCAACAACCACAACCATCTTCCGTTGGCTCCAACCAGCATAGAGTTTTCCCCCTGATTCCCATTGTCTGCAGTATTGCTAGGGCTCCTTGATGCCACACTCTGTCAAGTGTGGCCTTGATGTCAAGGGCAGTCACTCTCAACTCACTTTGGGAGTTCAGCTCTTTTGTCCATGTTTGAACCAAGGCTGCAATGAGGTCAGGAACTGAGTGGCCCTGACAGAAACCAAACTGGGCATCAGTGAGCAGGTTATTGCTGAGCAAGTGCTGCTTGATAGCACAGTTGATGACTCTTCCATTACTTTACTGATGCTGGAGAGTAGACTGATGGAGCTGTCATTGGCTGGGTTGGATTTGTCCTGCTTTTTTGTATAGGACGTGCCTAGGCAATATTCCACATAGCCGGGTAGATGCCAGTTTTGTGGCTGTACTGGTACAGATTGGATAGGGGCACGGCAAGATCTGGAGCACAAGTCTTCAGAACTATTGCTGGAATACTGTCAGGGCCTATAGCCTTTGCACTATCCAGTGCCTTCAGCCATTTCTTGATATCACATGGAGTGAATCAAATTGGCTGGAGACTGGTATCTATGATGCTGGGGACCTCCAGAGGAGGCCAAGATGGATCATCCACTCGGCACTTCTGGCTGAGGATTATAGCAAATGCTTCAGCCTTATCTTTTGTACTGCTGTGCTGGGCACCTCCATCATTGAGGATGGGGATATTTGTGGAGCCTCCTCCTCCAGTGAGTTGTTTAATTGTCAACCACCATTCACGACTTGATGTGGCCGGACTGTAGAGCTTAGATCTGATCCATTGGTTGTGGGATTGCTTAGCTCTGTCTATCACTTGCTGCTTCTGTTGATTGCCATGCAAGTAGTCCTGTGTTATAGTTTCACTAGGTTGACACCTCATTTTTAGGTATGCCTGGTGCTGCTCCTGACATGCTCTCCTGCACTCTTCATTGAACCAGAGTTGATCCCCTTGGTTGATTGTAATGGTAGAGTGGGGGATATGTCAGGCTATGAGGTTACAGATTCTGTTTGAGTACAATTCTTCTGCTGCTGATGGCCCACAGCGCCTCATGGATGCCCTGTCTTGACTTGCTAGATCTGTTCGAAATCTATCCCATTTAGAACGGAGGTAGTGCCACACAACACAATGGAAGTTATTCTCAATGTGAAGGTGGGACTTCATCTCCATAATGACTGTGCAGTGGTCATTCCTACTGATACTGTCATGGACTGATACACCTGCGGCAGGGAGGTTAGTGAGGATGAGGTCAGATGTGTTTTCCCTCACCACCTGCCACAGACTAATAGCTATGTTCTTTAGGACTCTGCCAGCTCGGTCATTAGTGGTGCTACCGAGCCACTCTTGGTGATGGACATTGAAGTCCCTGCCCAGAATACATTTGGCACCCTTGCCACCCTCAGATGAGGGAGGGCAGTACATGGTAATCAGCAGGATGTTTCCTTGCCCATGTTTGACCTGATGCCATGAGACTTCATGGGGTCTGGAGTCAATGTTGAGGACGCCCAGGGCAACTCCATCCCAACTGTATGCCATTGTGTCGCCAACCTCTGCTGGGTCTGTCCTGCAGTGGGACAGGACATACCAGGGATAGTAATGGTGGAGTCTGGGACATTATCTGTATGGTATGATTCCATGAGTATGACTATGTTAGGCTGTTGCTTGACTAGTCTGTGAGACAGCTCTCACTATTTTGGCAAAAGCCCCCAGATGTTAGTAAGGAAGACTTTGTAGGGTCAACATTACCTTTGTCGTTTCTGGTGCCTAGGTCGATTACCAGGTGGTCTATCTGGTTTCATTCCTTTTTTGTGACTTTGTAGCAGTTTGCTAGGCCATTTCAGAGTCAACCACATTTCTGCAGGTCTGGAGTCATGTGTAGGCTAGGCCAGACCAGGTAAGGGTGACAGATTTCCTTCCCTAAAGGGCATTCGTGAACCAGGTGGGTTTTTAACAACAATCATTAGACTTTTAATTCCAGATATTTATTGATTTCAAAATCCACCATCTGCCGTGGTGGTATTCGAACCCGGGTCCCCAGAGCATTACCCTGGGCCTCTGGATTACCAACCCAGTGACATCACCATTACGCCATTACCATTGGGAAAAAAAGCATGCAATTCCAAAAAGATTAATGGCAGGTCAGAAGGTTGGACGGAACATGAAAAAATAGCAAAGAATGACTAAAAGATTCATAAGGAGGAAGAAATTAGAGGACGAGAAAAAGCTACCTTGAAATATAAAAGCACAGTAAGAATTTCTACAGGTATTTAAAAAGGAAAAGAGCAAGTGAGTGCCGGTCCTCCAGAGAGTGAATCGGGGGAATTAATAATGAAAAATAAGGAAATAGTGGATGACTTGAACAGATATTTTGCATCTGTCTTGACTGAAGAGGATACAAATAATCAGAAATAATTGTGAATCAGGAGATGAAAGGGAGGGAGGAACTTAAAACAATTACAATCAGCAGGGAAAGAATACTGAGAAAATTATTGGAACTTAAGGTGACAAGTCCCCAGGTCCTGATGGACTTCATCCTAGGGCCTTAAAAGGAGTAGTCACTGAGATAGTAGATGCATTGATATTATATTCACAAAATTCCATGGATTCTGGAAAGGTCCCATCAGATTAGGAAATAGTGAGTTTGACTCCGCTATTCAAGAAAGGAGGGAGACAGAAAACAGGAAACAGGCCAGTTAGCTTAACATCTGTCATAGGGGAAGTGCTGGAATCTATACTTTTAACTATATAACTGGGCATTTAGATAATCTCAATGCAATCAGGCAGAGTCAACATAGTTTTGTGAAAGGGAAATCGTGTTTGACTAATTTCTTAGCGTTCTTTGAGAAAGTAATTAGCAACATGGATAAAGGAGAACCTTTGGATGTTGTATACTTAGATTTCCAGAAGGCATTTGACAAGGTGCCACATTCAAGGTTACCATGTAAAATAAGAGCTCATGGTGCAAGGAGTAAAATATTAGCATGGATATAGGGGATTGGTTAGTGAACACCAAAAAGAGAGTAAACATAAATGGGTCATTTTTGGGTTGGCAAGATGGATGATAAGTGGAGTGCCACAGAGATCAGTGCTGGGGTCTTAAATATTTACAACTTATATCATGATTTAGATGAATGGACCAAATGCTTAGTTGCTAAATTTGCTAATGACACATAGAGAAGTAGGAAAATAAGCTGTGAAGAGTACATAAGGGATACAATTAAGTTAAGCGAGTGGACAAAAATTTGGCAGACGGAGTATAATGTGGGAAAGTGAGAACTTGTGCACTTTAGCAGGGAGAATTGAAATGGAGCATATTATTTAAATGGGAGAAAGATTGCAGAACGTTGAGGTACAGAGAGATCTGGATGTCCTGGCATATGAGTCACAAAAAGTTTGTATGCCTGTACAGCAAGTGATTAGGAAGGCAAATGGAATGCTGATGTTTATTGCAAGGGGAATGGAACATAAAAGTAAAGATGTATTGCTGCAGTTGTACAGGGCGTTGATGAGACCGCAACTGGAGTACTGTTTTGCTCTCCTTATTTAATAAAGGAAATAATGATATTAAAAACAGTTCAGTGAAGGTTCACTCGAATGATTCCTGGGATGAGGAGGTTATCTCATTATGAAAGGTTGGGACCGGATCCATTGGAGCTTAGAAGAATGAGAGGTGATCTTATTGAAACATGGAACATCTTGAGGAGGCTTGGCGGAGTGGATGTTGAAAGGATGTTTCCCCTTGTGGGAGAGACCAGATCTAGGAGACACAGTTTAACAATAGGGGTCTCCCATTTAAGATGGAGATGAGGAGAATTTTTTCCCCCTCAGAGGCTGTGAAGTCTGTGGAACTCTCTGCCCCAGAGAGAGGTAGAGGCAGGGTCACTGAATATTTTTAAGACAGAGGTAGACTGATTTGTGATTAACAAAGAGATCAAAAGGTATTGGGGACAGGCAGGATAGTGGAGTTAGCACCACAATCAGATCAGCCATGATCTTATTGAATGGTGAAGCAGGCTTGAGGGGCCAAATGGCATACTCCTGCTCCTAATTCGTATGTTCCTATGTTCGTATGTTGAGTGTGAGAATTTTAGCAGGTTTGTGTTGTTACAATCCTGTTAGGGACCATAAGCAGGATTCTAACCAAGGATCCACCCTGAATTACTATATTCATGGCAACATGAAACACATGGCCTGTTCCCAGGTAGGAAAGCAAATTAACCACCTTTCAGTTCCAAAGTTTTCCTTTATTCTGGGAAACCATATGAATTATTTTCATCTGCAATGGAGTTTCATGACCCTCTTTCCAAGAATTGCTAGCTTTTAGCTTCTTTTTATGGTGATAACAATGGACATTCAGGTTCTACTCAGGGGTCCAAAAATGGGTCATTTGTTGTCTAAGTGTTTCCACTTCAGCTCTAACCTTGCAAGATAAACATAGATTAACTTTTAACTTGTTTGAATTGCATTTATTTCAGAACTGTTTTTACAAGTTTCTCAGACGTCCCCATTTTCTATAGTTCAACTTTAATTCCTAAAACTAAAAGGTATATTCTAAAACATATGAGTTATGAACTACATATTTGCAATAATGTAAAGTGTGAGAGCATTGGCAGGTTTATGTAATGTGTGATGTTGGCTGGTTTATTAGTGTGTGATTTTAGCAGGTTTATATGGAGTGTGTGAGAATGTTAGCAAGTTTATGTTGTGTTTCAGAATGTTAGGAGGATTATGTAGTGTATGAAAATATTAGCAAGCTTGTGTAATATGTGAAAGGGTTAACAGGTTTATCTTCTGTGTGTGATATTAGCAGGTTTATGTAGAGTGTGTGAGAATGTTAGCAGGTTTATGGAGAGGTTGGTTTGACCATCAGCTTCAGAAGACAAATGTCATGGTCCAGGATGTTGCCATACCGCCATCTATCAGCATCGACAATGTGACACTGGAGGTAGTTGATAGCTTCACATATCGAGGACCCCCAATCACCAATAATCTGTCTCTTGATGCTGAAATCAACACACAGCACAAAAGCTGCAGCTGTTATTTCCAAGCTGAGGAAGAGAGTGTGAAACAACAGCAACCTGACTGAGAACACCAAACTGCAAGTTTACCAAGCCTGCATCCTCAATACATTGCTTTACAGTGATGAGACCTGGACAACATATGTTAGGCAGGAGAAAAAGCTGAACAGTTTCCACATTCCCTCTCTCAGACACGTCATGCCAAGAGATGCTGAGAGTAAGGTCATCGACTCAGAGGTCCTGGAGCATGCTAATTCCCTCAGCATACAGTCATTACTAAGCCAACAACATCTGCTCTGGCTCAGCCATGTTTATCGGATGGGTGACAATTGTATTAGTTACAGTGAATTGGCCGCTGGGTCACAGCCTCCTGGGCATCCGTAGCTGTGCTGCAAGGACACCTGCAAGTGAGATATGAGGTAGGAAGATGGTGGACATTGACATTGACAACTGGGAGACAGTCGCTGGTGGCCACGACCTCTGGAGGCTGATTGTTTGGAAAGGCACTGTAACAGGTGGACAGAAACAGGAAGCTGAGCTGTCCAAGGAGAGGGCACAGAGAAAACAGAGGCCTATGAAAAATGCAGCAGAGACTGCCAGACCGGACTGGGGCTCCTGAACCACACCAGGTGATGCTTAACAGAGTTGCCCACTACAATGCAAACCATCATCTTATGAAATGGAATTCTGCCACAGATCTCTAGAGTGTGAGAATTTTAGGAGGTTTATTTAGTGTATGAGAATGTTAGCAGGTTTATGTAGTGTGTGTGAGAATGTTAGCAGGTTTATGAAGAGTGTGTGAGAATGTTTGCAGGTTTATGTAGAGTGTGTGAGAATGTTAGCAGGTTTATGTAGAGTGTGTGAGAATGTTTGCAGGTTTATGTAGTGTGTGTGAGAATATTTGCAGGTTTATGTAGTGTGTGTGAGAATGTTTGCAGTTTTATGTAGTGTGTGTGAGAATGTTAGCAGGTTTATGTAGAGTGTGTGAGAATGTTTGCAGGTTTATGTAGAGTGTGTGAGAATGTTTGCAGGTTTATGTAGAGTGTATGAGAATGTTTGCAGGTTTATGTAGTGTGTGTGAGAATGTTCGCAGGTTTATGTGGAGTGTGTGAGAATGTTTGCAGGTTTATGTAGTGTGTGTGAGAATGTTTGCAGGTTTATGTAGTGTGTGTGAGAATGTTTGCAGGTTTATGTAGTGTGTGTGAGAATGTTTGCAGGTTTATGTAGTGTGTGTGAGAATGTTAGCAGGTTTACGTAGTGTGTGTGAGAATGTTAGCAGGTTTATGAAGAGTGTGTGAGAATGTTTGCAGGTTTATGTAGTGTGTGTGAGAATGTTTGCAGGTTTATGTAGTGTGTGTGAGAATGTGTGCAGGTTTATGAAGAGTGTGTGAGAATGTTAGCAGGTTTATATACTGTGTGTGAGAATGTTAGCAGGTTTATGTAGAGTGTGTGAGAATGTTTGCAGGTTTATGTAGTGTGTGTGAGAATGTTAGCAGGTTTATGTAGTGTGTGTGAGAATGTTAGCAGGTTTATGTACTGTGTGTGAGAATGTTAGCAGGTTTATGTAGTGTGTGTGAGAATGTTAGCAGGTTTATGTACTGTGTGTGAGAATGTTTGCAGGTTTATGTTGAGTGTGTGAGAATGTTTGCAGGTTTATGAAGAGTGTGTGAGAATGTTTGCAGGTTTATGTAGAGTGTGTGAGAATGTTTGCAGGTTTATGTAGTGTGTGTGAGAATGTTAGCAGGTTTATGTAGTGTGTGTGAGAATGTTAGCAGGTTTATGAAGAGTGTGTGAGATTGTTAGCAGGTTTATGTAGTGTGTGTCAGAATGTTTGCAGGTTTATGTAGAGTGTGTGAGAATGTTAGCAGGTTTATGTAGTGTGTGATGTTTGCTGGTTTATATTGAGTGTGAAAATGTTAACAAGCCTATGTAATTAGTGAGGTTAATCGCAGTTTTATGTTTTGTGTGTGATATTAGCAGGTTTTTTCGAGTGTGTGAGAAGTCACATGTCTATATGGTATTAGAGAATATTACTGCTTCTTGTGGTGTTTGAGACTGTTAGGTGGAATTAACCCTTGTGTGTGAGAATTAACCCTTGTTACATGAGTTTGTGTATTGAATGTGATAGTTTAATAATCTGCTCATCGAGAGGAAATACAAGGCGAGTGATAGAACAAAAGTCAAAAAGTTTCAAAACGTTATCCATTAAAATGGATATTGCAAAGCGAGATCAAAACAATATTTAGGAGAATAAAAAAGTGAGAAATATATTCAGAACAATTGTGGGCATCTAAAATGGGGAGGTGATGGTGTAGTGGTATTGTCGCTGGACTAGTTATCTAGAGACCCAGGGTAATGCTCTGGGGACCTGGGTCCGAATCTTGCTATGGCAGATGGTGGAATTTGAATTCAACAAAAACCTGGAATTAAAAGTCTAATGGTGACCATGAAACCATTGTCGATTGTTGCAAAAACACATCTGATACTAATGTCCTTTAGGGAAGGAAATCTGCCATCCTCACCTGGTCTGGCCTACATGTGACTCCAGATCCACAGCAATGTGGTTGACTCTTAAATGCCCTGTGAAGAAGGGCAACTAGGGATGGGAAATAAACGCTGGCCTAGCCAGTGATGCCCACATCCCATGAATGAATAAAAAAAAATCTAGCAACAGAAAGGTAATTAAGAACTTGATCAATTTACTTGGTTTTAAAAATGGTCTTAGCATTTGGAAGAATTTTGGAAGAATCCTTCAGCTATAAATTGTTGGCGCATAAGTGAGTGAGGGGTGTACAAGAGACCAGAATCAGAGGAAAGTGGAGTTCTCAGAAGAGTGTGCTGTTGGGGGGAGGTTACAGAGATAGGGAGGAGATTTTGTGTCACGGTGTATAGCGTCCCTGCCTCTAAGCCAAAAGCTTTGGGTCCGAGTCTCATGACTTGATGGCCCAGGGAAGGCGCTTTCCTTCCACACGCCAATGGCAGGTGGTAAGGGTGAGAGAGATTCCTGATCATCCTTGTGATGGAAATCCAGACTATAGCATGCTTGTGCAAGCGCATGTTGCGACGGCAACTTGGAGTTGCCACTCGGGAGAAACAAGGCCAGGAAATTATTTGGAGGATAGGTGAGTTGAATTGACCAAAACTAGGGGGCTTGTCGGGCATGAGGACCTTTCCATGCTGCTAATATTCTAGGGGAAACTTTATATTAATTGTCACTGCAGAGAATAGTTTTGTGCCCTTAAGAAACAAAGCCAAATTTACAGGCAAAACAGAAATGAATAATTAAGCAGTTACTTACAGACTAGAGCACTTGATTATTTTTAGTGGAATAAGACCACATGGAATACACTTAAGGACACTTAAGAAAATGAGAGTAGAACACGGAGACTGTGTCTGAAATTTCTTGCAGCTCATTAAATACAGCGGTAGCACTGGAAAATTGGAACCTAATTAATATTCCTAGAAATTGTTGAGCTGATAGCTTGGCTTGTCCAGTTTTAATGAATATTAAAATGGAAAAGAGTTAAGATTGTTTCACAAAACAAAATGCAATGATTCCAAGTAACTGTGGGTTCATAAAAGGCAGGCCATGTCTAACAGACTTGCTGGAATTCATTGCAGATATGACAATTGATGGATGAGGTGACTGATGCCATTTATCTTTACTTTCAAAAGACGTTTGGTAAGGTCTACCACGAGAGACATATGGCCACAGCGAAATGTTCCCGGGATATAGGAACAAGAGGTAAATTGGATAATAAAGCAGTTAGATAGCAGCAAACAAAAGAAACAGAAATACTAACAGTGTCTTGCTGGACATGAGTGGTAAGCCAATAGTCGCTTGCGTAAGGTACAATTCCCCTGTGAGGTCGAACCTATCATTGGCTCACTATCTCTATCTAGTGGCACAGCTGCAAACTGCAGAGTTATTGTGCTGAAAATGACAGGCACAAACTATTATTTTGTCACTTGTATTGATGTGTCAGCGCATCCTGATGTATTTCAAATAAAGCTGAGTCTAAACATGCTTCTTTTATCTACACACATCCACATTTCCTGCAGTCAATAGCTGTGCGGTTTCCTGCAGTCTCTTCCTAACTTAGAGACTGCAGCCCGTGCAAGAGAAATAGAAAAATATAGCAACACTACATATATGGGAGTCGTCGTTTTTAATGGGAGGAAATTGGGTTTTTAGGTAGAGAAAGGAGAGATGCCTTTCATCTTCAGGACCATGTGCTGTTCTAATTTCAAAGACCGATCGTAAGATCATGAAACTTCTCACTTTGAAATTCTCCCTTTCATCTCTCAAACACACAGCAGGCTAAGTTACATTGCAATGTCTAATCAGACTCCTATTTGCTGATTACTAAAAAAGTAAGATAAGTCTTTGTTATGCAGTCATGCAGACTGAGAAACAGGAACTAGGGTCATATCATCCAGGCAAGAACTTCATCCACAATCCTTGCTCTTATCCCTATTATTACAGCCTTTACAAAGATCACAGAGTTTCAAGTTAAATGCACAGCGGGATGTAACGCTGAGCTATTTAAATCTAGAAGGTCTCAGGATAGAATCAGAGAAATTTACGGCAAGGAACGAGTCAGTCAGCCTATAGCGTATTGCTGGCTGAAAAATCTGCTCTGAGTTATTGCAATCTCAGCTGGAGATCACTAGCATGTACAGAACTGCAAATGGCTTCTGTATCCTCATACTTGAAAGAGGAAAAAGGCAGTTAGGATTTCTTGTCTTATTCTGTTTCCTGGGAATGTAAATGACCCTTGGTAAGGCTTCATTTATGCTCTTCTACAATGACAGCTTGCATTTATTTAGCAGTTTTAACATAGGACAACATCTCAAGGCACTCAACAGGAGTGTTACCAAACAGAATTTGACACTGAGCCACAGAAGGGGATAATAGTACTGGCAGCCAAAAGCATGGTCAAAGAGGCAGGGTTTAAGGGTATCTTAAAGTAGGAGAAAGAGGTAGAGAGGCAGAGCGGTTGAGGGAGGGAATTCCAGAGCTTAGGTCCTAGGCAGGTGAGGGCACAGCCACCGATTGCTCAATAGGCCAGAATTGGAGGAACACTTAGATCTCAGAGGGTTGTGGGGCTGGAGGAGGTTGTAGAGATTGGGAGGGATGAGGCTTTCGCGGGAGTTGCAAACAAGGATGAGAATTTTAAAATTGAGGCGTTTCCAGACCGGGAACTGTTGTCAGTCATCAAGCACAAGGATGATGTGTAAACGGGACTTATTGCAAGATATGATACAGGCAGCAGATTGGATGAGCTCAGATTTATGGAGGGTGCATGGTAGGAGTTGCCCTAACGTGGTGGTTTTGGGCCTTCTAATTACTTGGTAGAAATTGTTTGGGCAACTTAATGCCTTGCTTGGACACTTCATATAGCATTGAGAATCATAGAATGACGCAGCACAGAAAAGGAGACTATTCGACCCATCACACCTGTGCCAACTCTTTGCTAGAGCTATCCAATTGATGGCACTCACGTGCTCTTTCTGCATGGCGCTGCGGGATTTTTTCCTTCAGATATTTACCCAGTTCCCTTCTGAAATTCACTGCTGAGTCTACTTCCCCAACCCTTTCGGGCACTGCGTTCCAGATGACAATTCAAATTGTCATCGACTAAAACTAAAATTCCCCACGTCGCCTTTCACTTGCCTTTCACCTTAAATCTGCCTCCTCTGGCTACCGATCCTTCTGCCATGAGAAACAGTTTCTCCTGATTTGCTCTTTCAAAATAATTCATGGTTTGGAACACCTCCATCAAATCTCTTTATCTCCTCTGCTGTAAGGAGAACAATCCCAGTTTCCCCGGACTCTTCAATTACTGACATCAACTGCATCATGCGGTTCCCTTCCCTGAAGGACATTAGTGAACCAGTTGGATTTTTAACAAGAAGCCGACAGCTGTTATGACCATCTTCTCGGCTGTTAGTTCACAAATGACCAGACTCATTGAATTCCGTTTTCAGATCTCGCATGGTGGGCTCCTCAATTTGTGACTGTTGGGATGTGACTCCTCTACTATAATCACAACATCTCTGCACTTGAATCACCGTCCAATAGCTTACACTGGAAAGTGTAGTTGGGCAAACCTTTGGGTGAGCACAAAATCAGGCTGGGTTCTGGTCACCTGCTCAGGGAATAATACACTGAGGCTCCCACCTTAACAATGCACCAGTTGGGCAAGGTACGAGAGAACTGGAACTGCACTGGGGGACTGTAACTGTAACAGGGTGAAGGAACTGTAATAGAGGGCTGGACTGGAACTGAAATGACGAGCTTGAGCTGTAACAGAGAGCTAGACAGTAACAAAGGAATGGAACTGTAATGGAGAGCTTGAACTAGAACAGGGAGAGCTGGACAGTAACAGAGAGCTGGACTGTAACTGACTGGAACTGTAACGGAGAGCTGGAACTGTTATGCAGAGCTGAAACTACCGCAGAGAATTGAAAGTGCACTGAAGGGCTTGAATTGTACCCACAAGAGACAATGCACTCAGGAGAAAGTGAGAGAAAATTGGAGAATAAAAGCCTTCTCACATTCAGATGAATGGACAAGGAACTAAATTCACTTGTGACATGTGAAAATTCAGTTAGAAGCTTTTGCAAGCATACTCTGACTTGCAAACTGAAATGAGGGTTGGGACAGGGAATAAACCTGACAGATGACAACTCAACGCTTCCCACTCAGCATCAGCATACCATATGGTGTGACCCATAGTGACAGAATAGTAATGTTCACTGAAATTAATGATGTGATGCGAGTTTGTCTAGATTGCTGTACCTTTCGCAAAAGCTTTCTGGCAACGTAAATAAAATTATATAAAGCACCCATCTAAGAGAGCACTGACACTTATCAAAACGATGTGTATTTATATAGTGTCTGATCACATCCCTCAGATACATCTCACTGCGCTCCACATACAATGAAGTGGAGATAACTGGAAACTAGTTCATGTAGAAGATCCCAAAAATAATGAGGAAATGAGTTCTCTTGGCAGTGCTCAGTACACTTGGAGAACACTTGGGTAACTTTCTGCTCCTTTACAAGCAGCATCCTGAGAATTTTAACCTGGGCCTGGAAAACACTGAACATATCCAAAAGGCAGCACTCTCCAGCAACATGGCTCTCCTTGGGTACTGCTCTGGAATATCAACTGAGAACTTTTACTAAGATCCTGGATTGGGACTTATTCGAACCTATGATCTATTATCCCATGAAGCGAGGCCAATTGGCTGAGCCTTGTTGGCTCCCTTAATGAGGCAAACTTCATTAGAAAATGGTTACAGGGATGAGGGACAAGGTTAGTTTGGAGAAGCTGGGGTTGTTCTCCCTGGAGCAAAGGAGATTGAGGGGAGATGTGTTCAAGGTGTACAGGATTATGACAGGTAAGGCAGACAAAGGAAAGCTGTTCCCATTAGCTGATGGCACAGGGACGAGGGGACATAGATTTGAGGTTTTGGGCAAGAGATACAGGGGGGATGTGAGGAAGAACTTATTTATATTTATTTATGCAGCAAGTGGTAATGTCCTGGAAATTGATGCATATGAGGGTTGTGGAAGCGGAGATGGTGAATGATTTCAAAAAGAAACTGGATGGTCGCTTGAGTGAAATAAATTTACAGGGCTACGGGGATAGAGATGGGGAATGGGACTGATTGGATTGCTCTACAGAGTGTCAGCATGGACTCGATGGGCTGAATAGCCTCCTTTTGTGCTGTGTTGACTCTGTGACTCAGTAAGGGCATAATGTGGGCTGACACTACCAACTAACACCTAACCAACAAACCTCTAGAGTATTGAAGGTGGAATTTCCGCTTTGAGAAATGTTTTTTCCTCATAGCTCCACTCAAACTTATTTGCATATTGGTGAAAGCAATGTCTCCCGTGAACCACCTAAATTGGACAGCATTTGGAATTTAATTTCTGAGCAGTCCACTCAGTTTTAAATAATTTTAAAAAAACTTGAAAACATGTGTAAAACTATTTTCTAGTAAAATTGGGATACAAGATTGGTATTTTTTAAAAAAGTTATTAAATATCCTTTAAAGCATACTTATAAATGTCCTTGCTAACAAAAGTTGCAGCTTACTTTTTGGAGGCTTCGGAGGTTTGCAAACAGACACAATTGGCGTAGGCTCCCAATGGCGAATGGCAGAGATCCCATAGGGCAGAATTCTTTGTCCTGCTGGATGGGCACGCGCTGGATCCGAACAGGAGTGAAATAGTGCGCGCTGACGTCGGCCAAGCATCACGATCTTTCGAGAGGCGACAGCGTGCCTGCCGACGATTAAGAGGTCTATTAAGTCCCTTCAGCAATTTATTAAGTTGCATTTTTCGCAGCCGCTCCACTGTTCGGTTGGCGGGCGGGCGAGTAGGCCAGGCCTACCTTGCATTTTTCACGAAGCCTCACCCACAGTTTCCAATGGTTACTGAAAAAAATTAAGCATTTTTTAACACCCTTTTATACATGTTCCTCTTCACGCGGCTGGGTCACGTGCGGGGACATGTTTATATCCTTGTAAAAAAGTTTATTTTTGTATTTAAAATTCTTCAGCTCCCTGAGGCAGCTCTGTGGCCTTCAAAGAGCTTTCAGTGCGCGCTCCCCCGCGCACATCCCCGTGCTCTTCCCGCCACCCCCCCCCCCCCCCCCACCCCGGCGGTGCTGAGGCTCTTAGCGCACGTCTCACACTGGCTGCTAATTGGCCAGCCAGCGTGAAGTTGCGGTTGGAGCCCAGTTGCGGGCGACAGTCGGGTCTCACGGCCGTTCCCGAGCCTACCCACCCACCCGATGAGGGGAAAATCCTGTCCATAGAGTCGTTTTGAAGAAGAGGAGGGGAGTTCTCTCCCCCCCCGTGCCCAGGGCAATAGTTATCCCTCAAACAACATCACTAATATACAGACTATGTAGTCATTATCACATTCCTGTTTGTGGGACTTTGCTGTGTGCAAATTGAGTGCCACATTTCCTGCATTACACTGTGACTGCACTTCAAAGATACTTCATTGGCTGTAAAGCACTTTGTAACATCTTGAAGTCATACAAGATGCTATATAAATAGAAGCCCTTCTTTCAGTTTGCCGAGAAACTTGCAACTCCAGTGCTTGTGTTTTGGCAATGCTGCTAAAGAAGTTGTTCTCCTATGCCATCATGCTATAGTCACTGATCTCTTGACAACAACTGTAGTGTCAGTTTGTAGTTAACTGAATTAATAGCATCTCATTGTGATTCAGGATCTTGAGTGACAGAGAGAGCAGAGATTTACTTGGAGCTGTTAGGTTTCAAACATTCTCAGAGCACAGATGGAGTGGCCACAATTAGGCTATGGGCAAATCTATAAGAGTTTGTGATTCAGCTCGGGATGGGACGGGGTGGCAAACCTCAACAGTTTAACACAAGAATTACAACAAAATCCTGTGGATACTGGAAAGTAGAAATAAAAACGGAGAACACAAACTATTCAGTGGTCAGGCAGTATCTGTGGAGAGGGAAACAGAGGTAATGGGCTGGATTTTCATGGAGTCAGGCAGAAGGTGAAAAAATGGTGGTTCGGACCTGGATCGGGAAGTCCCGCTCCCATTCTCAGGCTTTCCGATTTTCACAGTTGTGTGGAACGGGGCACGTGGCAGTTAAGAATCAGCCGGGCTAATGAAACACGGTGAACAGGAGGTCATGATTTTCGCTCCTAAAACGTCCTCAACTCGCATCCCGTGCTCCACAATTTTGATGCTGGAGATGTGAGCAGCTCTGAAGGCCTGAGCCAAAGGTTTTGTAAGCCTTTTATAGAGCTGTGTAAAATGGCAGCTTAAAAGCTGTACTTGTCTCTGAGATTGGAGCTGCTGACTGAGCTCAGGGAAGGGGAGGAGTGGGGTGGCTGGAAAAGAGCAAGGCCACATCCTTGTGGGGGCCTCTTCATTATTCCTTGCATCGTCAGCCAAGTGGGCAACATTTCAGACTGCCGGTCTCGCCTGGGGGTGGTGGGGGGGGAGGTGGGAATGTGTTGTCCAGGGAGGAAAGAAGGTTAAAGAAATGAGCACAGCATCTTCTGACATGCAGCATATATAGAGGAAGGGCTGTAGCAGCAGCATGTGAGTAGAAGCAGGGTGCCCCAGCATGAGGTGGCAGAGCCCCCAGACAGAGCAGCAAGATGGAGGAGTTTGAGATGTTACCCTGAGTGAAGGGTCTACCAGAATAGGTTCAGCTTCCTCGACATGACTCAAAGGCCGTGCAGGCGAAGACTTCAAAATTCTTGGGATAGGGTCAGGCATCTGTGCTAAGTTGGAGACCGATCTCGCACCTCGAACGTCCGGTGCCCATGCCCTGCTGGCTGTGCTCAAAGTTACTGTGGCGCTCAACTTTAATGCAGACAGACCCTTCCAGGGCTGTGCTGCAGAACCTCCGCGGCATCTCACAAGCAGCCGCCCACCAGTGCATAACATCAGTCACCGATCTCTCTTTGTCAGGGTTGGGAAATACATAAATTTCTCGACAGATATGGAGCCATGGACCCAAAGAGCTATGGGGCCCATGTCGTTAGCTGGCTTTCCACAAGTGCAAAGTGTGATATGTTGCACCCACATCACCATCAAAGCACCATCACAGGAAGCACACAGGCACAAGAGTAGAAAGTCATTTCATTCCATCAACGTGCAGCTTGTATGCGACCACTATAAGGTTTTCCTCCATATGTGTGCACGTTTCTCTGGAAGCTGCCGTGACTTATTTCTTCTTAAACCTGCCGCACCTTTTCAAGCCGATACCCCAGGTCTCTGGCTGGCTACTGGGGTACAAAGGTCACCCATTGAGGAGGTGGCTGCAAACTCCATGGCGCCATCCAGAGACAGGGCATTATAAGTCACCAGACCAAGTCACTCATCAATCAGGCCAATGGCCTCTTAAAAATGCATTTCCAATGCCTTGACCACTCGGGAGGAGCATTGCAATACTCGCCTGCCTGGAAGTCAAGGATGTAAGTGGCCTGCTGCATTCTGCTTCGAATGGAACCAAAAAGGGGCACATGCAGAATGCAGAGCCCGGTGATGGAGGCCACTCATCAGAAGAAGAGGTGGAGGAGGAGGAAGAGCCCTTTACCTCAGATGAAGATGTAATCGAGGAGGAGAAGGGTGGCAATGGGGGAAATGGTGAGAGGCATGCCTGGTTACCTAGGGCAGGCTCAGTACATGATGCCATAGTCACCAGGGAGGACCTAATTTAGAGGTGGTTCCCATAAGCAGCGTTGAACATCTAGCTGCACTTTCACCAGCAAATGCTGGCAAACCATTGTGACATAGTGTCCTTGACAACATAGGCACCTCATATCTTCCAGGAAAGGCCCATTCCCCGGCAAGAGAGAAAGTCAGCAAGTGTCCCTGAGACTCTCTGGCATCACAATTGCTGCATTCAGTACAATCAGAAACCTGGACCAGGATTTTATGGCCCCTCCCACCTGCCGGGACATTACGGTCCCGCCGCACTGAATGGGGATTTAAATGGCTCACCGCATCCGCCAGGGAGATACACCCTGGCCGGGCCATAAAATCATGGCCCTGGATTCACCCAGCTTGCGGGATTGACCTTGAGAGGTCCTTTGAAAGAGGGGTCTGCAAGTGTATTTCGGAGACTGTCAAAGACATGGAGACCAAGTCACCTAGTACCTAACCAAAGCCTGGCCTGGCCCCTATGTCAGGAGTGCACCTGTGCATCGTGAGATGAGACTCAGAATGTGCAGATGTGACTGCCAACAGAATTGCTGCAACTCGACACTGCAGGATACAGATGCACATATGTTTGGAAAACCATTCCCTACTTATAGTTCAACTCTACACTACTGTGGGACTGGTGAGACAGCCACAATGGCCAGTGCAGCAATTCATTGAGGTTCCTTGTCAGCCCATGGCCTGTAACACCTAGGTGGATAAGGACATTATTTCTATGTCAGCTCCCACAACTGCAATCTTAACTCAAGGGCACATGTGTTCCTCACCTGTGAGGTGCATTCATTGAGAATTTGCAGAAATGCCCCCTCCTTCATCTCAGCACTATGGGTGGGCCTACACCAGATGGATTGCCACCCCTCATTAAGTGTTCTCAGCACAACCTCCTCAAAGGCACCAATAGGTGGAAATTTTACCTTAGAGGAGGTGGAGGCAGGCTGCTCGCCTCTCTGTCTCTACAGCTTTGAGGAGCGTCATAGCCAGCGTCTTCATGCAGGGAGCTGTTGGTGACCTACCTGCGACTGCAGGTCCTGCAATCCTGCAGGGGCAGCTGTGGTCACTGGAACATGTACCACAGATGAAGGTTCTGGCAGAGGGGATGAGGGAGCCATGGAAGATGAGCGCAGAGCTAGTCACCAAACCCTCATCCTCCTCTGCAACTCCCTCAGCAGTGAACTACTGGCTGCAGCAGTCGTCCATCCCCAGAGTCAGATCAAACCGGGCATCAGGAGGAGGGGGAAGAGATGTCCGAGGATATTCCAGGCCATCTGACCAGCCCACACTCCAGCAGTACAGATACTAGCACTGCAGAGGGATGTGGTTTAGAGTCAGTTGCACGTGGTGAAGGAGACTGAAGCAGAGGGTTGTGTCACCAGCGAGAACATCCTGTTATGGGTATGCAGCTCCTCATGTATTCTATGGAGGTCAGTGCTCAAACGCTGAACAGACTGCTCCAGGCTACTGAGGGAGCCTTGTACCTTTTGCAGGGAGTTAGGCTGCTCTTGCATCCACTCCAAGTGATGCTGCAGGTGTCTCTCCATGAGAGTGGCCAGCCTGTCATGATTAGAGCTCATGCAGTTCAGCCCCCATCTGCGTGTTGGACTCCTCCACTCGCAGTGCATGAGCTCACATTGCCCTGGGGAACTCCACCAGATGCCCACGCATCTGCTGCTAATACAAGTACTGTGCCCCCTAAGGTGACTCCTGAGACCCCACCGCTGTGCCAACTGGAACATCATTGTCACTGCCCTCTGTCCTCCGAGGGGGGCTGTGCACAGATGTGTCTGACTCTGCCACCTCCATGCGATGTCCTTCACCACATGCAACCGACTCTAAACTACACCCCTCCTCAGTGCTGGGATCTGTATTGGTGAAGTGTGGGCTTGTCAGATGGCATGGTGCTTCCCCAGACACTACTTCCTCCTCCTCCTGATGCCTGACCTGATCCAGCTCTGGGGGATTGCATTCACGCTCCTGAGACCAGCCGCTGAGGTATAATGCACATTTCACATGCTGCACAGTGTTGTGATCTGCTGAAGCTGTCAAGGTGCAACCTTCTACGTGGCTGGGTGTGGTGGGTCGTTGCCAACAGTGAATGACTACTGTGTCGACACTCTTTACACACATGCAATAGTCAGACTTCACAAGCTGTACTTTCCTATAGGAGGTCCATGCTGGGCCATCTCTTGCAGTTAGCCAACATTTACAACTTCTACTCACATGACAGCATTCTGAAGTCTCCTCCCACACAGCCTTGCGAATCCTTTACCCTTCCTTTCTCTCCCAGTGACCGGCAAACTGGGCAGACCTTTATATGGGGCTGGAGATGTGAAAAGCCCACCCTGGCATTCGGGCCCGCCTCTGCCACACCCCGCCATACCCACCCTACACCCCCGTGTGAACAGCGGCTGGGACATGTTGTTTGATACGATACGCCAGCCTGTGGGATGTATGGCCTATGCACCTATCATCGCACTGGCACTGAATTTCACTGCTGTTCACAATGAGCAAAGGTACAGACCCTACCCAACCAGCCCGTGCTTGTAAAACTCAAAACACGGTGTCCAGCATTAGATATGATTCCGCGATTGGACAACATTTGCTAAATAATCATCAGTGTGCCAAGAATTATGCTGATAACCAATTTAAGATTGTCAGTCAGGCTCACAATGTGCTGCATTTGTGTTTACTGGAAGCTACATATATGAACACACAGGGCCCTGTTCTTTGCAGACAGGAAGAACATGTACGCACATTGCACCCATTTCAGCTAAATAAAGTAAGTGATAGCCATTTGCTGACTCATTCTTCAGGGCAATGTTTTGACCAATCAGGGTCAAGCTGCTTGGTTTGAATTTCAAACAATGTTTGGCAGTTAAATGTCAGTCACCATCACTGGTGCATTCTCCATGAGAACACCTCGACCAATCAGAGTCCGCTTGCCAACCAACTGGCACTCTCTTCACATGCAGCATAAATTGTTGTTTTCCCCTTATATAGGCATTCTTGTGACGTATCGTGATGACGAAAAGCTTCAACATGTCTCTTTTTTTCAGCAATACAATTGAAAGTAGGTAAATTATGTTAAACCTTTATAGGAACTTGGTTGGACTGCACTTAGAGTACTGTGTGCAGTCTGGTCCTAAATTACTAAATAGATAATTACACAAATAGAGACACTGAAAAACATACAAAACAAAAAATTACAGGGGTAATACCTGAACACGGAGATTATATATCTCCAGAAAGACTGCCAGACTAAGTCTCTTTTCTCTACAAAGACCAGGCTGAGGACTTTAAAAGTAGGAAGGGAGTTGATAGGATAGATGTAAAGAAGATTTTTTCCATTTTTTGGGGTGTGCAAAACCAGAGGCCATAAAAATACAGTAGTCACTAATAAACTCAGTAAGGAATTCAGGAGGAACTTACTTACCTAGAGAGTGATTAGAATATAGAACGCACTGCCACAAGGAGTGATTCAGGCAAGTAGCATAGATATATTTGAGGGGAAACCAGTTAAGTACATGAGGGACAAAGGAATATCAGAATATGGTGATAGTGTGAGACGAAGTTGGAAGGGAGGAGACTGGTGGGCTATCAACCTGAACATAGCCCCGTGGGGCTGAATTTCTGTGCTGTAATTTCTAGATAATTCTACAGTGAGCTATTAGAGTCAACAATCTCTGTTGTAGGGGAGTTACTGCAGAATATAAACTTGCCCTACAGTTAGGAAGAGGAAATTAGAGACAAGGCTTTCGAGCTGCTTACGCACCAACCTTTAATACCCAACCTTAAACAAGAAAGCAGAAAGACTAACATTTATATAGCGCCTTTAACAGTCTCAGGATTTCCCAACATGCTTTTGATGAGCGATAATGTTACATATAAATGTACCAGTCACATGACAAGGGTTGGTAAAGCAATAATGTGTGTTCTTTGTCAGAAGACCTGATTATATACATACAAGGTTAACTGGGAGACATTTGAGTTTCAGTTTTTAATGGCTTGTTTACCTGGTTTGGAAAGGTTGAAAACACAGGTCTAGGCATTGTTGGGGCAAAATAAACTCAGATAGGAGGCCCGCTCCCTTCCATTTGAGTGTTAGCGATTTTATGGCCATCTTGTGGCTTTAGAAGGATTTTTATAATGATCAGGATCAGGATAGCTAATCAAGTTTATTTTTTTAGTCCCTGCAGCACTTGGTTTGACTGCTTGAGTTGCAATACCTTAAATGGCCACTGCTTCAGCTGGTCATTGATTGTTGCTATACTAAACCGGTGGCGCTGTTGAGTTGTTTCAGCTATTCCCGGGTTTAGGTTAAGCCCTGTCCACGAAACAGTGATTAAGGCATGAATTGGAACTGGTTGCTTTAAAGGGTAATTTAGAAAGTGAAAATAAAGCATTCTATAGGCTTCTTTTAGTTATTAGCAGCTCTTACTGGTGGGATTCTTCTTCCCTAGCCCCATCTGCAGTGTTAGAATCTCTACCTGATCCCCTGAGGAAATGGGATGCAGCAGTAATGGATCCTCTCCTGCCTGTGGAGTTCTGCTTAAAGCTAGACCACCCAGAGTCAGCTTGTAATGACTGTTCCTGCACAAACCTCACAGCAGGAAGGCTTAAACAAATGTAAGATTTGTACAATCTTACTGAGACCTGGTGCCTGCTAGCTGGCACAATCCCAGGTAGGTAAGATTCTTACAGTGCTGCAGAATCACTTACTCACAGTGAGTTCTTTGTAGTTGTTTCACTTGCACCAGTTCTTTTGCTGAATGTGGAAATGTTGAGGTTTGTATATTTCTCAGTCAAATCTTTAAAAATCATGCTGCCGCCATGTTGTGTTCTTCTTTTTGACGTAAACATACCAATTATATGACAAGGATTGGTAAAATGATAAAGTGGGTTCTTTATTAGAAGATGAGACTATATACATACAAGGTTAACTGGGAGACGATGCACACATGTCTGACCTCTGAGCTGCTGCTGTATACTGAGTTCGAGTGAAGGGACTACTCCATCACAATCCTGTGTTGAGGTGGTAGGGATTGACAGCAGTTTAAGATAAGCTTCCTTCAAAGTACATGTGCGCTACATCACAACAATAGTGACCTGACGATCTGCTGTTGTGATGTTGATGGAGGGATAAATATTGACTGGGACACTGGGGGGCAGAATTTTGCCCTTGGCAGGGGTGCTCAGCAGGGACGGTGGGGAAGCCGACCACCGTCCACGATTGGCACCGCACCGCGATTTCACGCTGGTGGGCCAATTAAGGCTGAGCCTTGCCTGGGTGGGTGGGTGGGGGGAGGAGTGTGAGCCGGACGAGCACAACTCACTTTGCACATGAGTGAGCGTTGCATTATCTCCCTGAGGCATGGCGCTGCCTCAGGGAGATGAAGAGATATTTTTAAAAAACACTTTAAAAAAAATGTAATGAAACATGATCCCTCCTGTGACTCTGTCACATAAGCAGGGACATGTTATTAATTAAACTTTATAACGTTTATTTTATTTTTATTCGCTTTTGGAAACCTCATCCCGCCCGTGGATGAGGTTTTAAAAAAAAATGCAAAGGCTGCTTGGCCTTTTCGTTAGGTTGGACGGGCAGTGAAAAAATGAATTTAATTGATTGTTTAATGGCCATAACAGGTCTTTTAATTGTCGGTGGACGCGTGCTGCCGACTCTGGCACGCACCCGCCGACCGAGCTATCGCGTGACTACGCATTGATGTCAGTACGCTCGGCTGATGTCAACATGCGCCATTTCACGCTTGCATGGGTCGGGCGGAAAATTTCTGCCCTGGGGATAACTCTCCTGAACTTCTTCAAAATCGCGCCTTTTGCGCCCTCCTGGAAAGGTGGACAAGGCCTCAGCACCGCACTGGAGTGTCAGCCCGGCTTTTTTGTGCCCAGGTCTTTGGAGTGGGCCTTAAACCCACAGCCCTCTGAGATAGAGTTAAGAGTGTGCCCCGCTGTGCCACGGCTAGCAGCATTGAAAGATGCTCGGAGCTTATTCTTTTTCAAATTGAGAAGCCCGGATCAAGAGACAAAGCAAGGGTTTGAGTGACTGCAAGAGAAGTAAACAGAATTTATGATATTGTGATACCGAACCTGTGAGGAGGAAAGGAATACTGAAAGATGGGATGAATAGCATAGGGCGGAATTTTACACCCCTCCCCCTCTCAGGCTGGAGGGGGAAGGTGGGGGGGCGTAAAATTGGTGCTATGGTGACAGTACCGTGCCAGTCACCTGCCCACCTCAGCTGGTATTTTACCAGCGGCGGGAAGTGCATAAGCCACATGGCCTTTTATGCAGGCTGAGGGAGGTCCCTCCTGTTCGGGTATCCTATGCGCAGAGGGGAAATGGTGGCATAGTGGTAATGTCAGTCAACTAGTAATCCAGCAGCCCAAACTTATGATCCAGGAACACTTATTCAAATCTCACCACAGCAGCATATGGCATTTAAAATCAGCTAATTGCTAAGTGCAGTGAATTTATTAAAAAAATTAGAATTGAAAGCTAATCTTGAAACTCTCATCACTTGTCATAAAAACCAATCCAGTTCATTAATATCCTTTTAAGATACCCTTCAGTTTCATAGGGAATCAAGGGATATGGGGAGCGGGTGGGAAAATGGAGTTGAAGTCCAAGATCAGCCACGATCGCCTTGAATGGTGGAGCAGGCTCGATGGGCCGTATGGTCCAATCCTGCTCCTCCTGTGGAAGGAAGTCTGCCGTCCTTACCTGGTCTGGCCTACCTGTGGCCCCAAACTCACAGCCATGTGGTTTACTCTTAACTGCAAGCCACTCAGTTGTGGCAATTAAGGATAGACAACAAATGCTGGCCTTTACATTTCATGAAAGAGTTTTTAAAAATTACTCCCCCCTACCTCTGTGCATTCCCCCTGTCCTCCCCCAAACTTGGTCCTTTACCCTCCCCTCCCCACTTGCTGGGGTCTGCCCGACTACAGCTGCCAACTCTCTGATTGGAGATGGAAGTTTAACCCTGAGCCAGTTAACGGTCCAGAGGCGGTAAAATTGGCTCAGGGCTACTTGAGGGGGTGGTGCAGAACCTCTGCGTCTGTGTAAAATCCAGTCCATATTTCAGGATGCAAGGAAAGACTGAGTTATCGAGATGGTGTGATGTGCGTTGGTCTTAACACTGTGCGGATGCAGGAGAGCAAAGGTTAATGCACGCACGACATTGTGGAGCAGGGAAAATTAATAAAACACAATCCTACATTCAGGCAGGTTTCATTAATTTGTCTTCCGCTGATCAGACATTGGCATCCTTCCAAAAATACTCCTGCTCATTGTACCAAATCATCCTTTGCGTTCTGACTGTGGGTCTGCCACGATTGATGTATCACCTGAATGAATTAAGAATTAATTTCTAAATTGTCACAAAACAGAAGTGGATTTCCTCCCACCTTTATTTAAATTCCTTGTTAAGTAGGGTCCTTGTGAACCTTTGTGTGCACTGGGCCATGAATCGATAAACGTATGTTCATTCAAATGCTATGTTTTGAATCTTTACAGCAACGTTTTGAATCCTCAGTTGCAGCTGATGCCATTGACAGGATTCATATTTGTGAACATTCCCACAATGAGGGTGACAAGGCTCTGTTTAGTGTCCATCTTAACTGTTGTGAGGGCATTAAGAATCAAGCATACTGTGTAGGACTAGAGTCAAACATAGATCAGCTCGGGGGAGCTTTATGTGAATCAAGAAACTTTCACAGTCACATTCTGCAGTGGCCCAAAATTGTCTCATTTAAGCTTTCGCCCCCTTGCCGCAAAATTTGTATTTATACAGCACCTTTAATGTAATAAAATGCTGCTCTTGAATATTGCTGAAAAGAGAGACATGTTGTCGTAGCTTTTCACCTTGGACTCACCAAGACAAACACTAAAATGCCGAATTTCAATCGATCACGACAATTTATAGTACAGGAGGAAAGGGTGCCTTTTTCATACCAAATATGCCAGTGGAGGGGATGCCCCCTTAAAAAAAATCCCAATTAGTGACTGTTTCCCAAGAGGAGCAAATTCAGGACCCAGACACAGTTTCCAACCTCTGTTTCCCAGCCCCAGAGGGAAAATCCAGCCCCTGATGTCTGCCTCCAGCAGTTAGGCAAGATAGGGAGATCGCATTTAGTTGGCATTATGGTTATAAGCCCTGCAGCCTACCATTCCACAATAAGACACGTTGGAGTTCTCACTCCACCTGCTACCAGAAGTGAACCTGAAAGTCGACGCTTCTAAGACACACTGCTGCTATTGTGAAACTAGAGGTTTTGTTCACATACAATCTTTGCGCTGTCTGACCTGAGATTACTGTATGCTCATTCCTCAATGCTAGCATCTCCTCACCTCGGTGAAGACAAATTCCATTGCAAAGGTGCTTTCTTTTGATATGTTATTGGAATTGTTATCATTTTGTACTTGCCTTCTTTAGCATTGTTCCAGTGTCATAGGACCCAGTATCCACACCCCTTGCCATCGAATACAGGTACCTTGCTCCAGAACACATCCATAAATTGTGTCTTGGCATCAATGGTTGTGCTACAGGGAGGGAGTCCCTACAAGCCCAACCTGTGACAGGATGGGGTGAGACATCCCGGATGGTGAGCTAAGGCTCTGATTGTTTGATGATGATTCATTGAAAACCATCATCGCTCGAGCCCAAAAATGATAAGGGCAAGAGGTAAGAGGGGAAATTGGAACTCTCTTTAAAAAAAATTGCTCATTCCCCGTTTTATATTATTAACATTTCCAATCAACCAAATGAATAACATGTCTGGTCCGAGAATGGGTTGGTTACAAGTTGACCAACAGCTGTGAATGTCCTCATGGAGAGAGTGTAAAGACATTCTGTCAGCTCAGTTAGTCATAACAAGTATTACGGAGGGGCTTTAGCAGAGGCTTGGCATTCTTTGCAGCTCTGTTTGCTTAGTGATCATGGGGGTTTCATTGTGTCTGTTCTTGTTGGAAGTCTTATATTGACTCTTTCAGCAAATTTGGCTTTCTTTACCTATAGCTTCTTACCTTTCTTGTTTTAGGGAGCCTCCAGATCAGATACAAACTGGACAACAGTAAAGACACCGATATTTTTAGCATCGATGGCGTGAAGTTGGCAGATGGACAACTCCACAGTGTGAAGATTGATCGGGAAGGGAGAGATGTCTACGTTCAGGTAATGCTCCCATACATTCAACAAGGAAGGTAAAAGCACAAACACGAAGGTGATTTCAGTTGAAATTGAGAAAGCAATTTGTAGGGCTAAGAATAATGAAACACAGCACGGAAATTGTAAAGAAGAGAGTAAGTAAGTCAGTTAGAAGCCGTAGACTGTAGGATTAAGGGAAGATGAAAGAAAGTTAGGAGTCCTGTCATTTTGAGGTCCTCAGTTTGAGACAAGGCAATGAGCCAACACAATTAGAGTGCATGGATAAGGAGGGACATAGTTGTTGCTTGAGAGAGATAAGAGGAAGTTCATATGATCAATGACTGCAGCAGTCAGCCTGAATGAAGGGACAAGCTAAGCTGTAACAGTGAGAGAGAGGGAGGCAGAAGATGAAAGAGGAGCAATCCATTAAATAAATGTTGATGTTTGTATGCTATTCAAGAGTATCAAGGAGTGTATGAAGAAACTTCACCAGACATCAGAGCAGTGGTGAAGGCTTGAATATACATTTGTCTTTATTTCTAGACTTGACTATTCCAAAATGCTCCTGACCAGCCTCCTGCATTCTACTTTGTAAATGTGAGATCATCCAAAACCCTGCTGCCTGTGTTCTTACTCACACTAAGCCCCATTCACTTATCGCTCCTTTGTCCTATGACCTCATTGGTTCTCAGTCAGGCAATACCTCAAATTTAAAATTCTCATCCTTGTTTTCAAACCATTGTACAGCCTCACCCCTCTCCCTAAAATTGTTACTGCCTCCAGCCCCATAACCTTCCGAGGTAGCTACACTCATCAAATCTGGTCTTTGAGCATGCCCAGTTTTAATTGCTCCACTACTGGTGACCATCTCTTCAGTTACCACGGTCCTAAGCTCTGGAATTCTCTGCCTCTCTACCACATTCTTCTTTTAAGATGCTCATTAAAACATATTTGACTGGGCTTTTTGGTCAACTGCGCTAATGTTGCCTTACGTGACTTGGTGCCCAGTTCTGCATTATAATGCTCATGTAAAGCATCTTGGGAAGTTTTATTGCGCTAAAAGCACTAAATAAATATACAAATTGTTGTTATAGGCTTTAAACATAATTACAACCCAATGAGGAGAGAGGCTTTGAGTCCAAGTGATAAAACCAAATTTATTAGCAATAATCATTTGCAAAATGTTGACTTGGATGAAGTGTATTTTAGGTGGTGGCAATTGGAGGTTGCTCAGACCTTGTGCCTAGTTAAAATGACCCCTGTTGTCAGCGATGGCAACACTTGAGACCTCTGTGTGTGCTACCCCTGACATTCCATCTTAGGGCACGGCACATTAGTGCTCCCATATACTGTGCTACCTCGGAGCCATCCGCTTTCACATCCAACGTATATCTCTGTTAGAATTGAAACATTTTCCAGCAGGATGCCCAAAATTTTCCACCCAAAAATGGCAACAAGCTTACTGGCCCTCAAAGATATTAATGGGCAGAATGTCACATCCCGTGGGTGGCGCACGCCCAACCTCATAGGGCGTAAAATAGTGCGCGATGACGTCGGGCGAGCGTCCCGTAGCCATCGCACACTTGCACGATATTTTGTTTGGCGGGCGTGCACGAGAGTCAGCAGTGCGACCGCCAACAATTAAGATCCCTATTTAGGCCCTTGACCAATTAATTGAAACCTATTTTTCATTGCCCGTCCAACCTTATGGTTGGCGAGCGGGCGGGCGAATCGGCCAGGCGGCCTTTTGATTTTTTTTAGCAAACCTCGTCCACGAACGGGATGAGGTTTCCACAATTAAATAAAGAATGAATCTAAATTTCAGGGCAGAATTTTTATTCCGTTAATGTTATTGTGAGTTGAGTCCCATGTCGGGACATTGCTTTCAGATTTTAAAACTCTATGTTTTTGATTTTAAAGTTGTTCAGCTCTCGGCCTTCAGGGAGCTTTCAGCGCGCGCTCCCCGTGCCTGCGCAGACTTCCGCATTCACCCTCCTCCTGCCCCCACCCCGAGGCTCTCAGCGTGTGTTTCACGCTGGATGGCCATTAATGGGCCAGCCAGCGGGAAATCGCCGTCGGGGGCCAATCGCTGGCAGCGGGCCCTTTCCCCACCCCTCCCAGGCCCATCCGCTGTGACTGCCCGGCGACCCGAAAATCCTGCCCAAGGGGGTTAATGGTCCTGTAACCTGAGGTGTAAAGAAATTAACCCGTGGATTGTGAACCACCACTACTGGATGGATAATTTGCACTGCTCCACTATTAACCTCGCCAAAATGGCAGCTCATCCCCAACCATCCCGTGTGTTACAAGAAATTGCTACATTTCCCATTAATTGCCTATTATTGCTCTAAGTTAGTGCTTTTGCTTAACATTGGAGATGCATTGTTAAAGAAGAGATTTACGTTCCTGTGATGCCACTCAACCTCTCTGGCCCGGGAAGTGAGCTGTGGAGGTTCAATCCTCCAGTTATTAAATTGTTGTTAGAGATTTTTAATGTTTTAAGTTTAATTATTTTTCTTAATTTTCCTTTTGGCTCTCAGTCATATCTTTCCTTTTCTCTTTATCTCTCTTTCTGCAGCTGATTTAATCCTGGTTCACCCGAATTCTTTCTTTGCCCTTCTCCTGTTTCAGCCTCTTATCCTTAAATATCATCGAATTAAGCAGCTAGATTGTTTTGGTTCGCCAAGATCCCAGGTGCCCTGTTTCCCTCTCACCACCCTGCTACTAGCTCGTCCTTCCAGTAACACGTGGGACAAAAAAATTTTCAAGTTGGAGGGCGAGTGAATAATTTTAACTCACGGGGCAGACCACAAGCTTTCCCACTGCAGCAAAACCTGCACTGATGTTTTTTTCCCTCTGAATTGAGTAACCTTAATGAAGGACCAAAGTCCCATCGTGTAGGATACTGTCTGGATTAAAAAGTGAAGGGTTAAGTAACTTTGTGCTTTGGTTTCAAAAGTCTGGAGATTATAGCATGAGTAACAAAAAATAAGACAATGCTAATTGAATATAGCTACAGTTCCACGTGTACACTTGATTGCATTTCATATGTGTCATTTAAAGTACTATTCCAGTTTGTTTTTTAATGTACTGCATTGGGGGAGATGATGGCATGGCAGTAATATCACTCGACTAACAATCCAGAGGCCTAGGGCCCTGGGGTCATGAGTTCAATTTAGACTAATAAGTCGGGAGTTGAAGCTAGCCTCAGTAATAGTGATCGTGAAACTATCAGTTGTAAAAACCCACCTGGCTAGGAAAGGAAATCTGCCATCCTTACCTGCTCTGGCCTACACGTGACTCCAGATCCACAGCAATGTCGTTGACTCAACTGCCCTCTGAAAGGCCCTAGCAAGCTACTCAGTTCAAGGGCAATTAGCCATGGGTAACAAATGCTGACCTTGCCAGTGACACCCACATCCCATGAAAGGATAAAGCAACAACATTCCTAAACTGAGCCCCGGCTTAACAGGAAGGTACAGGATGTTGTTCCATTGATTTTTATGTGAAAATAATGCCTCATGCTGCAGCTGTGATTAGGAACTACTTAAATCCCAGTATCTTTCACACAGGATGAAGGTATATTGACGCCAATGTTCTTCTCAGAACTCTGTGTGATTCTGCCACTGTCCAGTGTTAATACAGAATCTTAATGAATTGGCTTTCCCTGGTGTTCAGTCTACTGTTAAAGATTTTAAAGGTTTTGTCTGCTTTCTATTGAGTCGCAGGATTGTAAATGAATGGGAGCTGCAGGTATGGGCAATGAGGCAGAAAGTGTGCCTTCGTGAGTTTAATACTGAATCCCCATTTAGGGAATTTTCAAGATGGCAACTTCTGAAGGCATCTCATGGTGGGAGCATTAAAGCGATTCTTATATTCCTCATTAAAATTAAATTAAAAATTCATAAGGCATGATCATTTGATGATAATGAAAATTATCTCCAAATTTTGTACAAAAATTGAGTAATTGACCAGTGTTAGATCTCCTCCATAAAGAGAAACATCATGAGGCACAGCTACTTTTGTCATTGTGCTTTATATTGATTTCACTAGTATTCGACTTATTTAAAAATACATTCTAATAGTGCCTTATCACTCCAAGCAGCGAGTTACTTTTTGAAATGTAATGATTGTTGCTGTACAGACAGACAAGGTAGCAATGTTTTGAATTGCAACTGTTAGGAAAGCTACTCGAATGTTATTGTTTATTGCTGGGGGAATTGAATACATAAGTAGGATGTTTTGCTTCTATTGTACAGGGCACTGCTGAGGCTATATCTGGAGTACTGTGCACAGTATTGGTCTCCTTATTTAAGAAAATATGTAAATGCATTAGAAGCAGTTCGGAGAAGGTTTACTGGATTAATACCTGGAATGGATGAGTTATCTTATGAGGAAAGGTTGGACATTCTAAGCTTGTATCCGCTGGAGTTTAGAAGAGTAGGAGGTGACTTGATTAAAACAAAAAGATCCTCAGGGGGCTTGACAGGGTAGATGTGGGGAGGGTGTTTCCTCTTGTGGGAGAATATGGAATTCGAGGTCACTGTTTCAAAATAAAGGGTCACCGATTTAGGACAGAAATGAGGAAAAAAGGTTTTCCCTCAGAGGTTTGTGAGACTTTCGGAATTCTCTTTCTCAAAAAGTGGTTGAAGCAGAGTCCTGGAATATCTGAAAAGCAGAGGTAGATAGATTCTTGATAAGCAAGGGGTTGAAAGGTTAGTGGGGGTAGGCGGGAATGTGGAGTTGAAGCTGCAATCAGATCAGCTATCGTCTTATTGAATGGCGGAGCAGTCTCGAGGGGCCGAGTGGCCTAACTCCTGCTCCGAAAGCGGCTGTTCATATGACTACACTTCAAAAGTCCTTCTGTGGCTGAAAATCACTTTACAATGCCTTGAGGTTTTAAAAGGAGCTATGTAAATGCCATCTTTCTTCTTCGTTATGGATGCTCATTTAAGGTTGTTTTTGACAATTGACCATGATACTAGTCGTGTTATTATGATATGGCAGGTGGTATTGACCATGAAACCATTGTTGATTGTTGTAAAAACCCACCTGGTTCGCTAACACCCTTTAGGGGAGGAAATTTACCTTACCTGGTCTAGCCTACATGTGACTTTAGATCCACAGCAATGACTCTGAGATGGCCTAGCAAGCCACTCAGTTGTATCAAACCACCACAAAGTCTCAAAAAAGGAATGAAACCGGACAGAGCATCCAGCATCAATACAGGCACCAGAAATGACAACGGCAAGCTCAGCTCTGTTGGCCCTGCTTAAATTAAATGGCATAGTGGTCTTGTCACTGGACTAGTATTCCAGAGACCCAGGGTAATGCTCTGGGGACCTGGGTTCAAATCCCATCACAGCAGATGGTGAAAATTGAATTCAGTAAAAATCTGGAATTAAAAGTCTGATGATGACCATGAAACCATTGCTGATTGTTGTAAAAAAAAACCCATCTGGTTCACTCATGTCCTTTAGGGAAGGAAATCTGCCCTCCTTACCTGGTATGGCCTACGTATGACTCCAGATCCACAGCAATGTGGTTGACTCTTAAAAATGCCCTCTGAATGAAGGCAATTAGAGATGGGCAATAAATGCTTGCCTAGCCAGCGATGCCCACGTCCCATGAACGAATTAAAAAAATATTAACAAAAGAAAATAATTTAAGCACATACATAAGATTACAATTACTTGATATTATAACAAATCCTAAAATTACTAATTTACCTGACTCCTGATCACACACCCCCTTTAAGGCAACAGTCCAAATAGATTTTAAATTTAAATAAGCAATCCAGCAAGGCTACCACAGCATCCACTCGACAGTGGAATTCCAAAGGCTTTTTAACCCAACTTTAGCTACTTGAGCAGCTCTTCTTCTTCAGAGTGGCTAGAGGCTTTTCCCAAGCCTGGTTCACACGATATACCTTTCCAGATTTTCCATGGCAACCCTCACATAGCCTTCCAGCCTCCTCTATATATGTTTCTCTCTCTTTAATGTGTAAAATCCCATTGTTCTACATGTCTTTGGAAATTTACTTTTCCCTTAATATAAAAATCGTTCATGTTGTCAATATGGCCTATTCCTTTTGAGAAAAATAAACCTATTGCCTTGCCTCAGTTATCTTGCCAGTTGTAAACATTACACCATCCCTTTGAAAATCAAACAACCCCTTCACTTATCTAAAAATGAAAATTTCATTCACACCCCACCTGTGGAACCCTCATTCTAGCTTATCCATCTCCATTCTAAAAATCTGCTTTTCACCTACTCTTGATATTTTCAATCTGGTAATCTAAGCATTGCTAGTCTAGTTAAATCATTCACACAGACAGAACCATCCACACTCACACCCACAAGCCTACAATAATATTATGAAAAATCGTGACAACAGCGTTTACCATTCATCTGAACAGGGCCTTTAGCTTAATCTACCATTTAAAAAATGTCATTTCTGATGGTGCAAAACATCCCTGCAAACTTTCTGAACATTTCTCAGCCTAGGTTATGCACTCAAGTGATGTTTGAACCCATGTGGATGTCAACTTGGCTCAGTTAATAGCATCATCCACTTTGAATCAGCAATTGTAGCTTCAAGCTCTACTCCTGGATTGGAGAACACAATCTAGACTGAAATTGAATTGCAATACTGAGGGGGCCCTGCATTGTTGCCTTTTGAATGAGGCATTAACTGCCTGGTCAGACGAATGAGAGAGATACCTAAGGTATTCTTGGAAGTGGAGGTGGGAGTTTGCTAGATATTTCAGCCAACATTCTTCCCTCAGCAAACACCACTAAAAGCAACTTACCCCTGGCCATTCATCTCATTGGCTGTTTGCGGGACATTGCTGTGAGCTTATTGGCTGCTGTGCTTCCCTGCGTAACAACTGTGATTGCATTTCAAAAGCAATCCATTGGTTCTGAGGTGCTTTGGAAAATCCTGAGTTTGTGATAAGACAATGTGAGAATGGCAGTCCAGAGTATGAATGCTACTGACTGGGTCAAGGTCATTGTGCATCCTGCACATACAGTGAAACCTGGACAAATGAACACTTATTAAGAGAGCCAAATAATTTACATGGTGAAATGTACAAGAGGCAATCTGTATCCACAAGCACCTTTTTTTAAGACTGTGTGTGCGCAATTCGACTGTTTGAGAACGATGGAGCAGGCAACAGCCAGGACCAAGGATGGTGCCGCACAAATCAGCACAGCTAGGCAGTGGCATCCTTTTAACCTGCACAAGCAGCAGAATTGTTCCAACAGTGACAGGTGCCACAACAGCTCTAAATGCACTATGTGGAAAAAAATGCCTAAACTTAACTATATGAATATTTTATGTATTTCACTGTATCTCTGCCTATTTCAGTCTCGGACAACTGCCTGGGGAACAACGAAACTGCAGACACGCGTCGTGGGGATCCCGTCCCTGCTTACAATTTATTTATCAGCTTCTTAGCCCCTGTCTGCAGAAGACCCTTATGTTCTTCCCCTTTACCTGTGTCTGTTGAAGGGGGCAGGGCATGAGGTGGAGCGGATGGAGACCCCGGTAAACACTGCCCAGCACACGGCCACGGATGCCCCATGCATACCGGCATACCCTCCCCGGGAAACGTGGTGATGTCATCGACGCATGCGCAGCGAGTGAGTGAGACTGGCAGGCTGGGTGCAGCGGAGTGACGTCACTAGATTTCCGCCCATGCACGGACCAATGCACAGACCGCCATCTTGTGTTGGCAGGAGGCACGGTGGCCGGAACTTTGCAGCCCCTCAGCGGCGGGTTCCCCTGCGGCAGGGCTGGCGAGCGATTTAAATCTCCACGCACATCGACAGGAATGGAACATCCTGCTGGCCTGAGGGGCTGGAAAATTCCGGCCAGTGTTTTTAAAATTATCCTGTGGAATGAATTAATTATGGCATGTGGGGTCACTGGCAAGGCCAGCATTTGTTGTCCATCCCTAACTGCCCTTGAGAAGGTGATGGTGAGCTACTTTCTTGAACATCTGCAGTCCATCTGGTATACTTACTTACTAATTACAAGACACAGACAGCCTTCAATGCACCAAGCCCGTTTGCAAATTAAAACACAGAACACAGCCTTTTATATTGTTATGTTATTCATAAAGAAGTAGAAACTAATTGTTATGAGAATGTACATCCCGGGTCCCACGTTTTACTGCTGCAGTGTAGCCATGCCTTGGGTAACAATGCATCAGTGCACCAGGCGCAAGGAGAGGTGTAAGAAATATACTTGATGAAGCTCCAGCATTTTGAGTCCAAAGTTTGATGATTTCCAACTTATGGGAGCCAGAAGATATAACGCAGCCCTTTGCAAAGCTTCTGTATCTGGAACACAAGAAGACAAGAAATAGGAGCAAAGGGGCCCATCGAGCCTGCTCCGCCATTCAATATAATCATGGCAGATCTTGGGCTTCAACTCCACTTTCCCGCCCACTCCCCATATTCCTCGAATCCCTCAGAGACCAAAATTCTGCCTATCCCAGCCTTAAATGTATTCAATGATGGAGCATCCACAGCCTTCTGGGGAAGAGAATCCCAAAGATTCACAACTCTTTGAGTGAAGTAATTTCTCCTCAGCTCAGTCCTAAATGGTGGGCCCCTTATCCCGAGTCTGTGCCCCCGTGTTTTAGATTCTCCGACCAGCATCCACCCTATCAAGCCCCTACAGAATTCAGTGAGATCGCCTCTCATTCTTCTAAACTCCAGATAATATAGACCCAATTTGCTGTGCCTCTTATTGTAGGACAACCCCCTCATCCTAGGGACCAATTTAGTGAACCTTCCCTGTACTGCCTCCATTGCAAGTATACCTTTTCTTACATGTGGAGACCAAAACTGCACAAAGTACTCCAGATGTGGCCTCACCAAAACCCTGTACAACCCTAGTAGGACTTCTCTATTCCTGCATTCCAATCTCTTTGCAATGAAGGCCAACATGCCATTTGCCTTCCTAATTGCTTGGTGTACCTGCATGCTAACTTTTTACATTCCTTGTGCGAGCGCCCCCAAGTCTCTTTGAAGATCAACACTTACAAGTTTCTCACCTTCTTTAGAAAAAAAATTCAGCTTTTCTATTCCTTTGTCCAAAGTGAATAACTTCACACTTCCCTACGTTATAAGGAACTTTCACTGAATTGGGATTATTGGAATTTCCCTCTGGCTGGTGTCCTTTCTTCCCCCAGATTCCCGCAAGATGAGGATATGTGGTCAGGGGCAGGTAACTGCGGGATTTGTGAATGAAATTGCCTTTGTGGAATTGAGAGCTCTTTACCCAGCATGCATTATGGGTAAACTGCTCTATCTCTGGGGTTGAACATTCAAGTGTCTTTGTCTCAGGGATAGAGTGATTTCTCTGCTGCTCTGGATGCTGGGCCAAGAATTGCCCATTCTACTGTTTTTTTTTTAAATTACGTACCAAGAAAAGACACCTGCAGAAGAGGACTGCTGATGCAGCTCTCTCAGGCCTTTGTAATGTACAAGTTCCACTGTACTCACTAACTCTGTGAGTCTTGCTGTTCATGGAAAGTAAACATATACTTAGTTCTGCCCTGGGCTCCAGATGACACATCAGCCTCCTGCAGAGTTCCTCCTCATGGCACCAAAGCTCAGAACCATCCTTTACTGCATCGCCTTGGTAAATGTCAAACAACTATGATGTTACAACAGCAGGGAGCAATAAATCCAATTTTCCAGTGAACCCAGAGTTGCTGATCAGGCGAGGGGATAGTAAAACTGCAATCCGCAGCAAGCTGAGGTCCACAAGTCAGGAATGGCGAGTCCCCAGGACATTAGATTTGCAACCTACACCTCTTTTAAAGTGCAAAGGGATGTTGGTCCGAAGCCCTCTCTTCTTTATTCCAGTGCTTCAGGTGGACGTTAGTTCCCAGAACAACATTGAATGTAGGGTCAGCAAGTTGGAATTCTCCCAGAGGGTTGTGCCTGCTCCATCTTTGAGTATATTTAAGTCTTAAGACAGACAGGTTTTTGGTCTCTCAGGGAATCAAGGGATACGGGGAGCAGATGGGAAAGTAGAGTTGAGGCATCCATGATCGTATTGAATTGCAGAGCGGGTTGGAGAGGCTGTCTGGTCTAGCCCTGCTCCTATTTCTTATGTTCATATGTAAGTTCTACAGTGCACGAAGGAACATATTTCAATATTTTAACGAGACCCACAAGCGCACACAAGATAAATATTTATGCGTTCACTAAAATTATAGCATGTGGCCAGCTAGGGATTTATACCGGGCAACCTGGGTTCAACACTTCATCTACAAATCTGTCCTCAGTAGCAGGGTGATGTGTAAAACCTAGATTATGTTGACAAGCCCTGGAGGGACAAGTGTCTCCAACTAAACCAAGTGAAACGTTCTGGTACCGACTTGACTCCGGGATGCACTAAAGCCAAGCAGCACCCATCTTTCCGCCCCCTCAACGGCATGTTCCATCACTTAGATTCAGCAGTGTCATTGTCGCCCAAGATGGGATCTTGCTGTGCACAAATTGACCAGAGCGTTTCCTACATTGCAACAATGGCTACACTTCAAAAAATATTGAATTGGCCATAAAGTGCTTTGGGATGCTCTGAGACCATGAAAGGTGCTATACAGATACAAAATTGAAAAATGAAAGGGTTGGAAATGCACAGTCGGTCCGGCAGTGTGTGTGTGTGGAGAGAAGAAGGAAAGTTAATGTTTTGAGCCGAATGACTCTTCTTCAGAACCAACTGTACTTTCTGGGCAAAATCATCCCAGATTTTCACTAAGTGCGGTTGCAGGCAAGGAAAACGATGTTTCAGCCGCTGGTCGCAATGAGTGCTTCTCACACTGTATCGACTCAAACCTGCCACGTTAATTATGCATTCCTGGGAAACACGATGTTCATATCTGAGTTCGACAGCGCTCTCATTCACCCCGCCATGCCATCACCTCCCTGCTTCATCACGCCGGGCACCACATTTAAAGTGCAGCCTCGCTTAAGCCTCTCAGTGTTTCCAGCCGGAACCACTGCACAGAAGACAGGATGGCCCCGAAAGACAAAAAGGCTGCAGCCCCCCCGCCCCGGTTTAGTGATGCGTCCCTCAAGCACCTTTTGGTTGCCATGGAGGCCCGCCGTGATGTCCTGTACCCCGGCTCTGGCCACAGGATGGGCAGCGGCATCACCAGTCCATCATGGTGGCAGTGATGGTCAATGCCAATGCCCTGCAAAAGAAGACAGCCACCCAGTGCCGCTACAGGATGAATGACCCCCTCTGTTTCATCAGGGTAAGTCACTCTCCTTATCACTCTCAAACCCATCACACATCCACAGGGACAACACCGCTAACTCTCACACACACCCTCACATCTCCATCAGGCTCAGACCCTCTCGACCTCGTGTCCTCATCCTGTCCATGGCTCTGCTCACCACACAAACATTCCACGTAGGGCCATGCATCCTGCTCACACTCTCTCCATCTGTTTCCATGCAGGAGAAGCCTGCTCACATCAACAGGGAGAGATCCCAGACCAGGGGTGCAGTGGCCAACATTAGGCCCTCACTCACTTTGAGGACATGGACCCTGCCTGTGGCGACAGTGAGGTCAGCAGCGAATACCCTCATGAGGATTTATGCACCACATCATACCTGTCTCAACGTAACTGTGTGTGCTCTCTCTCTCCTGCTTTTGACTCTGATGCCATACACTAATTATCTGGACTTTGGTTCATAGGGAGCTCTGCCAAGCGACCGACACCCTCAGCCAGCCAGCCCCTCAACTCCATCCACATCCTCATCTCCAGCCACGAGGACACCTCCTCCATTAAAGAACTGGAAATAAGCAGCCTGTAGGACCCGTCACAGCGCTTATCCACACCCTGCACCAGCACAGAGACACACACCTCGGTGGGACCTAAATCCAGAGCAGGCTCGGGTTCACAGTATGGTGGTCACAGTATGGTGGTCACCGCACTGACCCGTGTCCGCAGCAGGAGGAAGCAGGTGCAACCAAGTTTCCCAGCACCTGGAGGACTGCTGGGGAACAAACATCTGTGAGGTCCAAGTCAGATCAGGAACCTTTGGATTTGGCCTTCCAACTCATCCTGGAGAGTTGGCAAAAGGCGTGGGAACATCACGCAGAGCTGTTGGAAGCCCACAACAGGGTGGCTCGTGAGTTGGAGGAGTGCGTCTGCCTGTTCGCTGATGAAGTGGTGCCCATGTGCCCGTATGGAGGTCTCCATGGGGAGGATGGCGGACACCATGGAGACCCTGGTCCAGCAGAACGTGGAGATGTGGGCAGACCTGCACTCCATCGCGTGAACCATGGGTGAGCGAATTCCCGTAGTGGCAACACTAGAGGGAAACGGGGCACCTCGGGTGCTCCTTCCCCCTCAAGGAGTCAGGCTGAGGCCCTCGGGCACCCGAAGGGAGGAGGAGCAGCAGCTGGACACCCCTGGGTCATCCATTTAGGAATCTCAGAGGCTGTCTGCTCCCTCCGAGTCCCCTTTGCCTGTGAGCCCCTTAACCTCGTCTCTGTCACTGCAGAGGGAGCAGTCGGCCCACGAATGATTCCATAGGGAGAGGTGTGTGTGTGATAGGGCCCGCCTCGTGCAAACACTCTCCCATGCACGTGGATCCTTCCCATTTCACACTCACCTCAATGTCCTGAGCATTTTCAATGCTGCCTGCTGGGGTTCACTGAGCTGACCTGCATCTCCGCCCATCCACTGATCACACCCCAATGCAGCACCTGATCTCGCCCACCATGACTCTCGTTTCACTTTTGATTTAGACAGCATGGTCATGATTCAGTTCTTCATTTTCCCCCCCCCATCCTTTCCCCTTCCCCAGTTACCCATTTCCTTTCCCCCATTACTGTTGACCCCGCTGGCATCACCTTCCACCTCCCCTCTGTGACCTACCAGCCACAACCTTTTACCTTCAGGGATGTCCCGGTGAATGTGCACATTCCCAAAAATCCCACCCTCATCCACATTAACCTCTCCAACCTCCTCCTTCCCACCCCCAGGGTCCGTGCCTGCTTCTGAGTCCCCTCCAACCACCCTCACCCCCTGCTGCCTCAGACATTCCCACCATTCCCTTGTACCATGCCCACACTCAGTTCACTCTCCAGGAGGCAGTCCTGGACCCATCAGAGCCCTCCCCTGCACGTTCATCTGAACCCCTTTCCCCCACTGAACACCTCCCCTCCGGACACCCCCCCACTTAGTTTCCCGACCCCACCACCCTGGACTTACCCCCGCTTAGTCCTTCCCCCTTCATGACTAGTTCCAACACCCTTACCTCTTCCGCCAGCCTTACTCCCACCCCTCTCCACACTCCTTCCTCTCCCTGGACTCCCACCCCTCTCCACACTCCTTCCTCCCCCTGGACTCCCTCCTCTATCCGCACTCCTTCCTCCCCCTGGACTCCCTCCTCTATCCGCACCCCTTCCTCCCCCTGGACTCCCTCCTCTATCCACACTCCTTCCCCCCCACTGGACTCCTTCCACTCTCTGTACTCCTCCCCACTCCAAACTCCTTCCCTTACACCTTCCACCCCCCCCTTACACCTACCCCTCTAGTTGCCACTTTCTCCCCCATTACCCCCTCCTCCCCCATACACCCTCCCCCCACAACCTACCCCCCTCGGTACCTGTGTTTTCCCCTCCCCTGCAACCTCACCCCCCCTCCCCCCCCCACCCGACTACGACACCCCTTCTCTCCTAATCAGTCCTAGACCTTCCTCTCCCACCCACCCCTGATACATCTTCCTCTCCAAAACACAAATGGACCTTCCTCTCCCACCCCCTCGACCATCATCATTGTGAGCAGACCCTCAATGGTGACTTTCCACCTTCCAATGGGCTGCTTCGCAGCAGAACCATATCTATTAGAACCCGCCCAGCGTGCTATGGACGTTCCTCCGGTGTGCTATTGCTGTCGGGCACCAGCATCTCCTGCTCCTCAAATGCCCTCGATGTGAGCAAGGCTCCGGTGGCTAAGTCCCGAATTCTGCACGTCACACTTTTCAAGGCGTGTTCTGCACCGGCGTGTTTTCCCGCCAACGCGGGTGGGAGACCCAGTGGGGGTGGGGTATGATGCCTGTGGGCTGACCTTATAATGATATGCAGATGTATTACGATGAGGTCCCCGACGCCCCTGATGGCTGGAGACGCAGCCCCGCCATCGCCGGGCTGAGTGGGCGATCGCAAACTGGTTTGACAGCGTCGAGAAACTGGTTTTCGGCATTCTCGCCATAATGCCCGCTCACACCGCCGAACACACCCGACGCCCACGGGCACGGAAAATTCCGCCCCCTGTTTTTATTTCAGATTGCCAGCGTCTGCAGCATTTTGATTTTACCTGTAAAAATGCGAGCTCTTTTTTTTTGATTTGCAACCTGCGGTGAGACCCAAAGGCTGTCAGCAGCATTCTGCACTCCACATCCACGCAGTATAATGCAGTCTGAGCGCTTTCATGTAGGACCGTGAAAAATCTTCCCGCCGACTTCTGACTAAACGTCACACTGAATCCTTTTATTTGAACTCTTGTTCATGCCACATGTGGTAACTGTAACCGATAGTTTCTGAACACAAAGCAAGTGTATATAAACCAGATGGGTAATGCAGTTTAGATTCATTTTTCCACAGATAAGACGATTCTGTAAGTCTGGCTGATGAAGGTCCTCCTTAGGGACTGAGTGCAAGACACTGTGTCTTCTCTGATTGGGAATGTACTGCAAGAGAAGTCTGGTAGGCAAGTGAACGCTGGCTGAAGAGGAATGAAAGGAGAGTCACTTAACTAATTCATCAAACCAGAGCCCAAGATTTTTTTGCCATTCAACATTCTCAGAGACAGGGTCTCTTTGCTCAGAGGTAAATTATCACATAAACTCTGCCTAGCTTTTTATTGACGGCCGAGAAAAACATTGCTGAAAGGAAAATTCTCTCATTTTATCATCAACAAGGCTCTATTTACAAAGCTGCTACAAGCCTGTGCCAATTGAGGCAAGTATTTGCATCAGTTCACTACCAAACTGTAGTTTGAAACTCTGGGTTTTGCAGCAAGGCTAGGGGTCGAGGCTCATTGCGAATAAATTTTTTTAAAAAACTTCATTGAAATAACTTGGATATAAAAACAATATTTAAATAAAGCTGTTTACAATGTTCATCCTCTCTTTATTCAGGGATGAAAGCCATATGGTATCAGAATATAAGACCTTGCATTTACATAGCGCCTTTCCTGATTTCAGGGTGCCCCAGAACACTTTACAGCAAATGAAGTACTTTCAGGAAGTAGCAGATGCATGAAAACACCACCACCTCCATGGTCTCCTCCAAGTCACTCACCATCCTGACTTGGAAATATATCGCCGTTCCTTCGCTGTCACTGGGTCAAAATCCTGGATCTCCCTCCTGGGTGTGCCTACACCACACGGACTGCATCATTTCAAGAAGGCAGCTCACCATCACTTTCACAAGGGCAACTAGGGATGGGCAGTAAATGTTGGGCTAGCCAGCGATGCCCACATCCAAAGAACATACAGTAAAATCCTGATGGGTCCCATCCTATGGGATCCGCCCACAAATTCGAGTTGAGCAGAGCTTCATGACAGCTGAGGAGGCCCCATTCCTGCATGGATGCATCTCCATGTAACCTGATGTGCCTACAAGTGCCGTCTGTATCAAAACAATGGATTCAATAGCCAAATGAAAACACAGCAAAGCAGTAACTGTGTGGAAAAATCCGTTCAATTTGTTCACACTTGACCTTGTAAAAGGCTGGAGCTTTGCATTGAAAAATGGTGGCAATTTCTTTTACATTAATTCATTGGAAGTGAGCATCACTGGCTAGACCAGCATTTATTGCCCATTCCTAATTTCCCTTGAGAAGGCGATGGTGAGTTGCTTTCTTGAACCGCTGCAGCCCATTTGCTGTAGGCACACCCACAGTTCCAAGTCAGGATGGTGTGTGGCTTGGAGGGGATATTCCAGATGGTGGTGTTCCCATGCATCTGCTGCCCTTGTCCTTCTAGATGGTAGAGGTCAAGGTTTGGAAGGTGTTGACAAAGGAATTTTAGTGAGTTGCTGCAGTGCATCTTGTAGATGGTACACAGTGCTGCCACTGTGCATCTCGATGGTGGAGGGAGTGAATATTTAAGTTAGTGGATGAGGTGCCGATCAAGCGGGGCTGCTTTGACCTGGATGGCATCAAGCTTCTTGAGTGTTGTTGGAGCCGCACTCATCCTGGCAAGTGGGGAGTATTCCATCACACTCCTGACTTGTGCCTTGTAGATGGTGGACAGGTTTTGGGGTCAGCAGGTGAGTTACTCTCCGTAACATTCCCAGCCTCTAACCTCCTCTTGTAGCCACAGTATTTATATGGGCTGATCTAGTTTAATTTCTGGTCAATGGTAACCCCAGGATGTTGATAGTTGGGGACTCAGCGATGGTATTGCTAGTGAATGTCAAGGGGACATTCTCCCTTGTTGGAGATGGTCATTGCCTGGCACTTGTGTGTGGCATGAGTGTTAGTTGCTACTTGTCAGCACAAACCTGAATATTGCCCAGGTCCTGCTGCATGTAGGATGGATTCCTTCAGTATCTGAGGAGTCGCGAATGGTGCTGAACATTGTGCAATCATCAGCGAACATCTCCATTTCTGGCCTTATGGTGGAAGGAAGGTCATTGATGAAGCAGCTGAAGATGGTTGGGCTGAGGACACTACCCTGAGGAACTCCTGCAGTGATGTCCTGGAACAAAGATAATTGATCTCCAACAACCACAACCATCTCCCTTTTGTGCTAGGTATGACTCCAACCAGCAGAGAGTTTTCCCCCGATTCCCATTGACTCCAGTTTTGCTGCCACTCCTGGCATTCCCTTTTGCGCTCTTCATTGAACAAGGTTGATCCCCTTGTAGAGTGGGGGATATGCCAGGCCATGAGGTTACAAATTGTGATTGAGTACAATTCTCCTGCTGTTAGTGGCCCACAGTGCCTCATAGATTCCCAGTTTTGAGTTGCTGGCTCTGTTCTATCCCATCTAGTACGCTGGTAGCGCTACCTCAATGTATTCTCTACAAGGACTGTGCAGTGGTCACTCCGATCAATACTGTCATGGACAGATGAATCGGTAGCAGGTAGATCAGTAACAAGTAAGTAGATTTTTCCCTCTTGTTGATTCCTCGTCACCTGCTGCTGACATAGTCTAGCAGCTATGTCCTTTAGGACTTGGACAACTCGGTCAGTAGTGGTGCTACTGAGCCACTCTTGGTGATGGACATTGAAGTCCCCCACCCAGAGTACATTCTGCCTGCTTGCCACCCTCAGTGCTTCCTCCAATTGGTGCTCACCATGGAGGAGTACTAATTCACCAATTGACGGGGTTGAGGTGGTTGGGGGGGGGGAGGGGGGAGGGGGCAGTGGTGGCACGGTAGTTGGTAATCAGCAGGAGGTTTGCTTGCCCATGTTTGCCCTGATGTCATGACACTTCATGAGGTCCAGAGTCACTGTTGAGGACTCCCAGGGCAACTCCCTCCCAACTGTATACCACTATGGCACCAACTCTAGTAGGTCTGTCCTGCCAGTGGGACAGGACATATCCAGGGCTGGTGATGGCGGTGTGTGGAACATTGTCTGTAGGGTATGATTCCATGAGCATGACAATATCAGGCTGTTGCTTGACTAGTCTGTGAGACAGCTCTCCCAATTTTGGCACTAACCCCCAGATATTAGTAAGGAGGACTTTGCAGGTTCGACATTGCCGGGTTTACTTTTGTTGTTTCTGGTGCCTAGGACGATGCTGGGTGGTCCGCACCTGGTTTCATTCCTTTTAGGCTTCATAATGGCTTGATTCAACTAAGTGGCATGCTAGGCCATTTCAGAGTCAACCCCATTGCTATGGTGAGTCACATTGAGGCCATGCCAGTTAAGGAAGGCAGATTTCCTTCCCTAAATGGCGTTAGTAAGCCTGATGGGTTTTTACACCAACTGACAATGGTTCCGTGGTCACCATTAGAGTAGCTTTCAATTCCAGATTTATTTATTGAATCCACCAGCTGCCTCCAGATCATTACCCTGTGTCTCTGGATTACTAGTCAAGTGACGCCACTGCCTCTCCTTAGTTAGCTCTGGAAAAGCTCTGTAATATTTTTCTGCTTAGCGTGTTGTCTTTGGACATGGTGCGTTACAGCCCATCATCGTCAATGCAGTCAGACATCTTTTCGATATTTTCATGCTGCGGTGTGAAATCCCAGAGCATCTCTAGGACTTTGGCAGCATCGGCTAGGGAAACAGTCAGGCGAGTGGGCGGGATTCTTCAGGGTCATCAGCCTCTTTGGCTGAAGGACGTACGGCATCAATGATTGCATCATCTGTTAGGCCTGTCATGCAGCGTATGGCATTGTCCATCTCCGTGTAAGTTTCCACGGTAGTCTCTGCTGGAATTTCCATGCCAGCCTCCCGCAGACGAGTGAAAAGTGCCTCGTCGTTGGGTTGGTTGGGCTCACCCCGCTCCTCCTCGTTCTCGACTTCTTGTGCAGTTGTAACCTTCCACACCTTCTTCATCATGAACTTCCGGCCTCTAGTCCAGTTGGATTGTACCCCTGCTTCTTATCTATGGCCTCTACAACCTGAGAGATCAGCTGCTGTCAGTAATGGCTTTTCGGGTTCCTAACCACCACCTGATCCCTTGGCTGGAACTTGGCCATGCTGCTGGGAGGCAAGAACATCAGCTTGACATTCTTGAGGTCAGTGATGTCGGGGCGCACAGGGCAGTTGTCTCGAATGATGACCATCTTTCTTTACTATTGTTGATGGATTTTGTTCCATTTCTTGATTCATGCCTCAGAAATGCTGGAGGCCATCTCGGGCTTTTGCTAGCCTCACACTGTGTGGGTATTGTCTTGACATTCGTGAAGTAATGTGTCTTCTTGGAATTTCCTATCACAAGAAGCGGCAGCTTTTCGATGCTGGTGACGTAGTGGTATTCCAGAGATCCAGGGTGATGCTCTGAGGTCCTGGGTTCGAATCCCACCATGGCAGATGGTGAAATTTGAATTCAATTTTTAAAAAAATCTGGAATTAAAAGTCTGATGATGACGACCATGAAACCATTGCCAGTTGTTGTAAAAACCCATCAGGTTCACTAATGTCCTTTAGGGAAGGAAATCTGCAGCTCTTACCTGGTCTGGCCTACATGTGACTCTAGACCCACCGCAATGTGGTTAACTCTTAACTGCCCACTGAACAAGGGCAATTAGGGATGGGCAATAAATGTTGGCCTAGCCAGTGACGCCCACAACCCATGAAGGAATATAAAAAAAAAATTGGTGCTGTGACATGTTCCTTGCTCTGCTTTCCACTATTATATGTTTCACCTGTAAACATCAAACAACAGTTGACAAGAGACAGTAAAACAGTTCGGCTTCAACCACATCTAAAATGTGGTGCATACTCGTTCAAGACGTGGAGCCAATCATCTGTCATCGCTGTTGCAACCACCACACCCTCACCATTTACCATGTGAAAGACGATGCTGTGCCTTGTCTTGAATCAGTGCAGTCGCCTGTCACTGTATTTGAACTCCATGCGGCTTCCCTTTCCTGCAGGATTGGACTGGAGATGGAAACAGTCTCTGGGGCTGCCTTGAACCACATTAGCGGAACTTCTTCACCTCAGCACAGGCAGCCATTCTCATCCCCTTCTTTACTGGAGAGAATACCTGCTTGTTGAACTGTTCCAAGATGTTTGCCTTTGCGTTTCATAATGGGTGAACAAACTCGATGGTGAAATTTCCCACTCCTTCGCGATGTCCACTTTCCACTTCACGCTACAGTTTCCCACTTGCTGGATCAGCTTCACCTGCTCTCCCATTGACAGCACTTTTACATTTCTCACAGGTTAAGCTATACTGGCAGGTTTTGCACATTCTTCCGCAGGGAGATCTCAATGTCAAATGACACCTTGCCCGCACTCCATGATTTCATGCTCTTGAGTGGTCTTAACTCCACTCTGATTGGTCGGCGCAGTCATACAACAAGCTTGGACAAGTTCGGCTCATCCGGAGTAGCCAGTGCAGAATTTCACTTTATCACGGGCATTGTTCTGTGGGATTTTTTTACTCTGCCAGCAGAAAGGTTGACAACTTAGACAGAACCGGAATTTCGTGTTTAAAAAAAGTCACTGTTGTAATGCAGGAAGCGTCGTAGCCAATTTGCACAAAGAAAGCTCCCAAAAGCAGCAATGAGACAACAATCAAATACTCTGTGTTTCAGTGATGTTGGTTGACAGGACATTGGGGATAACTCCTATGCTCTTCTTCCAAATGGAAGTCATGAATTCTTTTACGACCACCTGAAAAGGTAAGATTGTCCTAATGGTATACCCAACCTCCACTACTTGAGCTAAAGACAAAGAGACAAAAAAAAACCCTAAAACTTTTTCTTACAGCCAATATTAACTTTAAACTTTTTTCTGGTGGTGGGAATGTGGAACTTGCTACCACATGGAGCAACTGAGGTGAATAGTATAGATGCATTTAAGGTGAAGCTAGATAAGTACATGAGGCACAAAGGAATAGAAAGATTTGTTGATGAGGTTAAATGAAGGAGACTGGGAGGAGGCTCGTGTGGTGCATAGACTAGTTGGGCTGAATGGCCTCTTTCTGCATTGTTAATCCTATAACTTTTTTTTTAAAGCAGCTGCCCCTTTAGCTACAAGCAAATCTGCAGATGAAAATGTACATCATATTGGACTGAAGAAAAATTAGACACTAATCTCTCACTAGAATAATTCCTGGTGTGCTACAGTCATTCTATACACACTATCCTCTCTTTCTCTGATTGATTTCTTTCACAACTCCACGAGCTTTATCTTGCCTGCCTCCAGCAGGAGATTTCAAGCTCTTGCCCTACTCTGTTCTAAAAATGCAAACCATCGAGCTATACATAGAGTACAAATCTGTGTTTCTCTTAATTTAAGAGCTTATAATTTAATCGTTATTTGCTGATGCTAACAGCTCTTAGTTTTCTGTTATATTCCATGCCAATGATGCTAAAAGCAGCTCTCTCCTGGTCTCCAGCTACACAGGACAAGCCAGTGAATTGGCAATAAGACAAATAGGATGGAGTTGAGGCATTGAAGGCCCAGAATGGCAGGGCTCAGGAACGAGCATTGCATGTGACCTCCACGCCTCTGTGTGAACAGGTCAGATCTAAAGGCTGTCTGTGCACAATGGGCCTTCACATTGGAAGTACTTCTCTGAAGTTTGGATACCATTATAATGTGCAAACATGGTAGCTAATTTTCATGCAGCAAGCTCCCACAAAACTGCATTGCGATATTGACTAAGTAATCTGTTTCTCAGCTGTTGGTTGAGGGACAAATATTGGCCAGGCCAACTCCTCTTCAAAATAATGTTGCGTTATCGTTCACGCCTATCTGAGAGGGCAGATAGGAGCCTCAGTTTAACATCTTACTAAAGGCAGCGCCTCTGGCAGTGCAGCACCACCTCTGTACTGGCATTGGAGTGTCAGCCTAGATTTTGCGCTCAGGTTCCTGCAGTGGACGACCTTTTCACTCAGAGGTGACAGTGCTGCCCATTGAGCCGTAGAGGTTGGAAACACCAACTGGTGGACTAATGGAGATAACAGACCCTTGGGGTGATAAATTATGAATGATGCAGTGTAAACCAGTGCCCCTGTTTATCAACTACCTTGTCTCAATAACCTTATTTTCACAGCACTGTTCCCTTCATGACTGACTGAAAATCACATTTGGAAATTTATTGCTTGGCTGACTTCAATGGCCCTCTAATGTCCCTACAGTATATTCTCATTGATGTGTAATAGAAGAATGTGTGTGTGCGTGTTTGTGTGTGTGTGTGGAAAAAAAAAACCTGGAATTTGCTGACTTTCTTTAATTAATTCAGGTTTCGATATTAATTATCAGGGTTAAGTGATAAATCACTAAAATTAAATGAAACATACAGACTTCTTCAAACCTGTACATCCGAATGAAGTGTGTGTATAATCTGCCAAAGCGAGCAGCTCTGTAGCATTCTGCTTGGTCTGGTGACTAGAAATAAGGATCATACTTACTTAGTTCCCACTCATCAGCTACTTTACTGGCACCATTCCCCATGTGACAGTCAGGCCATTAGTTGCAGATTCATGCGTTCACTCTGCTGCCTAATAGCCATCTGCTGCCTAGGGTGATGGTGCCCTCCGTTCAACGCACTACACAGGCCATACCCCCGGAGATTTTGTCACATGACTTCCTGCCTCCAATCACCCCACACCCCTGCCATTGGTCCATGTGACATGTCCATCCTCACAGTGCGCCACCTTCCCATACCAAGCGGAAAGTGAATAGACTCTTCATTATCTGATTAAATGAAAAATCTCTCACGCCCAATATTTTTCTAATTAATGAATACCGGTGTTAAAAGAAAATTTCTAAAAACAACAGTTTGGTTTAAGGATCTGATGATTTTTTTTCTCATGAGTTTAGCTTGCAGCAGACGCCAAGAAATAAATCTCTAATTACCGGAGACTCCAAGATGTTCCTGGAAGATTGGTGGTCAGAAGCCAGTATGAAACCAGTGCCCAGCTCAACACAAATAAAACTTTTCCCTTAAAGCTTTGCTACTCTCCCTCTATCCTAGCAGTGCAGCACGGTTACCTTCAGTCATTTGGTAGCACAGAACTTTTTTTTGTTGAAGCTTTTCATCTTACACTCGTCAGGACAATTCACAAGAAAGTTCTAATGTCAGGGGAAACAATATATTTATACTGTGTGAGAAGAGAGTGCCGATTGGTTGGCAAGTGGTAGTGTGCATATAGTTGGCCTCAGGTAAATTAAGCGGCTCTTCCTCTCAGACCATCCCACCAGAAAGGTGCACGTGCACTGTTACTGGGGGACAGCAGGGCGAGACTCTGCTTTGCTGCCTAAGGGGCCACTGATGCTGGATATCTGTGGCCTCATGCAGATTGTTGAAGCGTTGGAGGGCAGTCGCTCCTCAGTGCTCCTCCCAAACATTTCAGGAACTTGGGGACGTAGCCTTAAGAGTAAAGCCAGGTCGTTCAATAGCGAAATTAGGAAGCACATTTTCACAGAAAGGGTTTTGGACATCTAAAACCTCTCCCTCCGCCTCTCCCCAAGGCTCTGGGAGACATTTGGAGCTTTCAAATATGAGATGGTTAGATTTTTGCCTGGCAAGAGATAGAGAGGTGAAGTGGGAAAATGGAGTTCAGGCACAGATCAACCATGATTTAATTGAATGGGGGTGGGGGTGGGGGAATAGGTTCGAGGGGCTGAATTTTGAAGGAGAGTAGGGGATTTCTCCCTGGAGTTCAGGCCAAAATATAAACCTCAATCAACGTAATAAAAAAACAGCAGATTATGTTGCCATTATCATATTCCTGTTTGTAGGAGTTTGCTGCTTGCAGATTAGCTTCTGATTTCAACATTACAACACTTCGAAAAGTACTTCATTGGCTGTAAAAGTGCTATGGGATGTCTGGTGGTCGTGTACAGTGCTGTACAGATGTAAGCCTTTCTTTTTAATTTGGTTGGATGCCTTTAATGCCAAGAGGTTAAAGGTAACCCTGGAATTATGCTGCACTCCTTCCCTTGCCCCCCTCCCCAACCCCCTTGCCCTTCAGACGTACCCCGCCCAACTTCCTCAGCTGCAGTTCAGATGATTTGTGAACAGCCTGTCCTCTTTTTATTGAAAATCGGGCAACCAAATGTCCAGTTTTCTGGCAGATGGTCCATTTTATTTAGCGGATCACCCCCTCACCTGGTTCTGCGGGGATCATCCTGTATTAATAAAACGAGCTGGATTGAAACCATCTGAGTGATTGTAAAAATCTTCAGGACCCCATTATGATGTTCAGCCCCTGCAGCAAAGGTGTGCTGAAGGTGGTTCCAACTGGAGAATCACAAAACATTTAAACAGTGCAATGAATCTAATCATTGCCCTACAGCATAGTAAGCAACCCGGGGAATGCCTGCCAATACGTATTTATATATAGAAGCCAATGCAAGAAACTGGAGGCAAAATATACTCCGAATAATAAGGGAACTCACAGGCAAAGCATCTCGATCCACAACATTCAAACCCAGAACTGGAGGAGTCAGAAAACGCAAGATGAGAGAGAGAGGAAGAAGGAGACAGGGAGGGGGAGAGAAAGATAGAGCAACAGGGACAGACAGAGAAGCAGAGACTGAAAATGCCAGATAAACACTGCTCTGATAACCTAACAGGGCCTCACGACCAGCAAAATACTTTTTGACATATGGTCATTGTTGTCGGAGGTGTAGTGACCAATCTCTGCACAGCAAGGCTCCCATAAACAGTGGATGAGATGAATGACCTGCTAATCTGTTTCGAGGATGTTGTTTGAGGGGAAAAGTTGGTCCAGACCCCAGGAGAGCTCCCCTGCTCCTGCTCCAGTGATGTTTGTTTATGGCAGATGGTGCATCATTTCAATGTCTTAGCAAGAAGAAGAGTGTGGCACTCTACCTCAGTAGTAGTGTAATCCCAGGTAAATGTGCTTCACTCTCTGGAGTGGGGCTTGTGCCTGTAATTTCTGAGTCAGAGGCGAGAGTGCTACCCACTGAGCCAATCTAATATTTACACTATTGAAGATACCTTCTTGCTAAGTCCCACTGATTCACCACCTGGTAAAATTTCTTATTGGAGTTGCTGTGATCCGTTCCCTGTGAAATTGATACCTCCCGAGAATGTCGGATCACAAACTATTGCCTCTTTTGCCCTGATACAGTTTTCATAATGCCCCTTGTCTAAACGAAGCCGTAAGCCTCTCCCTCTGTCACTGGCTTGGCCACGATAAAAAGGTGACAAACTTCTCAGGACCAATTGGGCCAAATGTCCACTTTTTCCCAAAGCCCCTCCCGTCCAGTGCTTCCAATGGCCAATCCACATGGACCTCGAGCATGTCGAGCGCAAAGTCTTTGTCCAATTTTTCAATATCCTACCACAGTCTAACCCCACTTTATCTCAGCAACCTTTCCCAGACCTTGATCCTCAGTCCTTGCCTATTGATCCCTGTATTACTGTCACTAGCACCAACTTCAGGGGCCCATTTTCCCGTGACTAACTTTTTTTACTCCATGACATAGCTCTTTGAAAACCATCCCAGACTTCTCGTTCTTCAAATTCCTCTTAAACACTTGTGCCTTCGACGTTTCTTCTGAACTTTAACCTCACTCTCTCCTCCCCTACGATAGTTATGCTCAAGACCTTGTGAAGCACTCTGATACATGGGGGAAATTCCCCCCCCCCACGTCGACGGGTGGGGGGGTGGGGGTGGGGGGGAGTGCGGGAGCGGGCGCTCCTCCAATCGGCGTCCCCAATCGGGGGCACACGGCCATTTTAAGTGGGCGGGCCAATTAAGGCGCATCCAGTGTGACGTTCGTCAGGAAGCTCTATACACTCCCTGTGCGGGCGGGGGGGTGGGGGAGGGGATTCCCTCAGCCGGGAGTTCACTCTTTCGCGTGTGCGCGTGTAAGACCACGCAGATCTCCCTGAGGCTAAGTGCTGCCCCAGCGAGATCGGTTCAGACTTCAAATTTTTAATAAAAACCATCCTAACATTTCCCTTCCGTGTCCCCCTCATGTGACAATGTCACGTGAATTGGGACATGACCATAACTTTTATTAAAACTCAAGGTGCAGATTTTAAATGACTCGTGAAACCTCATCCTGCCCGTGGATGGGGTTTCATGCTTATTCCGGCCTGGGCTCCCGGCCCACCTGCCAACCTTAAGGTTGGACGGGCAGGTCCACTGATGATCTAAATTGGTTTTTTTAATGGCCTCAATAGGCCGTTGACAGGTCGGTGGGCGCGCAGCTGACTCGACTGCGCCCCCCGCTGACCTGAAAATGGAAATGACGCCGGGTGACTTTAGGAGTTCCGCCCGACACCATCCCGCGTCATTTTACCCGTCGGCGAGCGGGCCCTGCTTGCCGACCGGAAGATCCTGCCCGTGTTTTCTGGTTGAAGGATGCTATGTACATGTTAGTGAATCATAGAGTCAATAATGGCACAGGAGGAGGCCTTTCGGCCCATTGAGTCAGGGTCAGCTCCCTGCTGAGCAATCTGTTCAGTCCTATTGCCCTGACCAATCCCCCTAGCCCTGCAAATCTATTTCCTTCAAGTGCCCATTCAATTTCCTTTTGAAACCAGTGATTGTTTCTGTTTCCACCACCCACATGGGCAATGAGTTCCAGGCCATCGGCACTTCCTCACATTCCTCCTGAACCACTTTCCCAAAACCTTAAATCTGTGTCCCCTGGTCCTTGGACCATCGGCTAATGGAAACAGCTTTCCTTTGCCTGCCTTAGCTAAGCCTGTCATAATCTAAACACCTCCATCAAATCCCCCCCTCAATCTCTGTTGTTCCACAGAGAACAACCCCAGCATTTCTAACCTAACCTTGTAACTAACCACCCACCCCCACCCCCTGCAGACACACACTTCACGCCACCACCCCTCGAGCTATTCTGGTAAATCTCCCTGTCCTTGTTGAAGTTGCAGCAAACAGTTCGCTCCAACTTTAAGTTTAAAAGCCTGTGGATTGTGGGAAGCACAACAGAAGAGGGAAAGAACTTAACTCTTATACCGTGCTTTACGCCACTTCAGGATGGCCCAGAGCACTTGTAGTGGGTCCTCAGGCAGCGAGTGTCGGTGTTGAGGATGAGCACCAAGCAGGTGGAATTGGTCGGCCCCTGTGGGCCCCTCCCTGCAGGGAACAGTGTCGTTGACAAGCTGAGGGGCAGGTTCAGATACCGCGGGGCAAGGAAGAAAGCAGCAAGGCCTAACCCAGGCCTTGTGACTGGCAGTGTGGCAGGGCCCCTAGGATAGCGTGAAGCCCCTGAGGGTGGCTCCGGAGCCAGGAAGAGAATCGGAAACCTCGTCAAACTGCCTGAATGCACCCCTGAGTCTGAGATGCCCCATGGGAGGGAGGAGAGAGTGAGTGAGAGAACAGGAGCGCAGCCAGGAGCTGGACAGCAGAACGAGCCTGATGAGTGACTGTGTTGAGAATGCGAGGCCCGAATAGGAGCAGCAGCAGTGAATATCCTTTGTAAATGGTGTCTCTTGGAGTTAAGCTTTCCTTGAGGGTCGATGTCGCTTTGATGCCGCTGGAATAAACAAACCTTGTTTCATAATCTTCATGCAGTCCACGTGCTTAAATCACACAATACACACTGTACAAGCAATGGAATGTATTTGAAATGGGGTCATTTTACAACATAGGAAACATGACAGCTAATGTGCACACAGCAAGCTCCCACAAACAGCAATGAGACAATGGCCAGATCATTTGTTTTGATGATGCTAGTTGAAGGATGAATATGGGCTGGGAAACCGGGTTTAACTCCTCTGACCTTCTTCGAAACAGTGCCATGGGATCCTTTGCAATCACCTGAGAGGGACAAACAGTGTCCCCGTTTAACTGTTCCTACCGGAAAGACTGCAGCTCTGATAGTGCAGCACTCCCTCAATACCACAATGGACTATCAGCCTTGGATTACACACTGAAGCCTGTGGACTGAGGCTTGAACTAACATTCCTCTGACCCAGAGGACGAGTGCTATTCACTGAGCCACTAACTGATACCCTAATGGTAGGCAGGACAGAGAGAATTGGAGAACTTTACATTGCGCAGCTGTGAATGAACGGGTTAGGATCAGAGGCCATGTTAGCTCCCAGCCAGTGAGATCGCACTTCTGTTGCCTGTGTGACAGTCTAGTTCATGTTGTGTACCACCAAACTATATGTTATAAAATAAAAGGTTTGCATTTGTATAGTGCCTTTTATGACCTCAGGATATCTCAAAGTGCCTTCTAGTCAATTAAACACCTTTCGAAGTGTAGTCATTCTTGTAATGTGGGAAATACAGCAACCCATTTGCAGACAGCAAGCTCCCACAGTCCGACAACGCGATAATGCCCAGATAATCTGTTTCTTTTTTAAATGATTTTGATTGAAGGATAAATATCAGCCAGGACACCAGGGATAACTCCCCCACTTTTCTTTGGAATACTGCCATGGAATTGCTCACTCCCACCCAAGGGGGCAGATTCAGCCTCAGTTTAAGGCCTCATCCAGAAGACAGCAACCACTGACAGTGTAGCATTCCCTCCGTGTTTCACCAGAGTGTCAGGCTCATTTTTTGGTGTTGGAATTCTTCAGGTCCTGGAGTCGGTCTTGAACCCAGACCCCTCTGATTCAGAGGTGAGAGTGCTACCCACTGAGACACAGCTCATGGTGGCGTGCGTGGTCCATTATATTTAGACACAACATTTACAAACCTTCCAACTCACCATCATTTGAAGTCGGAGCATTTAAGGTATAATCACTTTTCTTGTCCATTCATATACCGCTGGATTTTGTACCAAACGGACTCAATTAAAGGCTTGTGACCTTCTTTCCCACTCCAAGGCCTGAAATGGTCCCTGATTTGTGACACATTGGATACAGCTTGTGCTTTTAATATTTCCCTGAACCTCACCTTCATTAACGTGCAAGAGATAACTTGACGCAGTTTGCTCAGACTGGCCTGTCTGGTTGCAAACTCAATGCTTAGGCTGCCACCTGCTGGTGCAACACTCTAAGTTCAGGTTGAACCTATTTCGTTAACAAAGTCCCATGAATGACCCACAGGGAGGAGTTGGGCATAAGGATAACGATGAATACAGTAAAGCCCCAGCGTTCACGCCTTCCTGGTTCGCGTTTTCACTTACCCCGCGCTTTGTACACCGTACCACCGCCCATCGCCGGAGCAATGTCCAGTTATCCATCTTCTCTTTCTGCATCACGAACGGGAACGGGCAGCTCCCACCTCGGCCGGAGGGGGTTGCCAATATGTCAGGAAGCCTCGAGAAAGCCTTCCTGCCATCCTGAAGCGGATGGCGAACTCCCTCCCTGCCACTAATTGGCATAGCCCTTCAAAAACCTGGGGGCAGGCAGGTCAGGGACCCGGCGTGCAGGGGTGGGGCCTTGAACCCAACTGGCGGGCAGCTTCCCGACACAGGATGGGAAACGCCAGCCATACTCTCAGCCTGTTTAAACAAGCGGGGCGTGTTTTTAGTCTTCTGCAGTCATTGGGCAGGCGGGTGTACATAGAGCATCAGAGATGTGGGGTTGGCTGGGAGCGGGTGCAAGGGGTGGGGATAGTGGGTTGAGTATTTTGAGTGTCCAGGCAAAATACGTAATTGTCATTTGTGACGCCACTGTGACGAAATAATACTCAAATCCTTTGGATCTTCTGCTTTCCCTCTAGCCAAAAATATCATTGACCAAAAGATCTTTCATCAAAACTAATACTCAATTCAATTTGAAATCTGCACCCATGTATTGCTCAGAGGCTCCCCCATCTGTTGTATACAGGTACTGCACCACAACGCTGCCCAAACCATTGCTGCCCTCACAAGGTTAGAACCCGTCTAATGGAGTCCTGTTCAAAAGCATGTTCCCCGTTCGCGATTTTGCCGTTTGCGAGATTTCGTGGGAACGTGACCCCCCCCCACGAACGGCGGGACGTGACTGTATGTCGTTTACATAGCCGCTCTCATGTATTGTTAACGCTATTAACGACGCAGCTATAGCACCACTAATGTAGGAGCGTTATCAGACACTGAGCCAAAGAAGGAGACAATTGGGGAGTTGGGATCGGTTTCGAGGAGTGACTGAAAGATGCAGAGAGGCTTAGCGAAGGAAGTCCAGAGGTTAGAGCCCCGGCAGCTGAAGCCACGGCCAGCTGCCTGTGGGGAGAAGGAAATTGGAGATGTGCGAGGGGCCAAAGTTGGAGGAACACAGAGGGTTGCAGGGTTGGCCATGGTTACAGGGGCAGGGAAATGTTAATGGAAATGACGGCTGGAATTTTCCGGACCCGTTAGCGTCGGGCGTCATGGCGAGAAGGCCAAAAACCGGTTTGCGATCGTCCGCTCCCCCCTGTTAATGGCGGGAGCAACACGTCGGGAACCTAATTCCAACCGTTTAGCATGTCATTATAAGCCCTGCTCGCCGGAATCCTCTCCCTGCACTGGATCACCCGAGCGCATCAGCACGACTGCACGCCAACGCATCTCACAGCTGCACATAACCGACATGCGCCTGGCGAGCTGCACTTCACTCGGGACTAGACTTCAAGCCTCAGCCTAGGTTTTGTGCCCGAGTCTCTAGAGGAGGGGTGGGGGGGGTGCTCGGGCGCTCGTAACCTGAAAAGCTCGGCCGAGTACGTGCTTTTTGAATGAAGCTTCCCAATGGAGCAAAACGCTGCCCGTTTACTCCTCGATCAGAGCTGGCATAGGGAGCGTTGGTTGTAGTTTTCCCCCAAAAGGTGAGGCTGTCCAAAGCAGTTGCAGTGGCACATGAAGCTTCAGCGCCCTCCAGTGGCCCAGACGCTTAACAGCTTCAGGGGAGTTTGACTGTCAAAAGAGCGTGTCTGTGAACACACTGGCAGGATTGCCAGCCACTGTCCAGGGGCTGTTGCGGCAGCAGGTCGGGATGTGGGGCTGAATCAGACGGTTACTCTCCGCAAGCCGCTGCCAGCAACTGTTACGATTGTGCGGGTCAACAGATATGGAATTAGAAGCGCAAATTACCGGTCAATGGTTTGATGAACGATTTCACTTAACAGCAAAGGTCATCTTAAATGGTGAAACGCAATTGTATTTCGTGTTGCAAAGGGATCATTAAGTTTAAAAATATTAATCCGAAAGGAGCAGCCCTTGTGTAAGTTGTGTGTTCAACTATTTATGAATTTGCTTGGTCCCCTCCCTCCCCTCTCCTCACCTGGGGTTACGTTTGACAGAGGCTGTTCATATCTCAAGCTATGAGCCAGGGGGGAGATGACGGCATTGTGGTATTATCACTAGACTAGTGTTTCAGAGACCCTGGGTTTGTATCCCCACCCCCATGGATGGCTGATGGTGAAATTTGAATTCAATAAAAAAAATCTGGAATTAAATGTCATTATGAAACTGTTGTCTGGTTCACTTTTAGGGAAGGGAATCTGCGAGTCTACATGTGACTCCAGGCCAACAGCAATGTACCCTCAGTGCCCTCTGAGCAAGGGCAATAAATGCTGGCCTAGCCAGTGACACACCCACATCCCATGAATGAATTAAAAAAATGTCGTCATTCTTCACATCTGAGACGAGGAAGGGAGGCATCACCACTGAGCCTGATCTGTCCCTTAGTTAGCTGACAATCACACAACAACTTGTATTTATACCTTTAAATGTCGCCAAGCACTTCACAGGTGTATTATAAAACAACAAAAAAAAGGCACCAAACCAAATAAGGAGATATTTGGGCAAGCAACCTCAACCTTGGTCAAAAGCTAAGTTTTAAGGAGCGTCTTAAAGGAGGAAAGAGAGATGGGGAGGTGGAGAGGTTTGTGTGTGTGTGTGTGTGTGTGTGTGGGAGCTGAAGGCATGCCCAATAATAGAGGGATTTAAATTGGGGATGCTCAAGAAGCCAGAATTAGAAGAATTAGATAAGTGCAGGAAAGTTGAAGGGTTGTGGGACTGGAGAAGATGACAGAATAGGGAAATGAATGGGAGCAAAAGGCTGACCTCCCCTGGACCTGACGGCCTGCATCTTGGGGTCTTAAAAGTAGTGGTTGCAGAGATAGCGCATGCATTGGTTGTAATCTTCCAAAATTACCTAGATTCTGGAAAATTCCTAGCGGATTGGAAAACTGCAAATATAACACTCCTAAAGTATAACACTAAGGAGGGAGACAGAAGGCATAAAACTATAGACCAGCTAGCCTAATATCTGTCACAGAGAAAATGTTAGAATCCGTTATTAAGGAAGTAGGAGCAGAACATTTAGAAAATCAGAATACAATCAGGCAGTGTCAACGTGGTTTTATGAAAGAGAAAACAAGTTTGGAAAGTGTATTCAAATTCTTTGAGGATGTATCAAGAAGTTTGGATAAAGGGGAGCCGATAGATATAGTGTATCTGAATTTCCATAAAGCATTCGATAAGGTGCCACATAGAAGGTTACTGCACAAGATAAGAGCTCATGCTGTTTGGGTGATTAGCATGGATAGAGGATCGGTGAACTAACAGAAAACAAAGAGTTGGGGTAAATGGGCCATTTTCAGATTGACAAACTGTAACTAGTAGAGTTCCATGGGGGTCCGTGCTGGAACCTCGGTTATTTACAATCTCTATCAATGACTTCGATGAAGGGACCGACTGTTTTGCAGCCAAATTTGCTGATGACACAAAGATAGGCAGGAAAGCAAGCTGTGAGGAAGATACAAAGAGTCTGCAAAGGGATATGGATAGATTAAGTGAGTGGACAAAAAACCTGCCAGATGGAGTACAATGGGGGAGAATGCGAGGTTGTCCACTTTGGCGGGAAGAATGGAAAACCAGAATATTATTTAAATGGTACAGAGGGATCTGAGTGTTCTCGTACATGGATCACAAAAAGTTAGCATGCAGATACATCAAGTAATTAGGAAGGCAAATGGAAAGTTGGCCTTTAATGAAAGGGGGATGGAGTATAAAAGTAGGGAAGTCTTGTTACAAGTGTACAGTGCTTTGGAGAAACCACACCTAGAGTACTGTGTACAGTTTTGGTCTCCTTACATAAGGAGGTATATACTTGCATTGGAAGCAGTTCAGAGAAGGTTCACTGGTAGATTCCAGGGATGGAGGGGCTGATTTATGAGGAAAGGGTGAGTAGGTTGGGCCTACACCCTTTGGGGTTTAAAAGGATGAGAGGTGACCTTATTGAAACATAAATGATTCAGGGTAGATGCTGAGAGATCATTTCCCCTCATGTGGGAATCTAGAAGTAGGAGACACAGTTTAAAAATAAGGGGCCTTCCATTTAAGATGGGATTGAGGAGGAATTTCTTCTCTCAGAGGGTCTTTAACCTGCGGACTTCTCAGAGAGCGGTGGGGGCTGGGTCATTGAATACATTCAAGGTTGAGTTAGACAGATTTTTGATCAACAAGGGAGTCAAGGGTCATGGGGGACAGGCAGGAAAGTGGAGTTAAGGCCACAATCAGATCAGCCATGACCTTATGAAATGCTGGAGCAGACTCAATGGGCCGTATGTGCTACTCCTGCTCTTATTTCTTATGATCTTGCGACACGCTCTTCCGCGCATACAAACTTACACACATTCACATGCACACTTATTCACCCATCACACACACACACACACACACCCTTACAAGTGCACTTACTGGCATGACTTACACACATTTGCATGCGTGCTCAAACACGCATTCATACTCACACACACTTACTTGCTCACTTACTGACACGTACTTACTTACTGACAGGGACTTAAACACTTACATGCATGCTCAAACACATATTCGCACTCGCATTTACGTACATACCTATTCACAAACACTCACATGAACACTTACTCAGACATGCGCACTTAGGCACACTCACATTCCTGCTGGTATTGCCATGACAGATTTGGAGTGATACGTATGGGGCCCTCAACTTTTTACCATATTGCCAAAGACTTAGATGAAGCAATAGAGTCGCATGTGTTGAGACACCAAGTTAAGTGGCACGGTTAATAGTTAGGAGCAGGAAGTTGTAAAGAAACATTGATCAATTAAGCGAGTCAGTGAAACTGTAACAGATGAAGTTTAGCGTGAGGAGCATAGAAGCGGGAGTTGGCATTCAGCCCCTTGATCATAGGCTATTAAATAGGCTATTCCACCATTAACTTGAATTATGGCTAATTTGTACTCAAACTCCATTTGCCTGCTTCTAACCAATATGCCTTAATATCATTACCCAGCAAAAACGTGTTTGAAAATTTCAATTGACCTGGCCCCCACTGTCTTTTTGGGGGGTGAATTTCAGGTTTCCACCACCTGGCCATTGAGTGGAAAAACCCTTCCGGATTTCCTTCCCAAATGACCCAGATCTAATTTTAAGATCCGTGTTTCACCTGCCAGAGGAAACTGGTTCTCCACACCAAACCTCTCAGTCATAGAGACATAGAAACATAGAAACTAGGAGCAGGAGTAGGCCATTCAGCCCTTCGAGCCTGCTCCACCATTCATTATGATTATGGCTGATCATCTAACTCAATAGCCTGCTCCCGCTTTCTCCCCATATCCTTTGATCCCTTTCACTCCAAGAGCTATATCTAACTCCTGCTTGAAAGCATACTGTGTTTTGGCCTCAACTACTTTCTGTGGTAGTGAATTCCACAGGCTCACCACTCTCTGGGTGAAGAAATTTCTCCTCATCTCAGTCCTAAATGGTCTACCCCATATCCTCTGACTGCGACCCCTGGTTCTGGATTCACCCACCATCGGGAACATCCTTCCTGCATCTACCCTGTCTAGTCCTGTTAGAATTTTATAGGTTTCTATGAGATCCTCCCTCATTCTTCTGAACTCCAGCAAATATAATCAACTCAATCTCTCCTCAGATGTCAGTCCCGCCATCCCAGGAATCAGTCTGGTAAACCTTCGCTGCACTCCCTTTATAGCTAGAACTTCCTTCCTCAGATAAGGAGACCAAAACCGAACACAATATTCCAGGTGTGGTCTCACCAAGGTCCTGTATAATTGCAGCAAGAGATCCCTGCTCCTGTACTCGAATCCTCTGGCTATGAAGGCCAACATACCATTTGCCTTCTTTACCGCCTGCTGCACCTGCATGCTTACCTTCAGCGACTGGTGTACAAGGACACCCAGGTCTCGTTGCACATTCCCCTCTCTCAATTTATAGCCATGCAGATAATAATCTGCCTTCCTGTTTTTAGTACCAAAGCGGATAACCTCACATTTATCCACACTATACTGCATCTGCCATGCATTTGCCCACTCACTCAGCTTGTCCAAATCGCACTGAAGCATCTCTGCATCCTCCTCACAGCTCACCCTCCCACCCAGCTTTGTGTCATCTGCAAATTTGGAGACATTACATTTAGCTCCCTCATCTAGATCATTAATACATATTGTGAATAGCTAGGGTCCCAGCACCAATCTCTGCGGATCCATCCCTAACATTTTAAAAACCTTGGTCGGCAGTGGCAACACGAGGAAAAGCTTTTTCACGCAGCGGGTGGCTGGAGTCTGGAATGCAATGCCTGAGAGTGTGGCGGAGGCACGATCGTTCAAGGCTTTCAAAGGGAAACTAGACCGTTATCTGAAAAGAAGGAATGTGCAGGATTACGGCGAGAAGACAGAGGAAAGGCGCGAGGTGAATTACTCATTCGGATAGATGGTGCAGACGCAATGGGTCAAATGGCCTCCTGCTGTGTTGTAACCATTCTGCCAATCTGCGTTCACCCTACAGTCTTCAAAAGACATAGGAGCAAAAGCCACTTTAATGCAACCTGTCCTCAAAATTTAACCCTCCAGTTATGATTCTGAATGTATGTAGAACAGCTGTCTATACAACAGCCATCACTGCAGTCCGACATGAAAGCAACCAGCAATAAATAAAATCTTTACATTTCTATAGTCGGTGAGATGGAGATCTGACAGAGTTCTTAAATTGACCTTTGCAGAGCTGCCGCGGGTCTTCCTTCTTCACTTATAGGACATGGGTGTCACTGGCTAGGCCAGCACTTATTGCCCCTCCCCTTCATTCAGAGGGCATTTAAGAGTCAACCACATGGCTGTGGGTCTGGAGTCACATGTAGGTCAGACCAGGTAAGGACAGCAGATTTCCTTCCCCATAGGGCATGAGTGAACCAGATGGGTTTTTATGACAATCGGCAATGGTTTCAGAGTCATCATTATACTTTTAATTCCAGATTTTTATTGGATTCAAATTCTACTTATACACCACAAATATCTACCATGGTGGGATTCGAGCCCTGGCCCCACCCCAGAGCATTACCCCTAGGTCTCTGGATTACCGGTCCAGTGACAATACCACTACGCTTCCCTTTCGATCTAATATGCAAGGGTGTTGCTAGTTGATTCCTGGTGTCAGTTCAAGAGCCCAATGTATTTTCTTACTGAGCAATCTTTAACTCGTTTCTTTGCAGATTGATCAGCTCCCAACGCTGAGGTTCAACCTGTCATCGGGGACTGACACAGAATTCAATGGGATGAGGTCCCTGATCCTGGGCAAGATTGTGGGTAAGGATCGAGCAATGACTTCTTTGTCTCCGATGTTTTCAATCTACTTCATTAGATTGGGAGAACTTACTGGAGCATGGAGTACAAAAGCAAGGGAGTTGTGATAAACCTGTATAAAACACTGCTTTGGCCTGAACTGGAGTACTGTGTCCAGTTCCGGGCACCCACACTTTAGGAAGAATGTAAAGGCATTAGAGCGCAGAAAAGATTCATGAGAATGGTTCCAGGGATGAGGTTCTCCAGTTACATAGATGGATTGGAAAAGCCAGAGTTGTTACATAGGAACATAGGAATCGAGAGCAGGAGTAGGCTGCTTGGCCTTTGCCATTCCATAAGATCTTGGCTGATCTGGTTGTGGTCTCAACTCCACTTTCCTGTCAGTCCCCATAACCCTTGACTCCCTTGTCTATCAAAAATCTCTCTAACTCTGTCTTGATCATATTCAATGACCCAGCGTCCACTGTTTTCTGGGGAAGAGAATTCCACAGACTAACAACCCTCTGAGAGAAGAAAAAATTCTTCTCATCGCTATCTTAAGATGGAGATCTCTTATTTTTTTAACTATGTCCTCTGGTTCTAGTCTCCCCCGCAAGTGGAAACCTCCTCCCCGTGTCCACCCTATCAAGTCCCCTCACGATCTTATACGTTTCTCATTCTTCTAAACTCCAATGGGTATCGGCCCAACCTGTTCAACCTTTCTCCATAAGATAAGCCCTTCAACCCAGGAATGATTCGAGCGAACATTCTCTGGACTGCTTCTAACACACTTATATCCTTTTTCAAATAAGGAGACCAAAACTGTGCACAGTACTTCAACTGCGATCTCACCAAAGCCCTGTACAGCTGCAGTAAAACTTCCCTACTTCTATATTACATTCCCCCTGCAATAAACATCTTTTCCCTGGAGAAGAGAAGATTAAGAGGAGATTTGATAGAGGTATTCAAAATCACAGTAGATAGTGAGAAATTATTCCCATTGGGCGGAAAGGTCGAGAACCAGAGGACATCGATTTAAGGCGATTGGAAAAAGGAGCAATGGTGACCAACTTTTTTGTGCGAGTGGTTAGGATCTGGAATGCACTGCCTTAAGAGTGTAGTTGATGTAGATGCAATAGGGGCTTTGAAAAGAGATCATTATCTGCAAAGGAAAAAAATTGCAATTCTGTGGAGAAAATGCAGAGGAGTGGGACTAGGTGAATTGCTCTTGCAATGAGCCAGCATAGACATGATGGGCAGAATGGCCTCCTTCCATGCTGCACCCCTTCTATGAACCTATGGACACAATGAGCCATTGATAGATAAAGAATTATTAAAAATGTAATGTTGGGAAAGCGGCCTAATGGACTTAGGGTTTCCCGTTCTGATTGGACATACACTTGGAGGTTTCATCGCATCAGATGAATGGCAAAAGAAACAATGGAGATATGAGGAAAATCCATTTTACACAGCAACTGGTTACGATCCAAAATGCACTGCCTGAGAGTGTGGCAAAGGCACATGTAACCATGGCTTCCGTAATATAAAGGATAAATGTTAAATATGTAAACATATCGTCTACATCATCAGTGACGTAAGATCACACGAAAATCGGGCATGGAGAGAGATAATTCTATGTAGAGCCTCGTGCTGAGTATGTATTGTACCTAGTTAGTATAATGTTCAATAAAAGAGAGAGTTAACCAACAGCCTAGCCTCCAGCATTATCTGTAAGTCCAGACTCATGCCTAACCTGTCTAAGACCCACAACCATCATCGCAGAACTTTCAAAGAGGAATTAGATAGAGAAAATAATGCAGGGCCATGCGGAAAGGGTGAGAGAAAGGGACATGCTGAATTGCTCTTGTAGAGAGCTGGTAAGGTACACGATGGAACAAATGGCCTCCATCTGTGCTAGAAACATTCTATGATTCTATGAGAACAATGATTCAAGTTCGATTAGAGTTAGGGCAGTTCAGGGGTGATGTTAAAAAGCACTTCTTCGCACAAAAGGTAGCAGGAATCGGATTTGACTCCTCCCAACAGTTATTGAGGCGGAGAGCCAATGGGTGATAGATTTTTGTCAGGCAAGGGTTATACCGAATCAATGGCCAGAATTTTACGTTGATCGGGCGGGCGCGCACCTGACCAGAATGGCGGTGAAATTGTGCGGAGTGACCTCAGGGCATGCGGCCTGACATCATCATCGCGCACGCGGAGCAACATTGAGGTCGGCGGACAGAGGCGGGAGCCGGAGCCACGCCTGTCGACAATTAAAGGGCCGATTGAGGCCATTTAAAAAAAACCCACGTCCACGATTTTACGTTAACCGTGCGATTTCACGCTCGTCGCATGGGCAAAATGGGCAGGCGGGCAGCCCGTTTACAAGGAAACCTCACCCAAGGTGAAATATAATAAAAGAAGATATCTGGGGACTGATGTTTTTATGAGTTCTGCTGTCAGGTGACTGAATGTGCTGCACAGACACAGTTTGCTGCAGTTTCTTCTCGCCATTTAACCTGTTTCAGGCCTGCAGCTTCCTGAGGCAGCTCGACAACAGCTGTCTGCCTTCAGGGAGCTCACTAGAAGCGCCCACCTGCAACCCTCACTTCTGTAGGCACCCACCCTCTTCTCCTCCCTCCTCCACCCCCGCCACCCTCCTCGGCAGTGCTGAGGCTTTCTCAGCGCGCGTTTCACGCTGGCTGCCGTTAATTGGTCAGCCAGCATGAAATAGCGTTTGGGGGCCGATCGCTGGCGGAAGTACATTTCACGTCCACTCCTCGAGACTGCCAACTTGGCCAAGTGTGAAATTCAGGCTAATGTGTGTGGATGGAGTTGAGATACAGATCAGCCATGATTCATTAAATGGCAGGAAAGGCTTAAGGTACTGAAAGGCCTGAGATACTGAAAAGGCCTATCATTAAGTAATGAGGCATATGCTTTACTTGGAAGCAGTTGAGAGAAGGTTCACTAGGCTGACACCTTGGATGAAGGGGTAGTCTTCAGGGGAAAGGTTGAGCCAGGTTGGGCCTATAATCATTGGAGTTTAGAAGAATGAGAGGTGATCTTATTGAAACATATAAGACTCTGAGGGCTCTCTTCAGGGTACATGCTAAGAGGATGTTTCCCCTCATGGGGGAATCTAGAACTATGGGGTCCAGCCTCAAAATAAGGGATCTCCTATTTAAGATGGAGATGGGGAGCAATTTCTCCTCTCGGAGGGTCATTGGTGTTTGGAACTCTCTATCATAGGGAGCAGTGGAGGTTGGGTCATTGGTTGTATTCAAGGCTGAATTAGACGGATTTTTGATAGAGAAGGGAGTCAAGGGTTATGGCGGGGCAGGGTGGAGTTAAGGCCACAATCAGATCAGCCATCATCTTATTGAATGCTGGAGCAGGCTCGAGGGGCTGAATGGCCTACTCCTGCTCCTATTCCTTATGTTCCTGTTCCTGTTCTTACATTCCAATTCTATGCTGGCAAAAGTCAATCTAACCCCAGTCTCTTCATGAAATCAGGAAACTGGCAAGATATCTTTCATGAAAGAGGCTGCTACCTGGGCTAATAGTACCAAAGTACAAATGGGTGGATTCCTGATTGAATAGAGACTTGCGAGGATATGAAACTACGTGGACTGGGGCAGGGCCTGAATTAGTACTTGTTCTGTGTTGAGCTAACTAATCTCAGATCCACACTGGGCACCCCAGGAGTCAGGACATCAGGGAAGCTTGTGCTAAATCATGTTAAATAAACTCATTTTAGCAGTGTTCAACAAGAACTCACTGAGCATGAAATTTAATCTAGTGCCAAAGCCCCACATTAAATTTTAATATAAATTATGTTCAACTAAAGCAGATGACTGTTGCGCTTTGGATTCTTTTTTTAAATTATTGATGAATTTGGAATTGGTAATTACTAGCTCAGGAGTGCGATGTTATCTATTTGTTGAGTATTCATGAGGATGGACCACATGGAGCTTTTGTGAAATTATACACAATAATCATTTTGCCCCTTTCAAAAAAAAAATACACTTCAATGACTTTAGGATATCTCAAAGTGCTTTACAGCCAAGGGGGTATTTATGGAGGTGTTATAATGTAGGTAACTTGGTAACCTGTTTGAGCGCAGCATGATCCCACAAACAGCAAGTAATGGTGACCAGATAATCTATTTTAGTGACTGCTTTGTTCAATTGTTTAGTGTTTGATTGTGCGTGTCTGTTGACTGCTCACTGTGCTGTGTGCTGTGAGTCAAGCCTGTGGGCGTGCTGACAAAGAAACTGAAACAAGCAATAAGCGTGAGAAAGCTGACATTTTAAAAACATTTGAAATAAAGCTCCTGTTCACGCCTAGGACCCGGTAAGAGTCATTTCTGACGTTGGTTGACCAGTAAATATTGACTAGCATAAATTAAATGACTCCCAAATGTTTCTTGAAATAAGTGGCATTACATTTTTTTCTTCCCACGAAGGCAGGCAGGGCCTGAAGGTTTAATGTCTCATCCAGAAGCGACACCTCTGACACTGCGACGCTCCATCGATGCTGCATTGAAGTATTGGTCCAGATTTTTATTTCAAGCCTCTGGAGTGTTGTTATATATTGTTATTATATCTGTAAAGAGCTAGGGACTATTTAGCTAGGAAATAATTATTATGTGTAAGTGTTCCAGGGGGCCACTTTTAACGGCCACACTAGGGAGTCAGCTGATGTGTATCAGAACCAGTTTTAACCGGTCCTTTTTTTGTACAAGGCAGCATGGCCAGTGTTAAACATACAGAGCTCTCATCTTTCCAAGCTTAAAGTGGTTATTAACAACATCTGGGAACCAAAAGACAACAAGAACCATGTAGCATTGTAGCAGTGCATGCCTGTGAGTAAACATGAAGTATTTTAAGTTAATTTAGGGCTGATTTGGAAAATCGACCCACGTTAGAGCCAGAAGAAAATCAGAGAAAACTAAATGTTGACTGACACAGCCATGAATGCCCAGCTACAGCCCATAATGAGTTGGAAAGCTGATGATGTGGTAGAGGCATTTGCAAAGTTTAAGCAAAAGTGCAGATTGATATTCCGCACTTTCCTAAAAGGCACTAGCAATGAAGAAAGGGTCAGCTATATCCTTCTTGTGGGCTGGAGACATAATACTAAATGTGTTTAACAGCTGGGAGTTTACTGAAGAGGACAGCAAAAGCCCATACAAATTTTTTGAAGAGTTCAGCACCCCTCTCCAACCAAAATCATATCATCCAATCTACCGGTATGAATTTTAAGGCCTCGGGCAGGAATTAGGCGAGCCTAATGATAACTTCGTAACAAGATCAAATAATGCGGCTCAACAATGTAAGTTTAAGGACACAGATGAACTAATTTGAGGTTCTGCACATCCTGAAGTACAGAAAGCGCTAATCGAGAAGGACGAGCTCACAATATCGCAGGCTGTAGGCACTGCCTGAGCACACGAAGCTGCAAGCAGACAGATGATGACACTGACACTGAAGTGGCCCCCTGGAACACTTACACATAATAATTATTTCCTAGCTAAATAGTCCATAGCTCTTTACAGATATAATAACAATGTATAACAACACTCCAGAGGCTTGAGATAAAAATCTGGGCCAATACCTTCTGACTCAGAGGCTTGGGTAAAGGAGTCACTTCATGGTATGGACTGCAGCGGTTCAAGAAAGTGGCTCACTGCTGCCTTCTCAAGGACAATAAGAGATGGGCAACAAATGCTGGCCTTTCTTTTGACGCCCACATCTTGTGGGTGAATGAAAAATAAAGCTCTGAACCAATGCTGGCACATGGTCAATCACATTCAGTGAGTCGGCTGGCCTACAATGCCACTGTACACTTGAAAGTATTTCATGTGCAACTCTAGACCAGAGGGACACAAGTTGATCTGATGAGCCAGTTGAGGGTGAATACGCAAAAGGTGCAGTAGTGGTTCAGAAAGGCCATGGTCTATAATAAGTTATCTGATTTCACCTGGGGGCACCAGAGATAGTAAGTGTTTCCATAGATATTTTAAAAAGAAAGGAGTTAACAAAGTGAGCGTTGGTGGTCAGAAAGTGAGTCTGGGGAATTAATAATGGAAAATAATGACAGCTGAATTGAACTGGTATTTTGCATTGGTCCTCACCATAGAGGACTCAACTAACTTCCTAGAAATAGCTGTAAATCAGGAAATGGAAGGGAGGGAGGAACTCAAGAAAATTGAAACCACCAGAGAAGTGGTACTGAGCAAATTATTGGAGCTGCGGTTGACAAGTCCCCCGGCCCTGATGGACTTCATCCTAGAGTCTTAAAAGAAGTGGCTGGTGATATAGCTTATGTGTTAGTTTTAATTTTCCAAAATTCCCTAGATTCAGGGAAGGTTCCATTAGAATGGAAAATAGCGAATGTAACTTCTTAATTAAAAAAAGAGAGGGAGATAGAAGCAGGAAACTACTAGGGCAGGATTTTTAGCTCGGCGGGTGGGCGCGCGCCCGACCCGACCGAGTGTGAAATGACACGCGATGACGTTGGCCAAGCGTGCTGACATCAACGCGCAGTCATGCGATAGCGCGGTTGGCTGTCACGCGCCGGAGCCGATAGCGTGCCCGCCGACAATAAAAGGCCTACTAAGGCCATTAAGTTATCAATTGTGCCTAATTTTTCACTGCCCATTCAACCTAATGGGTGACGAGCAGGCAAAAAGGCCGAGTGGCCTTTGCATTTTTTTAGAAACTTCATCCACGGGCAGGATGAGGTTTCCAAAATCGAATGCAAATAAAATAAAAACTTTTAATTTTTATTTAATAACACACCCCTGCTCATGTGACAGAGTCACATGCGGGGACATGTTTCTTTAAATTTTTCTGTTCTTTAATAACTTTTTCAGTATATTCTTCATCTCCCCGAGGCAGCTCCGAGCCTCAGGGAGATTATTCAGCGCTCTTTCATACGCATGCACGAATTGCGCGCTAGGTCTGCTCGCCCTCCTCCCCCCGACCCACACAGGCAGCGCTCAGTGCTGCCGCTCGTGAACCACACTGGGCAGGCCTTAATTGGCCCACCAGCGTGAACCCGCGGTGCGCTGTTGGGCATGGGTGGCGGTCAGCTTCCAAACCGACCCCGCCCACCCCGCCGATCCCGCACGCCAAGGGCAAAATTCTGCCCCTAAAGACGTTATAGCGGGGCACTTAGATAAATTCGATGTAATCTGGCAGAGTCAACATGGTTTTATGAGAGGGAAATCATGTTTAACCAATTGATTGCAGTTCTTTGAGGAAGTAACATGTGCTGTGGATAAAGAGGAACCGTGAATGTACTGTACCTAGATTTCCAGAAGGCATTTCATAAGCTGCCACATCAAAGGTTATTGTGGAAAATCAAAGTTCGTGGCGTAGGGGGTAACATATTAACAAGGATAGAAGATTGGTTAGCTAACCGGAAATAGAGAGCAGGTATAAATGGGTCATTTTCAAGTTGGTAGGATGTAATGAGTGGAATGCCACAGGGGTCAGTGCTGGGGCCTCAACTTTTTACAATTTATATAACTGATTTGGATGCAAGGACCAAAGGTTTGGTTGCTGAATTTGCTAATGACAAAAAGATAGGTAGGAAAGTAAGATGTGAAGAGGACATAAGGAGGCTACAAAGGGATATAGATAGGCTAAGTGAGTGGGCAAAGATCTGGCAAATAGAGAAAATTGTGAGAAAGTGTGCAACTGTCCATATTGGCAGGAAGAATAAAAAAGAAGCATATTATCTAGATGGTGAGAGGTTGCAGAGCTCTGAGATGCAGAGGGATCTGGGTGTCCTAGTGCATCAATCGCAAAAGGCTAGCGTGCAGGTGCAGCAAGTAATTAGGAAAACTGAGAGAATGTTATCATTTATTGCAAGGGGAATTGAATACAAAAGTAGAGAAGTTATGCTTCAGCTATACAGAGCATTGGTAACAACACATCTGGAGTACTGTGTACAGTATTGGTCACCTTATTTAAGGAAGGATGTAAATGCTGCAGAAGCAACTCAGAGAAGGTTTACCAGACTAACACCTGGGGCAGGATTTTGCCCTTGGCGTGCTGGATCAGCAGGGGCAGGTGTGGGCGGTCAGGAAGCCGACCGCTGCCCACGATCGCAGCGCACTGCGATTTTACACGGGCGGGCCAATTGAGGCCAATTGAGGCCTGCCCAGCATAAGACGCGGCTGTAGAATGAGCGCGAAGGGGCGGGCGGGGCGGGTGCTCAATGTCCGCTGGGTTCAATGGCAACTCGGCGGTCAATTCAAATGCGGCCTCGGCAGCCCTTGGAAGGCTGCCGCCGAAGGACGCGGAAGTCACGATGGACAGCGCTGCGGGTGGACACGGCAGGCGGGAGGGCAGGCCGGAGGGGCATTCGGCCCCGCGTTTCTCCGATGAGTGCCTCGCTGCAGCACAGAGAGAAACACTTGGTCCCCAGGGAGGGGAGGAGGACGCCCTCCCACCTCACTAAAAAGGCCTGGGAGGAGGCGGCATCCAGGGTCAGTAGCCGCAATGTGCTGATGCGCACGTGGGTGCAGTGCCGGAAGCGCTTCAACGATCTCCTGTGATCAAGAAGGGCGAGTACTGTGTTGGCGTGGGTCACTTTGCAGAGCGGTCAAGAGATGCCCATCCCGGCAGTCGGAGGGCTGCTGGGGACCAGGACAATGCTCAGTCGATGGCTGATGATGGGCCTCTGGAGTCGTCCGTGAGGCAGCAGATGCTGGACATCCAGCAGGGTGTGTGGGAGGATCTGGCGGAGATACATGAGGGAATGCGTGGCATGGTCTCTGTTGTGGAGGAGCCTTTGCAGAGTGTGAGTAATGTGTTGACCCTCATGGCCGAGCGCAACGCCTCCTCCATGGAGAGAGTGGCGACTCTCATGGAGAGGCTCCTCCAGGGACTCAATCAAGGGTTCCCGAGGATGCGCTTGGACCTGCGAGTCCTCACAGTGGTCAGTGTCAGTGTGGGAGATGGATTGGGCACCCACTATCCCAGCTCGGTGCCCGTCCATCAATGGCGAGCGGGGAGGTCCAGAGCCACCTCACGTTGGTGCACAAGCTGCCTGTCGTCTCTGCGGGCTCCTCTCAGGGCGCTCTGGATGACAGCAGCAGCTCCTTCGCCCCTCTGCCAGTGACTGTGACATCCGATGAGGCTGCGGCGACTGGGGAGATGCCAGCCATGCCACTGGCCGCTCCCTCTCAGGCGGGGCCAGCACAGACTCCACAGGCCAGAGGACGCCCGCCAAGGTCATCAAGGCCAACAGGACAGCAGAGTCAGCAGGCTGTCTCCAATACCAGCGAGGTGGGAGCACCGAGACACAGCACCACAAATGAAAACTTAAAACACCTTAATCACAACATGGCCTGCTCACGGGTGATATTTTTTTCCCCCATTTTTCCGTTCAGTGTTTATTGGTGTCAATGTTAACTTGTAGAATGTTTGCCAGGCACCATTTAATTAAAAGTGTTTTTGTGCAACTGGCCTCTGGATGCTTCATTTATTCTGCAGGTGTAGGGTAAGCCATGATGTTATTTATTTAAAAAAATGTAATTGTTGATATGACTTAGCAGAGAAAAGAGGTTTCAGTGTTGCAATGGACGTGTTTCTCCTTACACTTAATTGCAAAGGCAATAGTGTATGTTGTTCACCAAGGAACTGGTTCTGTCAGGGATCAGGTATGGAGCCTGCAGCCCTGGCATGTGGTTGTGGCTCTTATTTGGTTGATTACCTGAAGGAGCGTTGGATCAAGGTGTCCTGGGTGTTTCTGCCTCCCTGGAGGTAGCCCAGGTCAATGTCTATGCCCTCAGCGTTCTCCTGACCGTGCCCGTCCTCTGACTCACTACTGGACTCATTGTCTGTTGCCTGAGTAGCTGTGTCAAGATCATCTCCCTCCACTGCATCCCCCCTCTTTCCAGTGCCAGATTGTGGAGAGCGCAGCATGCAACCACTATCAGTGACACACGGTCTGGAGGGTATTGGAGTGCGCCCCCTGGGGAGTCCAGGCATCAGAGGTGTATGTTGGGAAGACCAATGGGTTCCCCTACCACCGCCCTTGTGGAGGTGTGGCTCCTGTTGTACCGCTGCTCAGCCTCTGTTCTTGGATGGCGGAGAGGCGTCATGAGCCACCTTCTGAGGGGATAGCCCTTGTCACCCAGCAGCCAACCATCCAGCTGGGCTGGAGCACTGAAGAGCCCTGGCACCTGGGAGTGTCTGAGGATGTAGGCGTCATGGGAGCTGCACGTCGACCTGAAAATGTAAATGACGCGGGGTGACACCGGGATGCCTGCCTATTGTCGCCCCGTGTCATTTTACGCATCGGCGAGCGGGTCCCGCCCCCCCCCCCCCCCCCACTAGCCGACCGGAAGATGCAGCCCCATATGTTTGTATGCATGTTTACACGTTTAACGCCCTCAGTGTCTCTAGGACCTAGTAGATAAGACAGAACGCAGCTAGGTTTACTATTATTCAGTAACCCTTTAGCGCAGTTTGGAATTAATTGGTGAGTTTTCCACAGAATGGATGTGGGGAACAAAAAAATGAGTTACTTTTAAAGTTGGGGTTTTAAAAGCATAGTGTGTTCAAACAGGTTTTAAAAAAAGGCTGAGATGATAGATAATTCAGATGTCATTGAGCTAGCTGTGGTGTTGTTTCTCCATAAACTATTAATAAGCAGTTTTTTAGCCTGTTCTGGCAATTTAAGCCATCTGATTAGAAAGCCTTTCACCTTCATAATTAAACAGTGAACAAAGAGGTGTAAGATATAGGTAGGCCAAGGGACTGCACGGGAAATCATTTTTAGAAGAAAAAGCTGTGAGGGCTTTTGCTGAGATTAAGGGGTCAGACAAACTGAAGGAGCACCTAGAAGGCATCTAGCTAAATCATGTAAAATAACCGATTGATGCCAGGAAGCGTGGTGTGTTTGTTATTTTGTATCGTGATGCAAAGATAAGTTGTACTGTTCAAATGAAGTTGAGTTCAGTCATAACATTCACCATACTGTGGCCAGGAAAAGCAGCTCATTGGTTCATATGCAGATGTATCTCTTAAAGTGTGTGTTTGGTGTGTAGTCAGAGAGATGGAAGAATAAGCTTTGTGATAGTCTTGGTTATAAGTGTACAGCACACTTTGATGGGATGCAATATCATGAAAGTATACGTATAGGACAGTTTGCATCAACTCCGATTAAGTGAGATGCTCAAACCGATTGCAGAAGCAATTGATATCGAGCCCCTCAAAAAAGTGGACCAGAATGTTCATCAACCCTGCTGGAAAATCCACGCATGTGGATGTGAGGACAGGTCTGTGAGTCATTGGTGAGACACCCCTGTACTCTTAGTAAAATGAAAACTAGAACATAGCATAGAACTGCGACTTATCAAGACTCCTTCGACAGCACCTTCCAAACCTGCAACCTCTACCACCCAGGACAAAAGTGGGAACACCACCACCTGGAAGTTCCCCTCTAAGCCACTCACCATCCTGACCTGGAATTATATCGCCGTTCCTTCACTGTCGCTGGGTCAAAATCCTGGAACCCCCCTTCCTAATAGCACTGCGGGTGTACCTACACCACATGGACTGCAGCAGTTCAAGATGGTGGCTCACCCCCCACCACAGTCTCAAGGGCAATTAGGGATGGGCAATAAATGCTGGTCTAACCAGTGACACCCACATCCCATGAACACATTTTTAAAAAACTTGGACTAGATCATGCGTCTTTCACAATTGGCTGTGACGCACTTTGGGCACCCTGGGAACACAATAAGGCACAACATAAAGGCTAATTATTTCTATTAGCTAACACTTTGGGATGAAATTCTTGTTAATGTCAAAGGCTGAATGGCACTATCTTAAAGAGTCAATGAGACCATTCCTTGGCTTGGTTAGGATATCAAACACAGGAACTTGATCCAAACTGGTTAACCAGTGCATTAAAAATACAACAGAAAGTCATTTCTATCTCTTGCAGATTCACACACATACATGATCAGCAATTAGCAGAAATGAAACTCTTACAACTGTTCATTCTGGATTCTGAAATATAATACAATAGAGCAATGCATTAATACAGAGCAGGAACCACTTACTGCCCACTAGCTGTCTAGTGGTGTTATTGACAAAGTGCAAGTGCACTAAACGTTAATTAGCATTTAGATGAGTTTACAATTAAGTAGTTACACCGCATGAATAATTGAAGATGCCATTTGTCATCAGTATATTTCAAAATAGATTACCAGCCACAGATGTAACACGCAGCACCAAGGAATGAAGAGAGTACCAAACTTCTAAGTTATTCTTACTTAAGCGTTACTGGCGGTGAGTTAGAAGGGAGACTTTTTTTTTATAACATTTGGGGGGCATTATCCACAAAGCAATGGGGAAAGTCTTATAGGAGGTAAGTGTGATGGTTACAGAAACACTTTCACTCGGTTATGGATACATGTATGTTGTGTGTGTCCTTACCTCTCGTGTAGCATTGCTGATGGGTAGCCTGGAATTTGCTTGTCATGCTGAGCTGCTCGGGCTGGCCTATCCCCTTAAAATCACAGCCTCAGTACTTCCTGGTCTAAACAGGCAAATCCATATATTGAAGCAATGACGAACTGTGTGAAAACTCCAGAGACAGATGAGAGGAAAAATATAACTGCTGGTAAAGTTTTGTTCTCCAGACGTTGGTTGATGTTTTAAAAAAAAAAGCTGCCTTTATTGTGCATCTCTAATTGCCCTTAAATCACTGTGTGGAAAACCAAGTGACTTGCCAGTTACACGCTGGAGCACATTAAGAGACAACCATGTGGATTAGAATCACATGAGTACAGGTGTAGGTTCCTTTCTTAAAGGATTAGTGAATCAGTTTGGTTTTACAAGATCTGATGTGTGACACGCTGACATCTGGACTTCATATCTAGAATACGCAAATACAAAGGGGTAGAAGTCATGCTTCAGCTACACAAGACCCTGGTTAGACCACACCTGCAGTACTGTGAGCAGTTCTGGGCACCACACCTTAGGAGGCCTTGGAGGGAGTGCAGCGTAGTTTTATCAGAATGATACCTGGACTCTAAAGGGTTAAAAGACAAGGAGTGATTAAACAAACGAGAGTTCTATCTCCTGGAATTTAAAAGGTTAAGGGGTGATTTGATCAAAGCTTTCAAAAGATTCAGAGTAAGAGATAGCGTGCATTGAGAGAAGCTGTTTCCACCAGTTGGATAATCTGGGACTAGTAATCATTGGGCTGTAACCTCCGAGCTCGTCAAATTTGCGGGGTACACCAAAGGTGTGCTGGGGAATCCCTCTCGGAGGTTCCCAGGTAAGGGTTTGCACAGCAATTAACCAGAAGTGCACACTTCCTCTGGACAATTGCGCCGCACAGGAAACCATCCGGAAATGTGCTTTAAACCGTAAACTTCGAATGCTACTGCCAGGGTTACACCAATAGTCAGAAAAGGTTAGACAAAAATTAAAACCTCTTCCCACTTCTGGGTAACTATTGTAAAGACCCAGGCCGACCCCACGGGACTCCCCCCGACACCCTCGAGCAGCCCAACCCTGAACTCCCATGCCCCCAAACCCCCACCAACCTCAGAATCCCCCTGACCTCAGGCCCCCACCCCTTCCTAGACCTCCAACCCCCAGCCCCCAACGCTCGCTGGACCACCAACACACCCACACCACCCCCTCTGGACGTCCAACACCCCCAACTCCACCGCTGACATCTGAAACCCACCCCAACCCCACTGCGCCTCCCCCAACCAGCACCGGCCCGGGCTTCCAACCTCCCCCACCCTCCAAATCATATTCACCTACCTTAGACCTTCTCCCTGACTTTTCAAATTTACTGGGCCCTTTAAACTTACCTGCTTGACGGCCGCTAGAGCTGTAAAGAAAGGGGGCTTGGCACCTTGAATCTGCTGGAGCTGCACTTGCCAGGGCCTTGCCAGGAGTCTCTCGATGGAGGCCCCAAGCTGCTCCGACAGACAGAAGGGTCGGCATAATTTCCAAGGGCGGGTAAATGGGCCTTTATTTATTCCAATCCCTGCGGGCCAGCACTTTTTGACACTAGTTGGGAATTACGCCCCTGCATCTAAAAGTTTGAGCCAGACCTTTCAGGAGTGAAATTAAGAAACACCTCTCCGAGCTAAGGGTGGTAAAATTTGGAAACCTCTTCCGTAAATGGCAATTGATGCTAGCTCAATTATTAATTTTAAAACTGAGATTGATAGATTTTTATTAGTCAAAGGTATTAAGGGACATGGGGCAAAGGGGGCCATGTGGAGTTAGTTCACAGGTTGGCCATGGTTTCATTGAATAGTGAGGAACAAGCTGGGGCTGAATGGCCTGCTCCTGTTCCTATGTGCCTATGATCTCTCAAATGTGACATCTCTATTGTCATACCTAAAGTGTGATGTCTGAAATGTGCTGCACGCATGTTGGAAACAGTTTATATGGAAGTATTAATTTGATGAAGCTACTTATGATAGTTTGCAGCAGTATGATACAGCATTATATAGTATCTGCTTTTTAAAAAATACAATTTTTTGGAGATTAATTCTGCAAGCAGTGTTTATATTATAGACCATCTAGAAGGACAAGGGCAGAAGATAGATGGGAACACCACCACCTGGAAGTTCCCCTCCAATTCATTCACCATCCTGACTTGGAAATATATCGCCGTTCCTTCACTGTCGCTGGGTCAAAATCCTGGAACTCCCTAACAGCACTGTGGGTGTACCTACACCACATGGACTGCAGCGGTTCAAGAAGGCAGCTCACCACCACCTTCTCAAAGGCAACTAGGGATGGACAATAAATGCTGGCCCAGCCAGCGAAACCCACATCCCGTGAATGAATATAAAAAAAATTAATTAATTATGTTTAATTGTTTTTATTTCCTGCCAGGGTCAGTATTTTAACTGATCCAGAATTAATTCTTGCACCGCTTTGTTTGAACCACAGACAGTACCGGGATGGACGAGGAACTTCTGAAGACGAACATGTGGGGATTCATCGGCTGTCTTTCTACTGTCCGGTTTAATGGGATTGTGCCATTGAAGGCTGCCCTCCGTCATCCCAGCACGGCACTGGTCACTGTCAAGGGTCATTTAGCTGAGTCAAAGTGCGGCATTTCAGGATCAGCTGACTCTCGGGCTATCACAACAACCCATCCACTAGCAGGTAATTCCCTTTCTAACCCAGGCCATCATTCTGTTTTAAATGTCTTTACTTGGAATTACATAGAGTTAACAGCACAGAAACAACTAGCCCATGCCAGTGTTTATGCTCCACAAGAGTCTTCTCCCACCCCTCTTCATCTCACCCTATCAGCATTCCCTTTGATCTCTTTCTCCTTCATGTACTGATTTAGCTTTCCCTTAAATAGAATTACAAAGGATATATGGCACAGAAACATGCCAGTGTTTATGCTCCACTTAAACACCCTCCCATCCTTCCTCATCAGCATAACCTTCTACCCCTTTCTCCCTCATATGCTTGTCCAGCTTCCCCTTAATTGCAATCCATGCTATTCACCTGCAACCAGTCCCTATGGTAGCCAATTTCACATTTTCACCAACCTCTAGGTGAGTTTCTTCTGAATTCCCTATTTGGCTTCTTTGTAACTATTTTACATCGATGGCCTTTGGTTTTGCCCTTCCACACAAGTGGAAACCCTCTCTCTGCATCCCTCAAAACCTCTCGTAAACATAAAGACCTCTTTTAGGTCCTCCCTCAACCTTCTCTTTTTCAAGAGAAAAGAGACCCGGCCTGCTTAGTCGTTCCTAGTAGGTATAACATGTGAGTTCGGGTATCATCTTTGTACATCTGCTTTGTGCCTTTTCTAGTGCCTCTGTACCCTTTTTCTAATATGGAGTCCAGAGCAAGCACTCTACATTTACATAAATATAAATGATTTTCTTAGAATATGAGGCAAGTTTCAAAACTAATAGCTGCATAGGGTAGCTATATTAAAAAAAAACACCCAAAAGACTATGGTGAATGAGGAGGCAGTATGACTAATCACATAGCTCTTTGAAAGAACCAGCATAGGCACAATGGGCTGAATGGCCTCCTTCTGTGCTGTATGATTCTATGCCTTGCAAATGCCCAGAAATGGGGACATGGACATGCTTTTCTCAATAATATTTATCGGGCTCTTTCTGAAAGCTGAGCGTGTGAACTAGAGAAATCTTCGTAGGTGCCACAGGCTAAGTTTTGTCGTTAGTGAGTACACGTTCCTGTGGGGTGTACCTGTACCATGACATGAAGCAGCCACCCCCAACCCTGTACCTGATCCAAACGCCAACTTATCAAGTGTTAGCATTCACCCAATTAGGAAACTCAATGCTGAAGTCCAAACTTGACACATTTTGCTTGGAGACAAGTCACCGCTACTTAACGTTCTAAACTCCCTAGATGCTTAATTATATAAAAATGCAACAAGATATTGAGGCGAATTAGAGCAGTCACCTCTCTTATCTGAGCTGTTGCTTCACATCCTGTTCAGTCTGATGAGATGAAAGCCTCTGTCCCCTGTGGGTTAGCAGGGCTCCAATTGAAATGCAATCTGGTTTAAGCCCCATTCCAAGTGCACTTCCATAAGCCAAACCTGCCAACAACTGAGCATCAATTGTACACGAGGATTTGCAGACACTCTCAGACAGGTCACAGGGTTGGCGTATGTGGGTAAAACCGTGTTATTCTGATTTAAAGCTGGGGTTAAGCAGAGAGTAGAATTTTAAGTCGGAATCGGCTCATTCCATCTCACCCTAGTCCCTGCTTCTGTCACTCTCAATAATCTTTGCCTGGCACCTTTAACCTCTCCTGACCTGCTGGTTGTGTCCGGCGTTTTGGGGAGAATTATTCCTATGGAGGGTGGGAGCAGGCAGGGGCGGGCGCAGAGCCAATCGTCACCTGCGATCGGCTGCCTGCCGCCATTTTACTTGGGTGGGCCAATTAAGGCCCGCCGAGCGTAACGCACGGCCGGTAGCGCTCAGCACTACCTATGCAGGCGGGGAGGGGAGGAGGGAGAGAAGGAGCGCAGCAATCTCCCTGAGGCACGGTAAAAATTTATTTAAACATGTCCCCTCATGTGACAGTGTCACGTGAGCTGGGACACGTTTGTGAAGTTTGGAAAATTGATTTATTTATTTTTTTAAAAGCTTCAGGAAACCTCATCCCACCCGTGGATGAGGTTTCCTGAAAAACACGAAGGCCGCTTGGGCTCTTCGCCTGCCCCCCCCCCCCGCCGACCTTTAGGTTGGACAGGCAGCGTTCTTAGCTCGGTTAATTACCTTCTTAATGGTCTTAATAGGCCGTCGACATTTCAGCGCGTGCCCACCAAACGAAATATCGAGATGACGTCGGGACGCGCACCTGACATCACCGCGCAGTCATTTTACGCGTCGGCATGTCGGGTCTGCCCCCGCACACCGACTGGAAGATTCAGCCCTTTGCTTTTCATTGTCTCAGATTTCCAGCACCCAAAGCATTTTGCTTTCGTCTTTTTTATGGGATGTCTCAATGACTTCACATGCTGCTAAAAATGCAGAAAACAATTTCTACATCCACTCTGCAGCTTAGGCAGTGTCACAAATATTAATTGGAAAGAAAATGCACAAGATTGGTTGACATTAACACATCACTGGTGTTAATATGATAAGCCAAACAGGTAAAAAAAAACCTTAAAAAGATTACAAATCAATAACCTTTTAAGCCTAATGCTGTGCTTCAACATTAGCACCACGAATTTTTGCGTTGAGCTGTAGTGGGGTAAAGGTCCAGCCAGTTATGCTATTCCACCAGGGCTTTCTGTACTGCCAAGAGGGGACAAAGCGACCCCTCCCCCTCACTCCTCCACAGAAATTCAGCCCCAATATGTTTGTGACACTAAGATAAAAGCAAAATACCGCGGATGCTGGAAATCTTGAAACAAAAACAGAAAGTGCTGGAAAAACTCAGCAGGTCTGACTGCGTCTGCAGAGAGAAAGACAGAGTTAACATTTTGAGTCCGTATGACTCTTCAGAGCTAAAGAGAAGTAAAAATGTGATGAAATTTATACCGTTTAAGGGGGGGACAGGCGAAGCTGGATAAAAGGCCGACGATAGGTGGGGGCAAAGGAGAGATCGATAAAGGTGTCATGGTCAAAAGGACAAAGGCGGTGTTAATGGTGGTGGGAAGGGCTAAAGGAGGTGCTGATAGTGGCATTAAGGTAAGAAATCAGAATGTGATAATAGCAGGACCAGGGTAAGCACTCTGAAAAGAACAACATGAACAAGTAACAGGTGGCCCTTGTGGGGGCGGGGGCGGGGGTGGAGGAGGGGACGGGTGGTGGGGAACAAAACAATGAATAAATGAATAAAAATGAAAATATATAAAAATGAAAATAAGTGGATGAAATAGAAAAAATAAAGATGAATATAGGTTTGTGACACTAAGCCAGAGGCAGATGACAAAGCGTTAATTCCTGGAGTCCCAATGTTTTGCTCCGGTTTTGATGACATTTTAGAAACACAAAAGTGGTTTTGGAGAGGAATGTGAGGTGGGAGGCCCAGCGCTAGTTCACACAGAGAGAGGGATTGAGGATGTTCTATTTTAGGGTAGTGACAACACTTTGAAAAGTGGAGAGTGACAATTTACAATGTGAACTAATTTATATCCAGGAAGGGAAATTGGGTGTTTAAAAATTTAGTGGGAACGAGGTCACCAAACGTGTCACATGGACAAAATAGACGTGTATGAATTGGTGGAGAAGCTGGAGGGAGAAGAGGATTCAGGATCGGGAAGGGAGTTCAGAGGGAGACTTAGATTGATTGTGAAGAGAAATTGGGGGAAGCAGTAGAGGCAGTTGACTGGATGGTCACTGAACCCTTTTCACTTGTAGTTAGAAGTGAGGATGGAGGAACAGGAATGAAGGGTTTAAGCCGATACGAAGTGGTGGGGTATCTTTGTTGCCTGGATAGTCCCGGGCTCGTGGGTGATTTTTGGTAAAGTTGGGTGAGGATTTAATGGAACTTGATGTCATTCAGCCAGATCTGGTGATGGTTGGTTGGTAGAACTGAAGGAGATTTTTTTTTCATATATCTTTCAAGACAGGGCTAACATCTATTGTCCATCCCTAATTACCCCCTCTCACCTCTCAATCGGAAGGTTGTGGATTCAAGTCCCATTCCAGAGACTTGAGCACAAAAATCTAGGCTGACGCTCCAGTGCAGGTCTGAGGGAAGGCTGCACTGTCAGGTGTGCCATCTTTCAGATGAGATGTTAAACTGAGGCTCAGTGCCCTCTCAGAAGCACAGCACTCTCGAACAAGAACAGGGGAGTTCTCCCTGGTCAATATTTATCCCTCAATCAACATCACAAAAACAAATGATCCGGTTGTTATCACTTTGCTGTTTGTGGGAGCTTGCTTTGTGCGAACGGCTGCTGTGTTTCTTACTTTATAACAGTGACAACACTTCAGTAGTACTTCATTAGCTGTAAACCACTTTGAAACATCCTGTGTTCATTAAACATGCTATATACATTGAAGGATTTTTTTTTTTCATTTTCTGCTTTCTTGTTGCTTGTTGCCTTTAGCTTTTGACTGTTCGCAGCCAGCCAGCTCTGTGAAATTATAATGTGAGCATCAGATGCTCAGTTAGTTCCCACTTAAGCCTTTAACCCCCTAGTTCAACTCTGGCTAGCAGAGTTGTATTGCTCCATATTCCATTTCTCTCACCCACAGTATGGCTTGTGTTACACAGTGAACTGTAAGGCCTATAATTTCCTGACTTCCCCTGCAACTGCCTGGCGTGTTTTACATTTTCCCATGATAAATCACTTGCCTTAATGATCACTCGCTCCAAACGACATAAACTGAATGATTAGCCCTGGACTTTACAGCCGCAGAGAAGGCTGGTTGCTTTTTTTTTTGTTTCCCTTTCTGCCATCAGATGGCACTGTGCACTAACCTAACTCTGTAGTATCTCTCCTAGCCTGGGGAACCAGGCAGCAATATCCAGGCCCGCAGAGCTCGACCCTTTACAGATCTCGCAAAGAATGGTAAAAGTTTGGAACCCTCAATTGATGCAAGATCAACTGTTCATTTTAAATCTGAGTTGGCTAGATTTTTGCTAATGACAGATATTAAAGGATGTATGGGGCAAAGACAGGTATACGGAGATAGGTTGCAGATCAGCCATGACAGGTAGAACGGGTTCAAGGGGCTAAATGGCCTAATCCTATTCCTATGTTCCTACACCTGTTCTGTTCACAACTTAGGTGTCGCATTTGACCCCGAGATGACCTTCAGGCCTCATATTCGTGTCATCACTAAAACTGCCTATTCTCAACTCCATGACTTTGCCCAACTTTGCCTCTGTCTCAGCTCTTCTGCTACTGAAACCCTCATTCATGTATTCGTTACCTCTAGACTTGACTATTCCAATGCACTCCTGGCTGGTCTCTCACATCCTACCCCCTGTAAACTTAAGGTCATCCAAAATTATGCCACCCGTGTCTTGAGTCGCTCTAAATATCTTTCCCCTATCACCCCTGTTCTCACTCACTTACATTGACTCCCAGGCAAGCAACGTCTTGATTTTAAAGTTCTCCTCCTTGTTTTCAAGCCCCTCCTTGGCCTTGCCCCTCCCTTTCTCCGTAATCTCCTCCAGCCCCACAAGCCTCCAAGATATTTGTGCTCAGCTAATCCTGGCCTTTTGAGCGTCCCTGGGCCACACCATCAGTTGCCTAGGCCCCAAGCACTGGAATTCTCCTATAACACCTCTCTGCCTCTCTACCTTGCTTTACTCTTTTAACAAATTCCTTAAAACCCGTATCTGTTCCCAAGCTTTTTAATCATCTGACCTAATATCTCCTTGTGTGGATCAGTGCCATATTTTCTTTTTTAATGTTCCTGTGAAGTGCCTTAGGATGTTTTATTATGTTAAAGGCGCTATATAAATGTAAGTTGTTGTTGTCTTTCTCCCCTTATTATTTCATGGGATGTGGGAACCCCTGGCAAGGCCAGTATTTGTTACCCATCCCTGATCGTGTTTGAACTGAGGGCAGTTAAGAGTCAATCACATTGTTGTAAGATGTTGTGTGTAGTGTGGTGGGCCCCAAGAAGAGGTCCTGAGTCTTGTATAGTTCAACAGTAAGTGTTTCTTAACTATTTGCAACTATATACATCCAAAAAGTGTAAGGTCTAAGCTAGGAGCTGTTTCCATGCTTGCCTCTACACATGTCTCTGCCCAGTACAAGACTTCCCTCTAGACTAGGGTCATGTGCTCCTTTACATCACAGTATGCTCAGTCCTATGTTAACTCTTTCTATGCCCAACCCTTGTACTACATACTGTGGGTCTGAATTCACATGCCACACTAGGTGAGGATGGCAGATTTCCTTCCCTAAAGAACATTAGTGAGCCAGATGGGTTTTTACAACAATTGATGATAAGTGTCACGGTCACCGTTACCGAGACTAGCTTTATATTCCAGATTCAAATTCCACCAGCTGCCATGGTGGGTTTTGAATCCATGTCCCCAGAGCATTAGCCTGGGCCTCTGCATTACTGGGCCAGTGACATTACCGCTACGCTAACATCTCCCCCAAAGCATCATGAAACAAATATGGGTTCACATTTTAACATTAAAATATTACAATAACAGAATTACCATCGCAACATCTTGCATTTACATAGCACCTTTATCGTGTTAAATCGTCCCAGGCGCTTCACAGGAAAGTAATCAATTATCAGGCCATTGGAGAAAACATCAGGGCATATGAATAGAAGCTTGGTCAGAGAGGTGATTTTCAAGTGTTTTAGAGATGGATGGAATTCCAGATCTTAGGTCTTAGATGACTGAATGCATACCCACCAAAGATGAGGATGAAGGAGGTACGGGATGCACAAGAGGCTAGAGTTGGATTAACAGGGATCTCAATGTGGGGGAACGTGGTGTTGTAGGGCTGGAGAAGATTACAGGGGTAAGGAGGAAATGAGGCCATAGAGGAGATTGAACACAAGGATGATCATTTTAAAATTATGAACATAAGATATAGGAGCAGGCCCTTTGAGCCTCCTCAGCCATTTAATATGATCACAACTGATCATCTACCTCAACTCCACCTTCCCACACTATCCCCATATCTGTTAACCTCCTTAATGCCCCAAAAACCTTTGAACCTCTGTCCTGAATATGCTCAACAAGTGGCTATCCACAGTTCTCTGGGCTAAGATTCACAACCAATTTGAGTGAAGAAATTTCTCCTCACCTCAGTCCGAAATGTCCAATTGCTGTAACTCCATGTTCTGGATTCCCCAGTCAGGTGAAACATTTTCCAGCATCTACCCTCTCAAGCCCCTTAAGAAGTTTATCTTTTTAATGAGGTCACGTCTCATTCTTCAGAATTCCAAGAAATATAGCCCTAGCCTACTCAATATCCCCTCATAGGACAGTCCCCTCACTCCAGAAAGCAGTCTAGTAAACCTTTGCTGGACTCAATCTAGGGCAAGTATGTCTAGGTAAAGGGACCAAAACTGCACACTTTATTCCTTGTGTGGCCTCACTAGTGCCTTCTATTGGTTTGTGAGATTGGGAGCCATTGTATATCTGTGAGAGCAGGGATGGTGGTCGTACAGGACTTGTTGCAAGTTAGGATACGGGCAACAAAGTTTTGGGTGGACTGAGTTTGTAGAACCCATAGGATGAGCACAGATGGAGGTCATTGTGCTTGTGCAAGCTCTCTACAAGAACAACTCACCTTGTCCCATTCCCCTGCCTTTTCCCCATGGCCCTGCTTCAGATTTTCTTCGGATAATTGTCCAGTTTTCTTTTGAAAGTGACAATCGAACCTGATTCCAGCACACTCTCGCACAGTGCATCCCAGACCCTAACCACTCGCTGCATAAAAAAGCCTTTCCTCATGTCGCCACTGCTTCTTTTCCCAATCACCAAATCGGTGCCCTCTGGTTCTAGATCCTTCCACCAATGAGAACAGTTTCTCCCTATCTCCCAGACTACTCATGATTTTGAATACCCCCTATCAAATCTCCTCTCAAACTTCACTTCTCCAAGAGTGACCCCAGTTTTTCCAATCTATCTACGTAAATAGAATCACTCTTGTTAATCACTTCTGCATTGTCTGTAACTCCTTTACATCCTTCCTAAAGCGTGGCGCCCAGAACTGAGCACAATATTCTAGTTGAGGACAAAACAGGGCTTTGTACAGGTTTATCATAGCTTCCTTGCTTTTGTACTCTATGCCCATATTAATAAAGCCCAGGATCCCATATGCTTTATTAACCACTTTCTCAACCTGCCCTGCCACCATCAATGATTTGTTCACATATACTCCCAGGTCCTTCCGCTCCTGCACTCTCTTTACAATTGTACTTTTTTTATATATATATTACCTTTATGGACATTGGAAAGTGGAATGTTGGTCAAGAATGCAGTGGAAAGCCATTGCCAGCACACATCATTAAATGAACCAACGGGAAACCAAGGCGCTCACAGTGGATGATGTACCTTCACCAAGGCTTCATGAAATCTATCTGTTAATCAGATCAAATTGTGGTTTGAAAAGGATTGACGCGCACAACGCCTTAGAATGGTAAAGGGCTTCAGCAGCAAGGGCTGCAAGTAAAAGTTAGGAGAGAGGTCCTTGGGGAGTTTTATTGCCAAATAACCAGAGAAGGGAGATGAGAAAAATTTCTTCTTAAGCAGCGAGTAGTTAAGATCTAGAAAGCATTACTGGAAAAGGTGATGCAAAGAGATTCAATAGTATCTTTCAAAAGGGAATTAGATAAATACTTTAAGGGGAAAGATTTATCAGACGATGGGGAATGGGACTTATTGGATAGCTCCTTCAAGTGGCCAGCACAGGTACAATAGGCCAAATAGCTGCCTTCTGTGCTGAATGATTCTAAGCTAGAAATTAATAGGGAAGAGCAATGAAATCATTTGTGAATTGGTTACAGTGAGATCATCTTCACCTTCACCCTTGAACAGTCTTCTGATAGAGCAGTGTGTCCGCTCACTCTAGAAAACACCCGATTTTCATCAATGAAAATGAAGATGTGGTAGATTGTTTTTAACGGATAGCTGATTCCCCGCAGCCGATTAAGACACAAGGGTGAAGGTGAGAATTAGCCATCAATCGGATGTGTTTCTAGAACGAAAAGCAATTGAGGATGGAGGTGCATTTGAGACCCGTTGAAAATAAAAGTGACAGGCTTTTGGGGCCCAGCAGATGTTTTCCGCTTCCAATAAATTCTTGTCTTCTTATCAGGGAAATATTGAAAACTGACTTTACTTTGCGTGAATCCTGATAAGATCCCCATAGGGTACATTATTCTGCAGATCACATGGCTTGAACAATTCAGGATGAAATTGCGCTGAATAAACTGAGGTGGCCTTTGCCTTCTATGTTTGAAACCTCACTTGGGAAGTTAGTTTAATGTTTTCAAAATGGGTACCAGTGACAGCATGATAAAATGAACATCAACTTGGATCAGTCTATACTTTTCACATCATTCTTTATTTTTACCCAAGCCCTAGATAAATCGATTGTAAGCAATTCTATGTCACCACTTTTGGCTGAAACTCTATAGATATATTTATAAAAGACCTCTCTTACAATGTGTGTTATTGAATAGAGTCTTATGAGAAAAATGCATTGAATTTGATCAGCCAGCGCACCGTGTCTGCAGGAAGATATTGAGGCTGGGTTGCTGGCACACAATTTACGGAAGAATACGAACGTACATATGAATCAGGAGCATCTCGGCCCCTCGAGCCGGCTCTGCCATTCAATAAGATCGTGGCCGAATCATGGTTAAAGTTTAAGATGCAAAACAAAATGGCTGCTTATATCCTTCGGCTCGGCGTTGAAGGCTATCTCTTCGGTTGCCTAGGCCCTAAGCTCTGAAATTCCCTCCCTAAGTTCTCTGCCTCTCAGCCCTTCTCTCACCCTTTAAAATATTCCCTCAACTCTATCTCTTTGAACAGGCTATCAGATACTCGTCCAAGTGGCTTGTTGCCAGTTTTTGTCTGCAAAGAGATATGCAACTTTTTACTGTGTGAAAAGGAATTCTGAAAACGCAGACTGTTGTTGCAAACCACATCCCGCAATCGGCCACTGGGAAGAAAAGGATTTGCATTTGTCCAACACCTTTCACAACCACAGGACGCCCAAAAGCACTATAAAGCTAATGAATTACCTTTGAAGTGTAGTCAATGATAGAATGTTGGAAACATAAAGACACAAGAAATAGGAGTAGGCTATTTGGTTCCTCAAGGCCACTCTGCCATTCAATAAGATTATGGCTGATATTTTTGACCATTTTTTATGCCTTTCTAGACTATCCCCATGTCCTTGGTATCCAAAAAATGTCGACCTCTGACTTGAAAATGTTGCACAACCAATTTGTGCAATACGAGCTCCAATAAATAGAAATGCGATAGTGATCAGGTGACCTGTTTTAATGGTATTGGCTGAGAGAGAAAGCCAGATTAAGATTAGCCAGGGCACTGGGGAGAACTCCCTACTCCTCTTCAAAATAATGCCATTGGATCTTTTTTCTCTATCTGAGAGGGCACTCAATGCCTCAGTTCAAAGTCTGATCCAAAAGACAGCATCTTTATCCCTGTAGTAATGGGGAGTGCTGCACTGTTGTATCATTCTAGATTTTTTTGTGTTCAGATCTCTGGTGTGGGACTTGAACCCGCAACCTCCTGATGCTACCCACTGAGGCATGCAGTTGTCACCATTAGCAAGGTAGGGTTTTTCAGCACTCAAATAAAGTGCCCTGCAATTGACCAGTTGCAGGATTTTAAAACTTCTTTTTATTCCCACCTTCGCCCCCTCCTTTCTTCAGGGCCCCACTTTTGTGGGAACTTGCTGCTATTGAATTCCTTGACCAAGTGGCCAATGTTCATGGAAAAGGTTAGCTGGTTGAGTGTTGATGGCCTCTTCAGCTGTGCAAAGCTTTGCAGCAAATCCTCACCAGACACACAAACGGTCACCTTCTAGCCAAGGCCATTAATGCTCACAGCGGCTGATGGCCGAGGGGGGTGGGAGAGGAAGGTCTAGGATCGACTGGGAGAGGAAGAGGTGTCGGGGGATGAGTTTGGGAGGGGGAAGAATGAATGTGTCAGGGTGGGGGAAGGTTGGGAGGGGGAGAATGATGGTGTCTGGGGTGAGGTTGGGAGGGGGGGAATGAAGGTGTCGGGGGGATTTTGGATGGTGGGAATGAAGGTGTTGGGAAGAGGTTTGGGGGAGAGAGAGTACGGGGGAGGAGGAGGTAACGAGGAGAAGATGTAGGTGTAAGCAGGGAGTGGTGTAAGGGTAGGAGTTCAGAAGGGGGAAGGAGTACAGAGAGGGGAGGGAGTCCAGAAAGGGGAAAGAGTGTGGAGAGGGGAGGGAGTCCAGGGGGAGGAAGGAGTGCAGAGAAGGGAGGGAGTCCAGGGGGAAGAAGGAATATGGAGAGGGGAGAGAGGAAGGGTGGAGGAAGAAGTAAGGTATCTGAGGGAGTCAAGAAGGGGGAAGGAGTAAGGCTGGAGGAAGAATTAAGGCTAGAAAGAAGGAGTCAAGGGGAAAGGACTAAGCGGGGCAGAAGTGAGGATGTCTGAGGGAGTCAGGAAGTGGGAGGAAATAAGCGGGGGGGGGCGGGTGGAGTACATGGTTTGTTAGCGGGAGGACCAAGAAGTGGGAAGGAGTCCAGAGGGGGAAGAGGTTCCGGAGGGGAGAAGGGCTTCGGGGTGGGAAGGGGTCTGGAGGGGGCAAGTGGTTCTGGGGACGGAAGAGGGGATGTCCAGATGAATATGCAAGGGAGGAGTCTGATGAGCCCATGTCTGCCTCCTGGGGAGTGAACTGATGGTGGGCGTGGTATGTACCAAGGGCAGAGTGAGGAAGTAGGGTGGGAGGGTGAGGGCTTGATGGTAGCAATTGAAGGGACAGTAGCGATTGGTGGGGACTCAGAGGCAGACGCAGACCCTGGGATGGGAAGGAGGAGGCCAGCGGGGTGAATGTGGATGGGGTGGGATTTTCGGGAAGGAAGGGAATGTGCACGTTTACCTGGACATCCCCAAAGGAAAAAGGTCATGGCTGATAGGGAGGTGGAAGGTGGTGCTGGAGGGGGTCAACTGTGATAGGGGGAAGGAAATGGGTGACTGGGGGAGGGTAAAGGATGGGAGAGGGAAAGTAAAACTAAATTAGCACCATGCTGTCCAAATCGAAAGTGAAACAAGAGTCATAATGAGCGAGATCTGGTGCTGTATGGGAGTGTGATCAGTGGGTGGGCGGAGATGCAGGTCAGCTCAGAAGGACAACTGAAAGCGAACCCCAGCAGCACTGAAAATGCTCAGGTCATTGAGGTGAGTGTGATACATGAAGGATCCGCGTGTGTGGGAGAGTGCTTGCATGAGGCTCCGAAAGACCCTGCCCCACATACACACACACTTCTCCCTCCAGAATCATTCATGGGCCGGCTGCTCCCTCTGCAGTGACAGAGGACGAGGTTGAGGAGTTCACAGGCAAAATGGACTCGAGGGGAGTGGACAGCCTCTGAGCTTCCTGAGTGGATGCCCCAGGGATGTCTAGCCGCCCTCTGAGTGCCAGGGAACTCAGCTGAACCTGCCTCCTCCTGCTGCGGACACGTGTCCATGTGGTGACCACCAGGTTGTGAACCCGAGCCTGCTCTAAACCTAGATCCCATTGAGGTGTGTGTCTCTGCACTGGTGGTGGGTGTGGGTAAGCGCTGTGATGGGTTTTCTAGGTTGCTTATTTCTAGCTCTTCAATAGAGGAGGTGTCGTCTTGGCTGGAGGTGAGGGTGCGGATCGAGCTGAGGGATTGCACTGGAGCGAGAGCCTAGATTTTGGTGTGAAATCCCTGGAATGTGAATTGAACCCACAATCTTCTGACTCAAAGGCAAGAGTGCTACCAGCTGAGCCACTGCTGACATAAAGAAGTAGGAGGCAACCAGAGATCGGTGACTTGAATGAAATTAAAATGTCAGTTTGAATGTGATTATTACAGTGAAGACAATGCTAATTTCACATTGACGCCCCTCAATTATAAACCACTTTTGAAATGTCAAATTTTGATTTCATAATAAATGTCATAGCGCTACTGAAATTTCCACAAATTGCCATAGATACTTGTCAACTGGATAATTCATGCAGGTGTTTTGATGATGCAATTTTTTCTCCTCTATAAAGTGAATTTAATTAATACTTCACAGCTCTCCAAGATAAATGCGCTTACCCAGTTCAAGGTTAATGATCTTTGTGCAACTTAACAAATGTGTTTTGCTACACTATCCACAACTTTGATCAGCGTCAGATATACTGTAGTAGCATACCAGGTTAATTATGCTTACAAATTAAATTGTCACTAAATTATAATTCCCAGCAAAGCCTCCGGCTGAATAAAATTACCAGTGTACCTTCCAAGGGTTTTGTTTTTTGTTGAGCAGCAACAAATTTGGACCTTTGCAAAACAAGAGTCCTTTCACCCTGTTTGCTCTACTTTTCCTCCAAGTTTCTCATACAAGGTTTCAAGTAAAGAGAGGGGAGGCTGAAGAAAATTCAAAACTAACTTTCAGATGGGAATTTGATAAGTACTGGAAAGGGGAATTTTTTTACAGGGCTGCGGAGGTGGGACTAATTCTTTCAAAGAGCTGACACAGGTACAGTGGGCCAAATGGCCCCCTTCTGTGCTGTATGATTCGATGACAACATAAGGGGAAACTAACAGCTGAAGCAGCCATCCCAACAACGTTTACTAGAGTCTTGCTGCCTGGCATTGCCACTCAATCAGACTCCCCCATACCCAGCCAGAGAAGCCCACACCCCGTGAATGAATTAAAAATAAATTCCAATTTATTTTCCTCTGTTCTTCTGAAGGTGCCAACTCTTTAAATCAACAATTCCATTTGGATAGAAACGTTCTACAGATCAAAATTTACAGTCTCCAAAATACACTTTTTGGAGTGCAGCTACTGGATGCAATGGGCACTTTTGGGCAGCTGGCATTTGCTGGTTTATAATTCCTAGAATGCTAGCCGCCATCTCACTAATAGCACCCAACTGTCTAACTTGTACAAAGGAGGTTTCCATAATTTTTAAAAATATATTCATTCACGGGATGTGGGCTTCGCTGGCTGGTCCAGCATTTATTGCCCATCCCTAGTTGCCCTTGAGAAGGTGGTGGTGAGCTGCCTTCTTGAACCGCTGTGGCCCATGTGGTGTAGGTGCACCCACAGTGCTGTTAGGAAGAGAGTTCCAGAATTTTGAGCCAGCGATGGTGAAGGAACGGTGATATATTTCCAAGTCAGGATGGTAAGTGGCTTGGAGGGGAACTTCCAGGTGGTGGTGTTCCCATGTGTCTGCTGCCCTTGTCCTTCTAGGTGGTAGTGGTCGTGGGTTTGGAAGTTGCTGTCTAAGGAACCTTGGTGAATATAGCAATTAATAAAACACTGACTTACAATGTTCATCATCTTCTCACCCAATGGTACTATAGACATACATGGCAAGCAACAGTGTATTGGAGCAAGTTTAAAATATCAACTTGCAGGTAAAGAAACACTAAAACAAAACTTGATTGCTTGGATGAATAACTGCACATAAGATGATTAGATTCTTTCAAGAATAATCAGATGCTCTGAGTTGTTCCCTTGATGGCATAAATATGGGACTGGTTTCTGGGAGCAGGAAGGAAGTGAAAGAAACTTTTGTTCAGCCAAAGGATTAGTAGAGTCTGGATTTAGAAATTAAGCCATTGAAGCAGAATGACTCTCAAAATTAAAGAGGGGATTAAATAAAAAAATGTATTAAGGAGTGTAAGGAATCATAGCGTGACGCAGCACAGAAGGAGACCATTCAGCCCATTGTGCCTTTACTGACTTGGTTTGTTCAGCTCCCAGGAAATAGGGTTAGAATGGATAGGCCTGGGGCATGACTAGAATTAGTACAGGAACTATATGAATGAATCCGGCACAGCCATGATGGACTGAATGGCCACCTTCTGTCCTATCTCATTCTATGATTCCTTGCACTCTTTATTTTTTCCCTCTAACCCCTTCTTTAGTATGGTGACTGACTCTGCTTCAACTGTCTAATTACTAATTCCACGTTCTAATGATCCTTTGGCTGAATAAGAGTCTTCTCACTGTAATTGGCCAAATGTCCTCCTCCTGTCCTGATACTTCTATGTTTCGATGAATGTACAGCAACATCTCTTGTTGTATGTAACACAGAATGTAGATATGCTTTGAAACATCCATTTATCTATATGAACTACCTTTCATCTCCCAATCTAGAAGATGCTGGGGATCAAAGTCAGAACTCATGATTATGGGAGCTAATGATTATATCAAACGGCATCATTGAGAGCTGTAAAATTTCTATGAGCAGAAATTTAGGGCCCTTTCGTGACAGGGGGTGGGGCCAGAAAACGCAGCGAGCTGTTCAAAAGCCCATTGACTTCAGCAGGACCAGAAAACCCTGCTGCCGGGAGGAACTGTAAAATTCCACCCTATGATTCTGAGAGTTAGGTAAGTTTTTGGGAAAGTTTTTGAACTCCAAATGTAAACTATAGTGTTGTGGAACCTTAGTCTGGTTCGGAGACTCTGAGCCACAGTGTTAGATTTTCATGCAATGTTATATATTTAAGCTGTCCAAGAGGAATTGGGTTAAGTTACTGAAACAAATCGTGTGCTGGGGAATTTGCTATCTACTATTGAAGAATACTGCCAGCAGGCACATGACATAGACAATTCAATTCCATTTTTATTTTTAACTGTTTTTAACAATCAAAGTGAGAGATATTTTTACTGAAGAATGGGATACTTTCTACTTCAAGCACACAGTACTGGTGTCAAACTAGGGATGGGCATTAAATGCTGGCCTAGCCAGAGACGCCCACATCCCATGAATGAATAAAAGAAAACTCTCAGGTCAAGTAAAGAATGGTTTCATGCAGAGTAAAGCTCTGTCAGTTGTAGACACAGCACCAAACCTTGGCCTCAACAGCATTGATCTCACCTTGTGAATTTTTTCTCATTTCATTGGTGACAAAATTCTCAAGATGTTTCACATGCAAAAAAAAAAATGACATGAAGAACGAGACCTCTGGACAAGTGATCAAAAGTTTGGTGAAAGTGGTAGGTTTTAAGGAGTGTCTTAAAGAAGGACAGATAGAAAGAGAGGTAGAACAGTTTGGGGAAGGAATTCCAGAGCTTTGGACTTCAACAGCTGAAGGTACGGCCACAATTGGTGGAAGCGAAGGAAGTGGGAGGTGCACAAGAGGCCGGATTTGGAGGGACATGATGTGGTGTCCACTATGGCTCAGTTGGTAGCATTCACCCTCTATGTTACAAGGTTGCGTCAGATAACTTGTGTGTTCAAGTCCCACTCGAGGACTTGAGCACACAATCGAGGCTAATACTCCAGTGCCGCACTGCGGGAATGCTGCACGGGCAGAGATGCTGTCTTTTGGATGAGACATTGAACTGAGGCCCCCCTCCTAGGTAGATATAAAAGATCGCATGACACTTTCCAAGAAGAGGAGGGGAGTTATCCCCAGTGTCCTGGCCAACATTTATCCCTCAATCAACATCACAAAAACAGATTATCTGGTCATTATCACAAATGCTGTTTGTAGGAGTTTATTGTCTGCAAATTGGCTGCTAGAATTCCTACATTACAACAATGACTACACTTCAAAAGCACTTCATTGGGTGTTAAGGGCTTTGATAATAGTCTTGAGAAGTGTTATTTAAATGCAGGTCTTCCCTTCTTCATAGAACTGCTGGAGTGTTAACAGGAGGGAGGAGTGGAATAGGAAGAGGGCAGGCCACGGAAGCATTTGAAGTTGACAGTGAGAATTTTCAGATTGGTTAGTGCAATTTCGTGCTCTGGATCGAGTCCATAAACACACGGGAACAATTTTTAGCTCGGCGGGCGGGTGGGCGCGTGACCGACCCAACCGAGTGTAAAATAACACGCGATGATGTTGGGCAAGTGCCCTGACGTCATTGCGCACTCGCGCGATATTTCAGCCAGTGGACGCGCGCCAGATTCGGCAGCACGCCCGCCCACAATTAAAAGGCCTGTTAAGGCCAGTTAAAAAGTTAATTGAGCGAAATTTTTCACTGCCCATCGAACCTTGCAGGCGGAAAGGCCAAGCGGCCTTGGCGTTTTTTAAGGAAGCCTCATCCACGGGCGGGGTGAGGCCCCCGATCGCAAATAAAAATAAAATAAATTTTTTAAAATTGAATGAATAACATGTCCCTGCTCGTGTGACAGAGTCGCATGAGGGCACATGTTTTATAAAACATTTTTAAAAATCTTTAGTGTTTTATTTTGAAAAATGCTCATCTCCTTTAAGGCAACTCTGTGCCTCAGGGAGATTTTCTGCGCACGCACCAAGTTCGCGCTCGCCCTCCTGCCCAAGTTTGCGCTTTCCGCCCTCCTGCCCCCACCCCGCCAACCCCCACCCCCCCACAGGCAGCGCTGCTGTGCACATTTCACGCTTTAATTTGGCCCACCCAGCATGAAATCACGTTCCGGCCCCGATTGCGGGCGGCGATCGGCTTCCTGACCACCCCCCGCCAAGCCCCACCCGACGAGGGGGAAAAACCCTCCCCATGGATTGGGATGGGCCAAGCTCATTTTACATCGAGCTCTTCCAAGTAGAATAAAGAGGTTTCTAGGCAGATAGGCCCATCAATGCCACTGAAGAACGAATGATGCAAGTGAAGAAAAAAATGTCATATCCTAGAGAAAGAGATAAGGGAATAACTCTGTTCTTTAGCTCAAGCATTACAGATGTACAGCTTGCAGCAGCTGGGAATAAACATGACAGGGAAGCAAGGCACAAACAACTCCGTTTTTTTGCATTTGCTGGATGATAACACACCCGTGACACTTTAAAAATGAAACATCACTTTAAGTGAGTCAAGAAAAGAATACCAGACACTTGGGAGATACTGTAGTAAAGCAAACAGTGGAGACCTGTGCTGAACAATTAGCAAACCTGTATCTCTACAGCAGAAGGGAATGACATGATATTCTGAATAAGAAATGGCATCTTTCATGGTTCCAGGAGACCCCAAAGCGCTTTACAATGAAGTGCATTTTGAAGCTTGGTCACAGTAATGTAGGAAACGCAGCAGTCAATTTGCACACAGTAAGCTCCCACAAACAGCAGTGTGAGACTGGCCAGATAATATGTTTTGGTGATTTTGACTGAGGGATCGATGTTGTCCAAGACGCCAGAGAGAACTCCCCTGCCCTTCTTCAAAATAGCGCCATGGGGTCTCGATCTGAGAGAGCTGATGGGGTCTCGATTCAACGCCCCATCCAAAAGACGGCACCTTTGACAGTGCAGCACCCCCCACCAGTAATGTAGTGAAGGGTCAGCTTAGGTTTTGTTTTCAAGCCTTTGGAGTGGGACCTGTTATTGCTTAATGCCAGCAGAGTAGATAGCGTGTGTCTACTTAATGGTGGTTTGTAAAGTTAAGGGGCTGAATGGGGCAGGGTGCCCTACCACTGATGTAAAAGTCATAGCCAATTCTTCTGGCTGCCGTTTAAAGTCTGTTGAGCCATTAATCGGCCTGAGGCGGGACTTACACCATATCTGGAAGGAAACCCTGCCTCTGAGAGCTGCTGACTAATCAAATGGCTGGTAGCTTCCTTGTCCTGGGGAATGACGGCGACTGCTGGGACTGCAGGTGGTCCCCTGAGGACGAGGAGCCATGGAGTTGGACAAAGGTAAGTTTGGGGTCTCACCAGGGCCAGGCTGGCAGGCCCTAGGGTGTGGGGTTGGGAGGTGGGGGGGTGCAGGGCTGGGCAGGGCAAGGGGGAAGTGAAACATGATGGGGAGGGTGAAGGGGGTGCAGGTGGGGCTGGATTACCTGGGAGTAGACTCCGATAGGCATAGGGAGCCCGGAAAGGAGACACCCCTCCTCTCCTTGCCCCAGTACCAGTCCACCTGGTGGGCTTGACGTCTGTCGCTGGCCTGGCCCCACCACTAGTAAAAGCCCAGTTGCAGCAGGAGAAGGCCCTTAAGTGGCCATTAAGTGAAAAAAAAAACAGCCCCCTGCGCCTCCCCCTCCACTGGTAAAATTTCAGCAGTCATGGATGAGAGGGTGGGTGGGGGGGCGGAGATAGACAGTGGGCATGGTGCCACTGCCATGGCGCCCAATCTTACAGCCCCTCTGCATTCATCCCCAGCAGGCCATCAAATTCAGGCTATGGTACCCTCATTACCTGACAATGATGTGACTTAACTCTTCAGGTCTATGCACTTGTGCATTGGGCGATCTGGGTCAGACACTGTGCCAGTGCTTTTGTCATTTTGCCAGCATAGTTTGGGTTTGGGGTGAGCCCAGACCTAGAAAATGGAGACTGAATCTCACTCCTCTGAAAGCTGCAAGGCTATGAAGTAGGATGTGAAGCTGAATCAGATTACTGATGTGCAAGTACTCCTCGGCAGCTTTTAACTCCAGCCGATGACAATTCCCTCAACGCGGTCGCCCAATAAAGAATAAAAAAACCAAACCTAATCTTGAAACCTAGTTGAACCCAAGGATCCACAGTCGTTCTGAGGATCGAGCTCCAGGTATCTATCACCCTTTTGTACGAAAGGTGCTTCCTGAATTCACAGCTAACGGCCTAGCTTCCAAGTTCATTGTCTGAAAGGGAAGAATGTGCAGGGCGAAGGGGAGAAGGTGGGGGAGTGGCACAAGGTGGATTGCTCCACCAGAGAGCTAGCACAGACACGACGGGCCGAACAGCCTCCTTCTGTGCTGTAACCATTCTATGATTCTGTGAAATTTAACTATGTGGACCCTTTGTTCAACATTCCGCACCAGTGAATCTACCCCATTGACCCTTAACATTGCCTTAAACACCTCAATCTCCTCTCTATATATGATGTATTGCAAAGTAACACTTGCCACCAATACTGATGGACCCGATTCACTGAAACATAGTAAGAATGACTTATGACATGATTAAACTCATATTGATTGCTTTCGATGAATCTAGCAGAGTAGAACACAATTAGAAAGTCAACAGTTCCTGTACTTTGTAAAGCATGCTCTAACTCCAGTGTACACTGAATAATATCGGAATTCCAACATGCAATAGCTCTATCTGGTGGCATCCAATAATTCTGCAGCTTCAGTATTCAAACTCCTGGGGCAGAATCTTCAGCCCTCGCTCGCTGAGGCGTAAGATGCCGTGGAGTGACCTCGGGCATGCATCCCGACGTCACCGTGCGCCATTCAGATTTTCATCTCGGCGGGCGCGCAGCTGACTTAGCACCCTCAGTGCTGTTAGGGATGACACCTCAGGCAGTGCAGCACTGCCTGAGTGGCAGCTGAGATTATTTGTGCTCAAGCCTCTGGAGTGGGAGTGGGGGGGTCTTCTGAATACAACCCAAGTGAATGGGTTAGAGTTTATATTACTTTGGTTAGGTAAATAATCAACCTTCCAATATTACAAAGAGTGGAAACAATGCCTATTGCCAAGGAACACCTCTACATCACAAATGTTGAAATGCAAGAAGTTGAATTAACATATAGACCAACTTTACCGACTGATCTAAATTTAGCTGCCTCATTTTATTATGTTTACAACACAGAAACAGGCCATTCAGCCCAACTGGTCTATGCCAGTGTTTTAATTTTTTTTTATTCATTCACGGGATGTGGGCTTCGCTGGCTGGGCCAGGGTTTATTGTCCATCCCTAGTTGCCCTTGAGAAGGTGGTGGTGAGCGGCCTTCTTGAACTGCTGCAGTCCTTGTGGTGTAGGTACACCCACAGTGCTGTTAGGGAGGGAGTTCCAGGATTTTGACCCAGCGACAGTGAAGGAACTGCGATATATTTCAAAGTCAGGATGGTGAGTGACTTGGAGGGGAGTTTCCAGGTGGTGGTTTTCCCATCTATCTGCTGCCCTTCTCTTTCTAGATGATAGTGGCCATGGGTTTGGAAGGTGCTGCCTAAGGAGCCTTGGTGAATTCCTGCAGTGCATCTTCCAGGTGCTACACACCTTTGCTACTGTACATCGGTGGTGGAGAGAGTGAGTGTTTGTGGATGTGGTGCCAATGAAGCGTGCTGCTTTGTCCTGGACGGTGTCAAGCTCCTTGAGTGTTGTGGGAGCTGCACTCATCCAGGCAAGTGGGGAATATTCCATCACACTCCTGACTTGTGCCTTGTAGATTGTGGACAGGCTTTGGGGAGTCAGGAGGTGAGTTACTCGTCATACGATTCCTAGTCTCTGACCTGCTCTTGTAGCCACAGTATTTATATGGCTAGTCCAGTTCAGATTCTGGTCAAAGGTAACCCCCAAGATGTTGATAGTGGGGGATTCAGTGATGGTAATGCCATTGAGCATCAAGGGGCGATGGTTGGATTCTCTCTTGTTGAAGATGGTCATTGCCTGACACTTGTGTGGCTCAAATGTTACTTGCCACTTGTCTGCCCAAGCTTGGATATTGTCCAGGTCTTGCTGCATTTGGACATAGACTGCTTCAGTATCTGAGGAGTTGCAAATGGTGCTGAACAGTGTGCAATCATCAGCGAACATCTCCACTTCTAACCATATGATGGAAGGAAGGTCATTGATGAAGCAGCTGAAGCTGGTTGGGCCAAGGACACTACCCTGAGGAACTCCTGCAGTGATGTCCTGGAACTAAGATGACTGACCTCCAACAACCACTACCATCTTCCTTTGTGCTAGGTATGACTCCAACCAGTGGAAAGTTTTCCCCCTGATTCCCATTGACTCCAGTTTTTCTAGGGCTCCTTGATGCCACACTCTGTCAAATGCGGCCTTGCTGTCAAGGGCAGTCACTCTCACCTCACCTCGGGAGTTCAGTTCTTTTTTCCATGTTTGAACCAAGGCTTTAATGAGGTCAGGAGCTGAGTGGCAATAGTCTTCAGAACTATTGGCTGAATATTGTCAGGGCCAATAACCTTTGCAACATCCAATGCTCTCAATCATTTCTTGATATCACGTGGAGTGAATCGCATTGGCTGAAGACTGGCATCTGTGATTCTGGGGACCTTCGGAGGTGGCCGAGATGGATCATCCACTCAGCGATTCTGGCTGAAGATTGTAGCAAATGCTTCAGCCTTATCTTTTGCACTGATGTGCTGGGGTCATCCGTCATTGATGTGCTGGGGTCCTCCATCATTGAGGATGGGGATATTTGTGGAGCCTCCTCCTTCAGTGAGTTGTTTAATTGTCCACCACCATTCACGACTGGATGTGGCAGGACTGCAGAACTTAGGTCTGAACCGTTGGTTATGGGATCGCTTAGCTCTGTCTATCAGTTGCTGCTTATGCTAGCCTTGTGTTATAGCTTCACCAGGTTGACACCTTATTTTTAGGTACTCCTGGTGCTGCTCCTGGCATGCCCTCCTGCACGCTTCGTTGATCCAGGATTGATCACCTGGCTTGATGGTAATGGTAGAGTGGGGGATATGCCGGGACATGAGGTTACAGATCGTGTTCGAGTATATTTCTGCTGCTGCTGATGGCCAACAGCGCCTCATGGATGCCCAGTCTTAAGTTGCTAAATCTGTTTGAAATCTATCCCATTTAGCACGGTGGTAGTGCCACACAACACGATGGAGGGTTTCCTCAATGTGAAGGCGGGACTTTGTCTCCACAATGCGGTGGTCGCTCCTACTGATACTGTCATGGGCAGGTGCATCTGTGGCAGGCAGGTTGGTGAGGATGAAGTCAAGTATATTTTACCTTCTTGTTGGTTCCTTCACCACCTGCTGCAGACCCAGTCTAGCAGCTATGTCATTTAGGGCTCGGCCAGCTCGGTCAGTAGTGGTGCTACCGATCCACTCTTGGTGATGAACATTGAAGTCCCCCACCCAGAGTACATTCTACACCCTTGCAGTACGTGGTAGTCAGCAGGGGGTTTCCTTGCACATGTTTGACCTGATGCCATGAGACTTCATGAGGCCCAGAGTCAACGTTAAGGGCTCCCAGGGCAACTCCCTCCCGACTGGATACCACTGTGCCGCCAACTCTGCTGGGTCTGTCCTGCCGGTGGGACAGGACATACCCAGGGATGGTGATGGTGGTGTTTGGGACTTTATCTGTAAAATATGATTCCGTGAGGATGACTATGTTAGGCTGTTGCTTGACTAGTCTGTGAGACAGCTCTCCCAATTTTGGCACTAGCCCCCCGATGTTAGTGAGGAGGACTTTGCAGGCTCGACAGGGCTGAGATTGCCGTTGTCGTTTCTGGTGCCTAGGTCAATGTCGGGTGGTCTGTCCAGTTTCATTCCTTTTTTGTGTCTTCGTAACAGTTTGTTACAACTGTGTGGCTGGTTAGGGGATTTCAGAGGGCATTTTAAGAGTCAACCACATTGCTATGGGTTTGGAGTCAAGTGTGGACCAGACCAGGTATGGATAACAGATTTCCTTCCCTGAAGGACATTAGTGAACCAGATGTGTTTTTACAACAATGAACAATGGTTTCACCGTCATCATTAGACTTTTAATTCCAGATTTTTATTGAATTCAAATTCCACCATCTGCTGTGGTGGGATTTAAACCCAGGTCCTGAGAGCATTACCCTGGGTCTCTGGATTACTAGTCCAGTGACAATACTACTGCACCATCGCCTCCCCCATCACCTCCCTAATTGAGCCTCCCCCACCCTATTTCATCCACCCCTCATCAGTTTATCCTTCTGTTCCTTTCTTCTCCCGTGTGTATCCATCGTCTCCATAAAGGCATCGAGATTATTGTTATGATCAGGCGAGGAGAGATAGAATGACTCCTCTCTTTCCCCACTCTAAGTTTGACTGCAACAGTTTTTTTTAAAGGATTCGTGCCAATTCAGTGGGCATTTAACTGTTTCAGTGCTGTGACTGTAAAAGATACACACAGATTTCCTTTTGAGGTTAAAAAAAAAAATGGTATTTATTATACATAGAAACATAGATATAGAAACTTCGAGCAAGAGTAGGCCATTCAGCCCTTTGAACCTATGATCATGGCTGATCCTCTAAATGCTATATTCCCACTTTCTCTCCATACCCCTTGATGCTCCTAATATCCAAAAAATTATCAATTTCTTTCTTGGATGTACTCAGTGGCCCTGCCTCCACAGACGCCTGTGATCGAGAATTCCACAGGAATTTTCTGAGTGAAGAATTTTTTCCTCATCTCAGTCCTAAATGGTCTGCCCCATATCACTGAGACTGTGACTCCCCAACTAGGGAAAACATCCTCCCTGCCTCCAGTCTGTCTAGCCCTGTTAGAATTTTATACATTTCAATCAGATCCCTTCTCATTCTCCTAAACTCTAGTGAATACAAGCCCAGTCAAACCAATCTTTCCTCTTACAACAGTTCTGCCATCCCCGGTATCAGCCTGGTGAACCTTCGCTGCACTCCCTCTATGGCAAGTATATCCTTTCCTACGTAGGGAGACCAAACCTGTATGCAATACTCCAGGTGTGGTCTCACCAAAGCCTTATATAACTACAGTAAGACATCCCTACTTCTGAACTCAAATCCTCTTGCAATGAAGACCAACATGCCATTTGCCTTCCTAATTGCTTGCTGCACCTGCCTGTTTACTTTCATTGACTTGTGTACAAGGACACCCAGATCCCTTTGTAGATGCACATTTCCCAATATATCACCATTTAAGTAATACTCTGCCTTACCGTTTTTCACACCAAAGCGTATGACTTCACATTTATACTGCATCTGCCATGTGTTTGGCCACACACACAACTTGTCAAAATCGCCCTGAAGCCTCCTTGCATCCTCCTCACAACTCACAACCCCACCCAGTTTCGTGTCATCAGCAAACTTGGAAATATTGTATCTGGTTTCCTCATCCAAGTCATTTATACATATCATGAATAACTGGGGCCCTAATGCTGATCCCTGTGCTACACCACTAGTCACTGCCTGCCACCTGGAAAAAGACCTATTTATTCCCACTCTTTGTTTCCGGTCTGTCAACCAATTCTCAAACAGGCCAGTATATTACCCCGATGTAATTTTTTAAATTTTTATTTTTTTTAAATTTTAGCCTCTTATGTGGGACCTTCTCAAAAGCCTTCATGAAATCCAAATGCACCACATCCACTTATCTATTACTCCCTTATCTATTCTGCTAGTTACATCCTCAAAAAACTCCAGCAGATTAGTTAAGCATGATTTCCCTTTCATAAACCCATGTAGTTAATACCCGATCTAAATAAAAATAATAAAAACACTCTGATTCTCTCACACACATGCTTTCAAGGGTTCACCCACACACAAAAAAAAAATAGGTTACAAAGTGGGAGGATAGACTAAGGTTTTTTTTATAGTCCGATAAATGTCAATGGGATACGGGCTTGTAGATTGGTGACTTGGACACTTTCAGGCTGGGCTCGATGGTCCTTCTGGATTCTACATCGAGGCAACTTAAAAATGTTGACAGACAATTTAACTTCTCTTTTTGAGCAGCAGCTGTTGGGTTGATTCTTTATAAAACACCTGAGGCATGTGGATGGTCAAACAACGGGCAGGGCTCAAACTTCAAAATCGATGTAGAGAGAGAGAGAATATGTGTGCCCACTCAAGGAACTTCTTCTGTTCCCTGGCCCAAAGGAAAAAGCACTTTCTTTAGACACAAAAGAGGGTTAGCTGACTCATCACGTGATAAAGGGAAGACCTTTTAGAACAGAGATGAGGAGAAACTTCTTTAGCCAGAGAGTGGTGAATCTATGGAATTCATTGCCACAGAAGGCTGTGGAGGCCAGGTCACTGAGTGTATTTAAGACCGAGATAGATAGGTTCTTGATTGGTAAGGGGATCAAAGGTTACGGGGCGAAGGCGGGAGAATGGGGTTGAGAAACTTATCAGCCATGATTGAATGGCGGAGCAGACTCGATGGGCCGAATGGCCTAATTTCTGCTCCTATATCTTATGGTCTTATGGTCTTATTCCCTCCCACCAACTGACCAGTTACCCGAACATAGTCACAGCAAATTGATTCCAGGTCCATTGTTAGATGATGGCTGGATGAGTTCCTTTCTTAGCCAGGGCCTATTGTCCAAAGTGATTTTGTCTAATGGCTTGTTTGCCACACAGTTGAATACACAGGTGATTGTCTGAATATTTATAAATGGGTCAGAAGATGTGATTATTCACATTCCTCTAAGCTGATTGTGTTTGTTGGGTTCTTCTAAACGCCCTGACTCTGTTTTCAATAACTTTGGAATTGGAATGGTACAGTTATGTAAATGTTCAGCCATCTTAGAAGCTGCTGTTTTAAGTCACTGAAATGCTATTGTTCAGTCTTTTAAAACTCAACCAGTGGTTTCAGCCCAATAAATGAATAAAATCACTTCCAATATAAAGCATTGCTTTATAACACTATTTGCTTCAACTACTTCTTGTGATAGTGAGACCACACTCCTCCTGAATTCCCTAATGAATTTATTAGTGACTGCCTTATATTTATACTATAAGCTATGTCTTCACTATCTCTACACTATCAAAACCCTACACAATTTTAATGACCTCTATTAGGCTACCCCTTCTCTTTTCTAGAGCTAAGCGTCGTGGCCCCTTCAGACTTATTGTTAGTTATAACTTCTCAGTTCTAGTATAATCCTTGCAAATCTTATTTGTGAATCTTATTTACAGAGCCTTCATATCCTTTTGTAACATAAAGTTACAGCTCCTCAATCTGCTCCCCCAGTGTTGAATTCAACATTCAATGTTTCTCCAAAAGCTAACAGAAATGGAACAGGCATAACAGGCAATTCACATTTCTTTACAGCTGTTTCATTTTGGTGTGAGACTCGTTTTAAGATATTTAGGACATGAGGGAATCTGTATCTTTAAATGTAATTGGTAGGGTTTTCTTTAGGCAGACGCTAACTAAAGCAGAAACTGAACTGAAAAGGGGAACATCAAGGGAAACAGAACAAGCAGAGAAAGGAAACTGACCCCCTCAGTTAATAAGGAAACAAAAATGCACTGAGGTTTGGAATGTAGGAACATATGAACAAATGAAATAGGAGCAGAGGTGGGCCATTCAGCCCCTCGAACCTGCTTTGCCATTCATTAAGATCATGGCTGATCTGCTTGTGTTTCGAATTCCACATTCCCATCTACCCCCAATAACATTTGTTCCCCTTGCTTAACAAGAATCTATCTACCTCCACCTTAAAAATATTCAATGACCCCATCTCCACCGCCTTCTGAGGGAGAAAGTTCCAAAGTCGCACAACCCTCTTAGAGAAAAAAATTCTCCTCATGTCTGTCCTAAAAGGGCGACCCCTAATTTTAAAACAGTGCCCCTTAGTTCTGGAATCACCCAGAAGAGGAAACATCCTTTTCACATCCTCCTTATCAATGCCGTTCAGGATCTTGTATACTTCAATCAAGTTACCCCTCACTCTTCTAAACTCCAGTGGAAACAAGCCCAGTCTGTCTAACTTTTCCTCATAAGACAACCCTCTCATTCCAGGTATCAATCTAGTAAACCTCCTTTGAACCGCCTCCAAAGCATTTACATCCTTCCTTAAATAAGGAGACCAAAACTGCACACAGTATTTGAGATGTGATCTCATCAATGCCCTGCATAACAAGCATAACATCCTTACTTTTATGTTCAATTCCTCTCATAATAAAGGACAGCATTCCATTAGCCTTCTTAATTACTTGCTGTACATGCATACGACCTTTTTGTGACCCATGCACTAGAACATCTAGATCACTCTGTACCTCAGAATTCTGCGGCCGTTCTCCATTTCAGTAATAGTCTACTTTTTTATTCTTTCCGCCAAACTGAAACAACTTCACATTTCCTCACACTATACTCCATCTGCCATACTTTTGCCCACTCACTCAACCTATCGAGATCTGTCTATGACCTCCTTATGTCCTCGGCACAACATACTTTCCTACCTATCCTTCTGTAGTCTGCAAATTAGCTATCGTGCCTTCACTCCTCTCATCTAAGTCATTGATATAAATTGTATAAAGTTGAGGCCCCAGCACACACCCCTGTGGGACTCCACGTCATATCCTGCCAATCAGAAAAATACCCATTTATGCATATTCTCTGTTTTCTGCCAGCCAGCCAATCTTCAGTCCATGCTAATACATTATATTTGTTACTTTCCAGTCTGATGGAACCATTCAGAATCTAGGGAATTTTGGAAAATTAACACCAACGCATCTACCACTCCATTCACCACCTCTTTTAAGGCCCCAGGCTGAAGCCCATCAGGACCCAATCAAAGCTTCTGGCAAACTGAACCTGTTTAGAAGATATAAAAGGACATAGATCAGTCCAAGCTGAGTAGTAGCAGTTGATGAGACACTGGTGCAGTACAAGACACTGGTGCAGCTGAAGAAGGCTGAAGAAGACAGAGGCTAGAACCAGAAGCTGAGAATAAACAGACTGTCATTTGTTAGTATCAAACTTGAGTATTGCTGAAGAAAGAGACATGCTATCAAAGCTTTTTGTCTTGCACTCATCAGGATATATCATAATAATTTTACAACAGTAACAGAACAACAATTTATACTGCATGAGAAGAGAGTGCTGATTGATTGGTAGATGGATTCTGATTGATGGAGGCGTTGCCATTGAGAATATAGTTAACTGCTCAATTTGAACAAAGTTGGAAAATTATTGAGAGCTACCCTGATGAGTGCAAGATGAGGAGCTTTGATAGCTTGCCTCTTTTTTCAGCAATAATAAGCAAAGTGTTTGCTTTGTTGACTCTTGCCCGATAAAAAAAAATCCTGTTTTAAACTGTGGAATCCTGTGGTTTTATTATTTTAGTAAATAACTGGGATTCCAAATTTTGTCTACTTTAAAAAAATTACTGGCCTCCACCAAAAATGTGACAAACTTATAAGACCTGGACTTGAATTTCTGCTGCTGAATTGGGAAATTTCACAGGTCCCCAAATCCAACTCAGGCAAGACTCCCCGAGTGACTAGATTTTTGTTTGGTGTGTGCTGGAGTCAGGCTCACTGCCCCCAAATACAGTGCAGAGGCAGCCACAGGAGCTGCTGAGTGCCAAGGTAAGCGCTTTAAAAGGCCCGCATCGGTGCCCTGGGACTTTGTCCCAGTTGTAATATAAGAAGCCTCTGGCCTCACCCCTGAGCCCTCGATGCCCCCTCACCTCTCCAAACACTCTCCATGCCCCATTCATGCCAACTCATGCCCTACAACCATTTGCTATGGTCCATCATAACCCCCATGCCCCTCTACCCACTCTCTGCGGCCCCTATAGCCTTTTTGCCAACTTAATTCCAGTTCATGCCAACCCATGACCCCACTCATCCCCATGACCCCTTTCAGCCTCCATGCCAACCTCATACCAACTTATGCCAACCCATGACCCCACTCATCCCCATGACCCCTTTCAGCCTCCATGCCAACCTCATGCCAACTTATGCCAACCCATGCCCCACCCACCATTCTTTACCCTTACACCCTCGTGCCAACTCACTCAGTATCCACATGGGCGGACCTCAGGAGCCATGCTGAGATGAAACTAAAATCATTTAAAGTATCTATTATGGACTTCATTATACATTAAAAAATACTCTCATTGATAAAAGCCAATTCAATACATTTAATTACCTTCAACTACTTAATCCCTTATACAAACAAACATCTGTATTCATAGCCCAGCTGTCAATTAAACTGTGAACTTACTGACCACCCCCCCCCCCCCCCCACACTGTGATAATGATAGGTTGTAGAAACAGTCAAGCAGTGCTAATACTATAATGATAGCCCCCAGGATTATGTCAACAAATATTTATTGAAATTGCAAACACCACCGGCAGAATTTTATAGGACACAGTGGGGGTGGGGCTGTAAAATGCAGCCGTTCAAAAGTCCATTGACTTCTGCAGGGCTGGAAAATCCTGACAATGGGAGGGACCATAAAATTCCACCCCACTTTTGTTCAACTGAGTGACACAGCTATTTTGCTTTTATTCAAAATTTAAAGAGCAGAGTATTCAAATAACTTGACAGCTTCACAGCTCCACAAACCTTATCCACCTTTTATGCACACTCATGACGACTCTTAAAAATCCCAAAAGGGTACCTGACCTCTTCAAAGAACTCCAGTAGTTTTAGAATTTGTGTTTTCCACAAATTCGGTAATCGCACGCTGCCGCCATGAACCGCGCGTGTGCGAGATCCATCCCACCTTCGCTCTCCCCCACCAGCAAAAATGGTGGATGCCAGATATAGGGGGGGGCAGGACTTGCGGATTCAGGTCCCCATTGCCGTGCCCTGGTGTCGGCTCGCATCCCATTCATAGGAGGCCTCACTTCTGAGTCAGAAGGCTGTTGGTTTAACATGAATAACATAATCTAAGCTCCACCCCCACCCAGTGCAGCTCTCTGAGAGTGTTGCATTGAGAGAGGTGTCATATTTTGGTTGAGATTTTAAGATGAGACCTTGGGCTGAATTTTACGTCCCACGGATGGGCTCGCGCCTGACCCGATCGGGCGTAAAAATCGCATGAGAAGGTGTCGGGCGAGCGCCCCGACGTCATCACGCATACGCGCAGTACTTCGCCCAGTGGGCACGTGCTAAAGTCAGAAGCCCGCCTGCTGACAATGAAGAGGGTAACTAAGCCCATTAACGGCGCAATTGTCTCCGATTTTTCGCGGCCTTACCGTTGGCGGGCGGGCGAATAGGCCAGGCGGCCTTTCCATTTTTCATCAAACCTCATCCAAGGGCGGGATGAAATTTCCGTTAAGAAATAAAATAAAAATAAAATATCTGTGGACAGCATTTTTATCAGTTATGTTTTCAGGTGATTGATTGTGATGCATGGATTTTTTATTTTTTTTTTGCAGCTTTTAAAGTCTTTATTTGAGCATTTCCAGGTCTGCGGCTCCCTGAGGCAGCCGTCTGCCTTCAGGGAACTTTCTCGCGGCGCTTACCCGCGCCCCGCGGAAACGTCATCGCCCTGCCCTCTTCCAGCCCACACCCCGGCAACACTGAGCTTTTCAGCGTGCGTTTCACGCCGAATGGACATTCATTGGCTAGCCGGCATGAAATCGTGGTCCGGTGGCGATCGCGGTCAGGAGGCCTGTTTCCCGGCTACTCCCGGGCCCGCCGATAGCGCGCACCTGCCAAAGCTAAAATTCAGGCCCTTATTTATATGTCTGGATGGGCATTAAAGGTGGCGTTATATTACAGGAAGATGGGCAAAGTGATGGATATTTGAGGTCATTCATTTTCTTCACCGAGATATTTGCTGTGGCTCAGTGAGTATATCATTCTCATCTTTGATTCAGAAGGTTCATGCGTTCCAAGTCTCACTCCAGAGGCTTGAGCTCAACATCTAGGCTGACACTCCAATGCCGCACTGTTCAAGATGCTGCCATCTATCTGAGATGTTAAACAAAGTCCCTGTCTGCTCTCTCAGATGCACTTAAAGGAAAAGATCCCACTGCGCTGTTCAAAGAAGAGCAAGGGAGTTGGCCTTGCCAATAATTTTCTCTCAATCAACTCCGAAAAGAGATTATCTGATCATTGGGTAGAATCTTACCCATGGCAGGCGGGCTGGACGGGAGCGGGCAGGGGTGGGGTGGAAGCGATTGCCGCCCGCGATCGGCTTCGCACCGCCATTTTACGTGGGCGCAATTAAGGCCTGCCCAGCGTAACGCGCGGCCGGTAGCGCTCAGCGCTACCTGTGCAGGCGGGGGAAGGAGGGAGAGTCGGGGCCTGCACTCTTTCGTGCATGCGTGTGAAAGAGCGCAGAAATCTCCCTGAGGCACAGAGAGATTAAGTGGATAATAAAAGTTTTTAAAAGTAAAGTAAAAAAAAGTATTTAAACGGGACACGTTTGTGAAGTTGACAAAATTTATTTATTAATTTTGTAAAACCTTCAGGAAACTTCATCCCGCCCGTGGTTGAGGTTTCCTGGGAAACGCAAAGGCCACTTGGCCTCTTCGCCTGCCCACCAACCTTAAGCATTGATAATAAGGCAAATTGCTCTCTTAATGGCCTTAATAGGTCGTTGACAGTTCGGCGGGCACACGGCCGCCTCCGGCGCGCGCCCACCGAACGCAATATCGAAACGACGCGCGGTGACGTCGGGACGCACGCCCCCAACGCCATCTCATGTCATTTTATGCGTGTCGGGCCCGACCCTGCAGGCCGACAGCAATATTCTGCCCATTAGGTTTATTGTTTGTGGGGGCTTGCTGTGCGCAACATTCCTACATCCCAAGCATGAGTACACTTTAAAAAGTATTTCATTGACTGTAAAGCTCTTAGGGGAGTTCTGAGGTCATGAAAGGTGCTGTGACATAACAATGTCAGTCTTGTTGCACACTGTATGATTAATTGGAGACAATGACAGCTATATGCCTTGACATCATTACCTGTATCTTTGCACTAGCCTTGAAGAAGAAAAATAAACAGCTTGATTACTGTAATTTATCCCTGTGCTCCTTTTTTTTCATAAAATTATAAAAGGCAAAACAGCAGTTTGCTTTTTCATAGACCTGCGATGCAGACTACCAGAGTGTTTAACGGTTCGTAGAGCAGAATGCTGACACTTTATCCTTTCTTCCCATTTCTGCTTCAAAGAGAATTTGACTTTTAGCAACATTTTCCACGAATTATTAGCCTGTGAGTTAACAGCTAACGCCCAAGAAAGTGGCCAACTGAATAAAAACAGTTGTGAAATTATTATTTGGAAAGGAGCGCCATCTTGAAGCCTTTGTCATAGTTTAAAACAATGTTTAAGAGATTTAAATACACCTGTTTGACATTTTCTCAGTAGAGCACAGGAGGAAAGAAAGAAGTTTCATTTGTATAGCGCCTTTTATGACCTCAGGACATGCTAAAGCACGACAAAGTATTTTTTGAAGTGGCAGCCAGTTTGCGCACAGAAGGCTCCCACAGACATGAAATGTAAGTAGAGAAAATAAAATCAATCTATTGGCTGTAAGGGACTTTGAGACTCCCAGAGGACATGATAGGTGCTGTACAAATGCAATTATTTCATTCTTCTTATGCTCTCTTTCAGTTCTCCGCCTAAAGGCACGGGGCCCTCGGCAATTATTTGCCGAATCATGGCAAAGTGCCGTGATTTTTTTGCTTTGGGATTGGTGCGGAGGCAGGCCCTCAGTCTACCTCAGCCAGAGCAGGGATTGAGCCTTGTGCCATTGGTGTTAATCTGCTCCACGCACCCCAACCAACTGAGTTAATCGGCCGCCCCAAGTATTACTTCAGCAGTCCGAAAAAGAACCAGAGGCAGAGTTGAAAATGGAAGAACAAAACCATCCAATCCCTCCAGCCTGTTCCGCCATTCATTTAGATCATGGCTGATTTATACCTCAACTCCACTTACCCATCTTTGCTTCATAAGCCTTGCCCAAAACAAACCTGTCAATCTTATGTTTTGTATGTTCCAGCCAGGTCTTAAATGACCGAGCTCTGATTTTAAAATTGCGCTGCCTTGTTCTGGATTCCCCAACTACAGGAAATGGCTTCTCCGTATTAACCTTATCGAATCAATTTGTTGTTTGACACACCTCAGCCGGACTCTCAAGCTTTTAAACTCAAGGGAAAAGAAGCCAAGTTTGTTTTTTATTCATCCCTGGGATGCGGACATCGCTGGCAAGTCCAGCATTTGTTGCGCACTCCTCATTGCACTTGAGAGGGTGGTGGTGAACTGCCTTCTTTAAATATTGCCGTCCATCTAGTGCAGGTACACCTACAGCGCTGTTAGGAATTGAGTTTGAGGATTTTGATCCAGTGACTGCAAGGAATGGCGATATAGCTCCAAGTCAGGACGGTGTGTGACTTGGAGGGAAACTTGCAGGTGGTAGTGTTCCCCCATCTGCTGCCCTTATCCTTCTAGGCATTGGAGGCTGCGAGTTTGGAAGGTGCTGTCCAAGGATCCTTGGCGAGTTTAAGCAACCTGTCCTCATAATTTAACTCCTTTTAACCTGGTCTATAACCCCTCTTCATAAGCCAATATTTCTTTTCTGAGGTTTCATGCCAAGGGATGAGTGCAATGCTCCAGTTACGGGTCTGACAAAGGAAACCTGACATGACCACATCAGAAGGCTTGATCTCCGTGATAGACTTACAATCCTTTCTTGCTGCCATTGAAACATTGTTTTATGTTGCAGATCACCCTGGAGCAGTTGAGGAGGGCAAGCTCCAAACAAATGCAATAAGGAGCGACTCAGCAGTCATTGGAGGTAAGACCAGACCAGCGTGCGCTGGGTTCCCCAATCATCGATCGCGCAGTTGGTGCAAGGCATTTTCATCAGAGAGTTAAAGAGCAAGCCTGTAATTGATAGAAATCTGAGCTGACTACTCCTAGGTTAAGAATAAGTCATACACTTGACTTTGGAGCCATAAAGGGCTGGATTTTCTGGGGTGCCCTGATCCCCACCCACCCCCCATCCTTTCCCAACATCCCCCCCTCCCCCCGCAGCCATTTAATACTCGGAGAGGTGTTAACTGGCTGATGGCCAGACTCCCACTCCTCATCTGAGGAGGAAGCCCTGCCTTAAGAGAGCTGCAGGCCAATTCATTTGCCTGACCACTCTGCAACCCCAGCAACACCAGGTTCGAGCAGAGCTAATGCTGGGAGTATGGACGGGACTGGGTGAGGTAGAAGAGTTATGGAGTTCAGACCTCAGCTAAGTCCAGGCTTTTGGCAGGGCCTGACTGGCAGGCCCCAATGATGGAGGTGGGGCGGAGGGGTGGTGTGGGCGCTGAGGGAGGTGGGGGTTCTGGGTTCAGAAGTCTGGGGCCGATGGTTGAAGGTGTTGGGGGGGTGGGGGGTTAGAGTTATGATCTTGTCAAGGGGAGGGTAATTTGTCTCCGATAGGCACTGGGGACACCCCAAACGGTGATTCCCAACACCAGCTCACCCAATAAAAATTGCCAGGCCACTCACTTGGCCTGGGCGTATCCCGCCACAGGTAAAATAGCAGCAAGGCCAAGATGAGGCGCTTCAGTGACCAATAATTGGCCAGTAAAGAGACTCATAAGGCCCAAAGACGAGCAGTCACCAATGTATCCACCCCACACCCCCCCAACGGCATAAAATTTGTCAGGTAGTTGGCAGGTGGGAAGGCAGTGGGCAGGCCACATGCTGCATTTTATAAGCCCCCTCCACAGCCTTCAAACACGCGGCAGAGGGCTGTAAAATCCAGCCCATAGTGGACCTCAAGCCCAACAACAATGAGGTAAAATTTCCAGCCAAGCTCCTGATCACCCCTCCTACTTTCTCACCATTTCTCAGCCTCTACCACTTTACTTCATCTATCTGTTATATTTCCACCTCTCCTCTCCCTTCCCACCCCACGCCCTCCCTGCCAACTGCCCCTTTGTAAAAAAAGAATGGGACAGCTTTTCCACGAGGGACGTTAATAAATGCAAGTTGTTGTTGTTGATGTGCACCAGTGTGTGACCTTTTCGACTCCCCACACAAGGGGCAGAATTTTTAGGTTGGGTGTGCGGGCGTGCGGCCCGACCCGATTGGACGCGAAATTGCATGGGATGACGTCGGGCGAACGTCCCAACATCATCCCGTGCCCGTGCGATATTTCGGTCAGCGGGCACACGCAAAAGTCGGAAGCACGTCCGCCAACAATTAAAAGGTCCGTTAAGGTCATTAAAGTTACAATTGTCTCCGATTTTTCATGGTCTATCCAACCTTACGGTCGGTGGACGGGTGAATCGGCCAGGCAGGCTTTGCATTTTTCATGCAACTTCATCCAAGGGCGGGATGAGGTTTCCATTGTTAAACAAAAAAAAATTAAATTAAAATCTATGGACCGCATTTTTATCATCTATTTGCTCAGGTGGACTGATTGTGATGCTTGGACATTTTTATTCCTGATTTTACGAACTTCATTTCACTGTTTTCAAGGCTTCAGCTCCCTGAGGCCGCTCTCTGCCTTTGGGGAGCTTTCCTTCAGCGCTCGCCCGTGCTTGCGCTTATGTCAGCGCCCGCCCTCCTCCTGCCCGCACCCTGGCAGCACTGAGCATTTCAGCGCGCGCTTCACGCTCGATGGCCGTTAATTGGCCAGTCGGCGTGAAATCGTGGCGGTGGAGGGTCAACTGTGGTCGATGGTCCGTTGTCCAGCCAATCCCAGACCCGCTAATCGATGCCGCCCGCCCACCTAGAAGTTCTGCCCAAAGTATCCTTTGAAGGGCAATTGGTGAATAGCTCCCTGGTTGCACCATGTTATAGTCAAGGTCCTGTAGTCACTTAGGATTGCCACACAACTAAAGAAGAAGCAGAAGAAAGGCTCACCACATGACCTCTTGCCTTGCCCAGTCACCAAACCCCCATCTCCATCCAATATTTTTTATAAACAATTAACCAAAGCATACAAAGTAAACACATGATTTCATTATTTCCCCTAATACTTTTTCCCTCAGATTTTGCTGTCATCAGATTAATCTTCGGGAGATTAACCTTTAATTCCTGGAAACATCAGGACAATCCCGGGGCAATGCTGTACCTACTAGAATTTGAATTAAGCAGCTTGAAGCCCATTTTTCATTGGACCCCACCCCGCCACAGCCTGAAGAGAGAGGAGACTATCACACCATCAGCCTGAAATGGACCCAAAGTGAGATTCCCTTAAGCCAATTGATGCCCTTAAGAGTATTCAGCCAGTGAGATGTTGGTGCGGGGGAGGGAGAATGGGGTAGCAGATCACGCCATGTTGGCAACTTGCCACCTAAACCTTGACATGTGTGCCTGCAGCCTGGTGAGGGTCGCCCCCTTCTTCTTGGACCTCCATGCCCAACGATGGAACCCACTGGACGCATGGACCACCCACAGCTCAAGACCCCTCATCTGCCCTAGATACTAACCCTCCCTCACTCCCTGTCTGCCACCCCACCCCCCCTGCCAACTAGCGCTGGTGAGCCCCACCTAACCTACCTTCAACCCAGGCTCCAGCAGTGACCCTGCAACCTGGGCCATGTGCAGTACCGGCAGTGGCCCGCACTCCCAGCACCAATTCCAACCAGTTGAATGCCTGATTGGCAGTGAGTTGGGGCGGTGGGCTGCAGGGGGTGGGGCGGGGGGGTGGGGGGAGGGACGGAATGAACACATCTCCAGCTGGTGGATGGGCCCACAGTCACAAGCATTAAATTTCACCCATCAAGGCTTAGAAGCACAAATAAGCATTTCCTCCACACTGTGAGTAACCTGATCTAAAATCACTCAAAATGGCTTAAAGAAAATTACACTGAACTATCCAATAGATTCATTGTTTTGAAGCAGTTCACTTCCTAATAACTCAACAATGTTTTTGACCTGAAAATGTGTCATGCGCTTTAGTAAATGAGTGCAATTTGAAGAACCTTCCCGAACCCATGTCATCTCGAAATTTTGGCTTGGGGCCATGACCAGTTTTGAGGATGGGGCCTAACTTTGATGGTGTGGATCTTAAAACAGTGGCTTTGGACACAGCTCACTTACATTATATCATTCCCTGATCTTTTGCGCAGGTTCGATTCTGACCAGATATGGCTGATGTAATTAACAGAAACAAATGGAAAGTCGACAGCCAGTTTTATTACCCAGACAGATGCAGAGCTTGGAGTTAGATCCTCCGCCCTTGACCACTTCTTGCATTGCCCATATTCTCAGCTGGAAGTGGCAATTTCCCAACCAGTGATGCCAGTGTCTGGGTTGTTGTAGGCTTATTGAAAGAGATTGATTGATGTTTGGCCACCAACTCCATTAGCATGGTATTGTGCAACTACCAGAAGGTGAACTCAATGAACCTTGGTCTATTTTCATCTCACAATTCCTAAGTTCCTGTGGTCCAGTTTAGCCCTCTGGTTGACCTGCAGTTGTTGCCTTGTTTTACATAAAACCATTCCTTAAACCTATGGGAATGTTACCAGAGCAGCCTAGCAGGGAAGGAGGACGCACATTAGGGTTTCCGTGAAGATAGTAGAATTGAAAGTTTTAGCATAACATTAAACAGATTTCCTGCATATATTTTTTTAATCTATACACTTTGAGAGGGGCCTGAATAAGAGTTAGACTCCTGGACATTTTTCCTCCTTGTGTTATTTTTCACATCAGACAGCTGTGTGCATTGTATCTTTGTGCTGATTTATCCAAAATTCTGCTGCCATACCCTTATTCACACAAGGCCCTGTTCATCCATCATCCCTGTGTTTGCTGACCTACATTGATTTCCAGTCCAGCAACATCTCAACTTTTATAAATCCTTGCATTCAATTTCCTGCATAGTTGGACTCTCCATTTATTTCTGGAACCTCTTCCAGGCCAACAACCCTTCAATAACTTGGCGTTCCTCCAATCCTAACCTTATGCATCCCAGATTTCCTTCACCCTCTATTGGAATTTGTAGATTCAATTCGCTCAGCACTAAGCTCTTGAATTCCCTTTCTAAACCTCTCTACCTCTTTACCTCTCTCTCCTCCTTTAAGATGCTCCTTAAAACCTACTTCTTTGAGCAAGCTTTGGTCAGCAGCGCCAATATCTCCTTGTATGGCTCGGTGTCAAATTTTGTTTGATAGTACTCCTGTGAAGCGCCTTGAGATGTTTTACTATGTTAAAGATGTCTAAATCCAGGTAGCTGTTGTGGTGCTCTGAACAGACACTCTCTGTTGTACAAGTGGCTGGTTCCTCTTTACTAACACTTCTGTCTGTAAAATTCACAGGCGTGATAGCAGTGGTGATCTTCGTCGTCCTCTGTGTCGTTGCTGTAATGGGACGCTTATTATACAGACACAAAGGCACATACCGCACCAACGAAACAAAGGGAGCAGAATATGCTGAGAATGCTGACACCACACTGAAGAACAATGCCAATTACCAGGACTCCATTAGTGAAGGCAAGAAGGAATATTTCATCTGACAGCGATACAGGCCCTCCTCGTTACTACAGTTATAGCAGCAGATTAATAACACTAACAGCTGGGATTTGCTGTCTGTGCTATGAGTTAGCTCCAGACTCTGCAGACTAAATGGCCAAATGTTATGTTCAAAGTACATGGCACATGACAAATGACTGGTTTACACTTCTGTTCACCTTGTCAGGACAGGGATATAACCTATTGTTTCCTGCTAACTCTAGGTCAGCTCAGGGGAGTAGAAATAAGAATTTTGTAAACTCCATATGAAGACAGCAGAGGAAAAAATTACCATTATATGTACTGCATGAAAGACAAGCAGCTATTCACTGTTTTATTTTCTGTTTGACTCCTGTTGCTGTTTCTCCAACCCAGTTTCTCCCTCACCAATTCAGCGCTGACTCAGTTTTGGGGAACATTCCTGACAAGCCTTGAGCCCTTGATACAGCATCAGCAACAACTTGTACTATATAGCACCTTTAACATGTTGTAAAGCCCCAGGGTATTTCACAGGGGTGTTACTGAACAAAATTTGACACCAAGTCACATAAGGAGATATTTGGACAGGTTACCAAAGGCTTGGTTAAAGAGGGAGATTTCAATGAATGTCCTACAGAAGGAGCGAGAGCTAGAGAGGCGGAAAGTTTCAGGGAGAGAATTCCAAAACATCAGGATCTAAGGAGCTGACGGCACAACTGCCAAGCGTGCAGCAACTGAAGTCGGTGATGTGCAAGAGGCCAGAATTGGAGGTGAGGTATAATGGAGATAAGGTGGGTTGGAACCTTGGAGGAATATGTAAATAAAAGTGAGGATTTTAGAGTTCTCCAGCCAAGAGTTTGGACAGGGAGTACTGTCGGGCTACTTTACCATCAGGGTTAAAACGGTTAAATTATGAGGACAGGTTGCATTCCTTGAGTACAAAAGATCTGTTTGAGGTGTTTGAGGGGGATTCAATATTGTAGAAAGAGAATTATTTTCTTGTCATGAAAGGATCCAGAACCAAGGGGACTTAATGTTAAAGTTAGAGCTGGGCCATTCCGAGGTGATTCCAGGACAAAGGGTCATGGAAATCTGTAACTATCTCCCTCAAAAAATTATTGAGGCCAGGAGGTGGTCAATTGAAAATTTTAAAACTGAGATTAGTAGATTTTGTTAGGTAAGGGTATTAAGTGTTGCGGATCCAAGGCTGTTAAGTGGAGTTAAGATACAGATCACCCATGATTATCTGAATGACCGAACAGGTTGTGGGGCTGAATGACCTACTCCTGTTCCTATGTAACCACATGAGACTTCACAGCCATGTCCAATAATGGTCTTCCCTGGAAAGCACACACACTTGTGATGAGGTACAGGAGTCCTGACATTTCCCCCCTTCTTGGTGAGGAGTGCTAAAGTCAAGTTTAATGCCCCTATTGCTAGCTCAGTTGAAATCTCAGCAAAGGCCAAGGTTCAACCTATTCATATTGGATTGAACATGGATGCAATGTGCATGTGTGGCAAGCAGTTGCTAACTCAAGTCCGCAGTAATGAAGGAAAGTCGAATGAAAAAACTGAGACAGAGCTACAGTAAGAGGGTGCGGGTACATCTTGATATGTTAGTTATGCGTATTGATTGGAATCCAGGTTTTGGGAAACAGCCACATCCACATCCCTGACACCAATGAAAAGAAAACAGCTCCAGAGTTTACACTCGTCATTCCCCGCGTAATGGTAATTTTTCACTGCTTTTATTTAATTCCATTTTATGAAAATCTTGGGTCTAATCCTATGACCTGACCTCGGCGACATTGCTGTGAAAATAATACATGTTCTTTTTGTACCCGGAATATGAAACGACCACTTGGTTTGCTTGGAGGAAGAGCATAACTGGAAGGAGCTATACCTAATCTTGCGACTTAATAACATGGGAGATGTTATCTCTTGGACATAACGTGGCGCCAGATGGAGTTGAGTCCTTTATTCCATTGCTCACCATATAGATTGATACACACACAAGTGCACACACAGACACACACACGCAGACATATATATATATATTTAAAAAGTGCTTTGTAAATTATTTTTGTGATGTACAGCAGAACTCCACCCCAAGCACGAACTAGTTTCAGAGTTCACATGCCAGAGCATCACACACACATAGGAAAGTGAGGCAGAGAGCCCACTACCTCTCTTGTTTCTGGAAACTTCATATGACCGTGCATCAATCACGGACAGGAAAAGACCACTGGTCCATCAGACGTACCCCGTGCTCGTGATGGTTGGAGAATCACGAGTGGAAACTTCCGACACCCCCTGTTTCCAACCTCCTCTGCTCCCATACCCCACCACCCCCTCAACCCACAAATCTGCTGGGAGATACAAAAAAACAGAGAGGGACCTGTGAAGAAGATTTTCTAGTTGCACCTTTCTGATGTCCACCTTTAATCCAATCTGACTTTTCCCAGCACCTTGTCTGAAAGTTTTCCTTTGCAACAATTCTGAGTAAATATTCTGAGCGCTACTAATTATTTTGCTAATCATGTAGAGATGCTGGTTTACCATTGCTTGACTATTTTTAGTATAATCGCTCTGAGCCACATGACCTCAAAAATCACCATTGTTACAGCACAGCCCTTGGGAGCAAAGCATATTGTGCATTATAAAGAAGTGTGTGTTTTTCCAAAAGCCCCATTGTGTTGTAAAGGATGTATCATAGTCACAACTCCATTAATCTTGTAAACAAAAAAACTTCAGAACTGAAAACCCTGTATTGAGTAGAAGTAAGAACCTGACTGAATCTGAAACAAAACATGACCTGAATTGGAAAATGTCTGAATGATATCCAATTCTAATCATGAGGTTGATAGTCTTTAATAAATATACACATATGACCTCAAGGTTAACCTGCTATATGTTTTCCCCTCAGATATAGTGGATGAAAGGTTGGGTACAAATGAGTGGTCGCTGTTTGTGGGTACAGCATTGGGAATTGCCTATTTTTAAAAATTCTCTCATGTGATGTGGGCATCATTGGCAAGGCCAGCATTTGTTGCCCACCCCTAACTGCCCTTGAACTGAGTGGCTATTAGACCATTTCAGAGGGTAGTTAAGAGGGAACCAGATTATTGTCGATCTGGAGTCACATGTAGGTCCAACCAGGTAAGGATGGCAGATTTCCTTCCCTAAAGAACATTCGTGATCCAGATAGTTTTTTTTACATTGATCAGTAATAGTTTGAGACTAGCTTTATTTTCCAGATTTATTAATTGAATTTAAATTCCGCCAGCTGCTAGTTCTGTGACATTATCACCATACCACTTGTTTCCCCCCCCCGCAAAATTCAGACATATTCCTAAGCAACCCCTGGAAATACCGATACACGCCTAAGAACTCCCTATCACTCCACCCAAATAGTGACACACTCCCAAGCAATAGTAATGCTAAGCCAATATGAGCACATTCCTAGGATCCCTGCAAATATTGACACACTATTCCTGACCCATAGCCAATTAAAAAACACAATCGCTCTGACGCTCAACTATTTGTCACAGTCCTGAGGTACCCTTCAAATATTCACCTGCTACTAGTAATGCCTAATAAATATTAACACAATCAGGATCCACCCTGCACAAAATATTTGACCTAGCCCTGGTGACTCTTTGCAAATATTGTCAACCCGTGAATAAAGCCTTGTCAGTAGTAACACACTTCCAAGATCCCCTGCATGTATTGACATATTTCTATGATCCAGTTTTTTATTTCGAAGTGGCTTGCTTTTCATTGGGGAAGATACCTCGCCTCCTTTGCTCAGGGGAAGAGCATAGCTGGAAGGAACCACGCCTAATCTTCATCAACTAGTGATCAATGGCCAGATTGGTTTTACCAGGCAGGGTGTTCAACACCAGGGTACTGGGCTTGTTTAAGAAACAGCCAGATAATGCAATGGGAACCCGAAAGGTTGAGATCAAATGCCTTCTTCATCTGAATCCATCTCATCAGGTTGTCTTGTAGGATGGCACATGTCATAAGTGTTATGTTTGCAACATAATGAAAACATCCTCTTTAATATTGTGTTACGGAGTACAAACAACCTAGACAATTGGAGTACAGAAAGGGCACCCGGTTCTGCAAATGTAATCACCTCCCAAGAGAATGCAAACATATGCTGAATCATTATTGCTGCCTTGCAAGTATATTATTGATTTTTCTTTTATGAGGTACTGCAATCTCCTTGGTCTGATCTTCAAACTTTAATGCCAGGCTGTTAGGACATCAGCCACAAAACTTTTATTTTCCCTTCTTCTGTTGATACTTTGTAAGTCACTGTCACTCAGAAGGAGCTTTGTGGTTGCCCTTCAAAAGCGTTGGTTTTCTGCAAAGTCAGTCAGCCACATTGAAGAGGCTTTACCCCTATAGCCTGTGGATTCAATGGGCTAGAAATCTGTGCTGGGTGGTAGCGCAGAATGGGCGGTATCGCATCAGCTGACCATTATGCTTGCTGCTTATAGCCATTGATGACAAGAGAGCTGATTAGCAGGATGGACATATACAGCCAATGTGATATCACCTGTTGACCCGTGACCATCAAGATGGATTTCTGTCTAGCCATGTTGTCATTACAATCGGTTTTATATCATCATAACTGCAATTTCAACTCACAAAGATAATATAGGTGATTTCACAACCCAGTGTCCCCAGTCGGCCGGGGGAGGGGAGTAGCACGCACCTAGAATGACATGGGCAAATTGCAAGTACACAGCCTATGATTTGTTTTGTCCATTGGCTAGGCTGAATTGGGGAAACACCTGTCAACTACAAATATTAAAGACGGTTCTTCTTAAATCCTGGGTGATCTAGTGACCTACTTCTGGTTTTTATTCATACAGTTAACTTAATCTTCAGCTAACTGAGCATCCCCTCTTAATGGTGAACAGCTGTGGGATCTGTGCATTATCTCTGCACTACCCGGTGGACTTTAAATCGGGAACTTGAGAAATATTACCTGTGTTTTCAGCAATGCAACAGAAACTCAGAATACCTGCAGAGATGAAGGACGTTTTAGAAATTAAACCATTAAACCTTGAAAAGGGGCAAGAATTGGCATTGCTGTTTTGTGCGACTTAGATGACAGAGTGAGTTAATTGTTAAGGACAGGATGTTCTTATTTATAAGCGTATAAGTGATTCCTCACAATAAGAAGGTATAAAAGCATTTATTGGCTTTCATAGGATTTATTGGCTTTCATAAGCGTACAATGATGGCTCTTATTATCAATAATTATACATACAACCAAAGAATGATACAGCACAGAATGAGACCATTAAGGCCAGACTGCCTTCGCTGGCTCTTTGAAAGACTTATCCAATTGGTGCCATCCATTTGCCCTTAATGCTTGGACCTGCAAATCTTTGCACATTAAATATTTATTCAATCCCCTTTTCAACATATACATTGATAACCATTAGTATATACATTGATAACTATTATTAACTACATGTATACAATAAGAACTATGATTAATGATAATTGCACATATAATTACCGTAAAAATGAATTAGTGGAGGTCCCATTTTGTCACAGAGTTTAAAGAGATGGCAGGCTAGGCTTTGTTGAATTCTGAAGAATCTGTTCTAAACAACACTTTTGCAACCTTTTTTTCACTTTGGCTTTGTGAGAATCTGCATTTTTCTACGTTACCTCATCCACTTAGCTGCCAATACTCAGATTTTAACAGAAAACACCCCCCCCCCCCCCCACCCACCCCCAAACCAAGCTCATCATGGCTTTACCTTGACTGAGCTGCCAATCGAATCACTCAACTGGAGACTGTTGCAGAGACTCAAGATTCTCCTATAGGCGAATTATCACTTCACTTGAGCTGAGGTGTCCTTGGAGGAGAGCTGATATATTTATGGGATTAGGACAAAGAAAGCTTGTCGCCGATTGCTCATCAGCTACAGTCTCTGGGTAACTTTAAATTCCCTCTGAACATTTCACTGGAAATGAAAACTGACATTACCAATCTTCTAACAGCAACTTGTTTTCCAGGCAAAAAGCCATAAATTAAAGAAATGAATATAAAATATTAACCCCATTTCTCACATAACGCTAAAAGAGACGTGTTCACTCTACGTCAGCTCAGTTAGCAGAGCTAGGCGTGACATAGGAAGGTTGGGAGTTTGCAGCGGTCTTTTTGGTTGTTTACAACTTTGAAGAGAACTAATCATTTTGAAAGAGAAAGGGAAGTCTAAAAGATGCAGGTTTTTTGTTAGAAGCATTTTCAACATGCCTAACCAAGGAAAAAAAACTGTAAATTTAATTTCGATTTTTTTTTTAACCCTTAAGGGGGAGGGACCCTCTCTTGATAGGAGGTGGATAGAGGTGGATAATTAGAGGTGCTAATCCATGGTCAGATTTCTCGATCAGCTTCTAGGGCTGGTTGGATTAAATAATTGGATTAAACCCCACCCCACACCCACCAGAATCAGCACAGGACACACAAGGCTACGGCATTGGAGAGGTCCCAATGAACAACATAGCTCAAGGGGCTTGTGGGGCAGACATTATATTCATTCAATGGGGAACTGGAGAAGTTTTTGAAAAGGAAGACTATTGAATGACAAAGTGAAAAAGGTAAAGAATAGAAAGCACTGGCGCAAGTGCAATGGGATTTATAATCTGTGCTCCAATTCCAATGTCCATTGAAGTAAAAAAAAAACTAAAAAAAAATACAAGGTATAATCAAATAACTTTGTTCAGTAGCAACTGGAAAGAATAGTTTGAATTTGAAATTCCAAATCCTCTAGACTTTCCTCCCTCGTTACAAACCAGACCAGTTGAAATCTGTTTCTTTATCTGTCTCTCTCTGAAACATGTTTCAAAGTTACAGTTATCTGTCTCGAAATAAAATGTTACAATGCATATCTGTTTCTCATTCTGTACTCTCAGACTCTATGCTGTTCTAAACGGCGATCAATGGGGTAGAAAATTTATAAAACGGTGTGATGTAGCAGTAATATTGTTACTTGGTATTTTGCTATTGTTCATTTTTTTATTCCACGATGTTTAGAGTATTTTGTTCGGCACCAATCAAGTAATGAAGTAATTTCTTTCCTGTTACTCTGTACAGTCATGTGCAAGTAAAATATATTTATAAAACGCAATGCAGTATTAATTAGTAGGTTGTAATTTCTTTTCTATGTCTCCAGGACTGGTGATTATTGGTACCGAGATAGGTGTATTTAATAAAAATTGAATTTTTGAAAGTTCTTTTTGATTCATTTGTTAGTGTGCTCCCTCAGAGTTATCTTTTCAATTCAATATTAGTTTTCCTTGTGTAGTCTTTCTATTGAATTATGACTATTGGTCCCCTTTCATGTTCCCTCAAACAGCATCCTCAATGGTATTTCCCCCGCTTACACATCCACCATGTTCAAATCAAGCCTTTCTTATAGCTTTCCATAGATCTTAAAAATTTTGAATTCTTCATCAATCTCTATTTTATCCTTTAATCCAACAAACTACAGCTAGCATTTTAAAACATAGTCATGACATCAAGAACCATCACTTCTTGACCTGTTTATTTTCTATGGCCACGATTTTCTGTTCGACGGGCGGGTGCGGTGGGCGGGCCTGGGAGTGGCCGGGAAATGGCCCGTCGCCCGCTAATGGCCCCCGACCTCGATTTCATGCTGGCTAGCTGTTAATTGGCATTGAGGAGTTCAGCGCTGCTGGGGTGGGGCGGGAGGAGGATGAGCGTGGGGGAGCGCGTGCTGAAAGCTCCCTGAGGGCACAGAACTGCCTCAGGGAGCTGAACCATAGAACCATAGAAAAGTTACAACACAGAAGGAGGCCATTCAGCCCATCTTGTCCATGCCAGCCCGAGGACACCCAGGTGCCCTTTTTAATCCCACTTCCCTGCACTCGACCCATAGCCCTGCAACTTACAGCACTTTAGGTGCAGATCCAGGTACTTTTTAAAAGAGTTTAAAGTTTCTGCCTCTACCACCAACTTGGGCAGCGAATTCCAGACACCCACTACCCTCTGTGTAAAAAAGTTCTTCCTCATGTCCCCATTACACCTTCTGCCACTTATCTTGAATCTATGTCCCCTGGTTCTAGAATTCTCCACCAAGGGAAACAATTCTATCCTGTCCACTCTATCTATTCCCCTCATAATTTTGTACACCTCAATCAAGTTACCTCTCAGCCTTCTTTGTTCTAAGGAAAATAACCCCAACCTATCCAATCTCTCCTCGTAGCTACACTTTTCTAACCCTGGCAACATTCTTGTAAACCTCCTCTGCACTCTCTCCAGAGCTATTACGTCCTTCCTGTAAAGTGACCAGAACTGCACACAATACTCCAGTTGTGGCCTCACCAGTGTTTTATGCAATTCCAACATTATATCCTTTTATATTCTATACCTTGCCAGTGAAGGAGAGCATTCCATATGCCTTCTTTACAACCTTGTCTATTTGAACTTGAAGAATTGGAGAAATGAAGATAAAGATTTTAAAGACAATATAAACATGGCCCCACATGTGACTCAGTCACATGAAGCAGGACATGTTTAAAATGATGGCGAAAAATGGATTTTTATTTACCATTGGAAACCTCATCCCACCCATGGATGAGGCTTTGTTAAAAATGCAGAGGCCGCCTGGCCTACTTACCCGCCCGCAAACCATAAGGTTAGACAGGCAGCGAAAAATACAAATTAATTCATTGCTTAAGGGCCTTAATAGTCCCCTTAATTGTTGGTGGGCGTGCGTGAGAGAGCGTGATGATATCGGGACGCTCGCCCGACGGTATCGCACATGATTTTACACCCGATCGGGTCGGGCACGCGCCCGCCCGTCGAACATAAAATCCTGCCCTTTGCTTCTATTAGAACAAGAGGTCACAGTCTCAGGACATCGGGTAGACCATTTAGGACTGAGATGGGGAGAAACTGCTTATCTCAGAGGGTGGTGAACCTGTGGAATTCTCTCCAACAGAAAGTTGTGGAGGCCAAGGCACTGAATATATTTAAGAAGGAAATAGATAGATTTCTGGACTCTAAAGGTGTCAAGGGGTACAGGCATAGTACAGGATTATGGTGTTGAGGTAGGGGATCAGCCACAATCATTAATGGCGGAGCAGGCTCGATGACCAGAATGACCTACTCCTGCTCCTATTTTCTATGTCTCCTCTGCTTCAAGAAAACTTTGCATTTATATAAATAAAAATAAAAATACCTGGAAAAACTCAGCAGGTCTGGCAGCATCTGCGGAGAGGAACACAGTTAACATTTCAAGTCCGTATGACTCTTGAACAGAACTTCAACAGTTCTGTTGAAAAGTCATACGGACTTGAAACGTTAACTGTGCTCCACTCCGCAGATGCTGCCAGACCTGCTGAGTTTTTCCAGGTATTTTTATTTTTATTTTTGATTTGGATTTCCAGCATCCGCAGTTTTTTGCTTTTATCTTTGCATTTATATAGCTGCATTCATTATCCCATGATGTTCCAAAGCACTTTAGAAGTGCAGTCACTGCTATAATGTATCTATCACTGAAATAGTAGATTCACACTTAGCAACAATTCATTAAGTTGTGGATTTGTGCTTTCAGTTGTCAACCTTTTTTACTAAGCAAAGCATTTTATGAAATGAATCAGGCATCATCATGTTTTTCATTTTGTTAGATGATTGTAACCGCCCTGGCTTTCGCTCAGGTTTTCTTTGAAGGTTAGCTGAGGGAATTGTGAATTTCATGGTCTGTTATGAACTAAAGGTCATTGTACATTTTGAACTGCATTGAGTAGACCTTCCTCAACACCAGAATATCAACTGAATTTCAGCATCTTTTCCTGGTCATGTTTATTCATTCAAGAGTTGTGTGTGTCACTGATAAGGCCAGCATTTAATGCTCAACTCTAAACAACTCACTGGAGGAGGAGGGTCAACAAACATCCCCATCCTCAATGGATGAGCCCAGCATATCAGTGCAAAAGATAAGGCTGAAGCATTTGCTACAATCTTCAGCCAGAAGTGCCGAGTGGATGATCCATCTCGGCCTCCTCCGGAGGTCCCCAGCATCACAGATGCCAGTCTTCAGCCAATTTGATTCACTTCATGTGATATCAAGAGGTCGCTGAAGGCACTGGATACTGCAAAGGTTATGGGCCCTGACAATATTCCAGCAATCGTACTGAAGAATTTTACTACAGAACTTGCTGCACCGCTTGCCAAGCTGTTCCTGTACAACTACAACACTGGCATCTACCCGGCTATGTGGAAAATTGCCCAGGTCTGTCCTGTACATAAAAAGCAGGACAAATCCAACCCAGCCAATTACCGCCCCATCAGTCTACTCTCCATCATCAGTAAAGTAATGGAAGGGGTCATCAACAGTGCTATCAAGTGGCACTTGTTTAGCAACAACCTGCTCACTGATGCCCAGTTTAGATTCTACCAGGGCCACTCAGCTTCTGACCTCATTACAGTCTTGGCTCAAACATGGACTAAAGAGCTGAACTCCCGAGGTGAGGTGAGACTGACTGCCCTTGAAATAAAGGCTGCATTTGACAGAGTGTGGCATCAAGGAGCCCGAGCAAAATTGGAGTCAATGGGAATCAGGGGAAAACTCTCCGCTGGTTGGACTTATACCTAGCACAAAGGAAGATGGTTGTGGTTGGGGGAGGTCAGTCATCTCAGCTCCAGAACATCACTGCAGGAGTTCCTCAGGGTAGTGTCCTAGGCCCAACCATCTTCAGCTGCTTCATCAATGACCTTCCTTCCATCATAAGGTCAGAACTGGGGATGTTCACTGATGATTACACAATGTTCAGCACCATTCATGACTCCTCAGATACTGAAGCAGTCCATGTCCAAATGCAGCAAGACCTGGACAATATCCAGGCTTGGGCTGACAAGTGGCAAGTAACATTCATACCACAAAAGTGTCAGGCAATGACCATTTCCAACAACAGAGAATCCAACCATCGCCCCTTGATGTTCAATGGCATTACGATCACTGAATCCCCCACTATCAACATCCTGGGTATCACCATTGACTAGAAACTGAACTGGACTAGCCATATAAATACTGTGGCTACAAGAGCAGCTCAGAGGCTAGGAATCGTGTGACGAATAACCCACCTCCTGACTCCCCAAATCCTGTACACCATCTACAAGACACAAGTCAAGTGTGTGATGGAATATTCCCCACTTGCCTGTATGAGTGCAGCTCCCACTACACTCAAGAAGCTTGACACCGTCCAGGACAAAGCAGTCCGCTTGATTGGCACCCCATCCACAAACATTCACTCCTTCCACCGCTGATGCACATTAGCAGCAGTCTGTACCATATACAAGATGCACTGCGGGAATTCACCAAGGTTCCTTAGGCAGCACCTTCCAAACCCACGACCACTACCATCTAGAATGACAAGGGCAGCAGATACATGGGAAAATCACAACCTAGAAGCTCCCCTCCAAGTTACTCACCATCCTGACTTGGAAATATATCGCCGTTCCTTCACTGTCACTGGCTCAAAATCCTGGAACTCCCTCCCTAACAGCACTGTGGGTGTACCTACACCACATGGACTGCAACGGTTCAAGAAGGCAGCTCACCACCACCTTCTCAAGGGCAACTACGGATGGGCAATAAATGCTGGTCCAGCCAGCGAAGCCCACACCCCGTGAATAAATTAAAAAAAGGTGGTGGTGATTCACCTTCTTGAACCGCTGCAGTCCGTATGGTGTAGTTACACGCACAGTGCTGTCAGGGAGAGAGTTCCAGGATTCTCATCCAGCGACAATGAAGGAATGATGATATATTTTCATGTCAGGATGGTGTGAGGTTTGGAGGTGGCGGCATTCCTATGTGCCTGCTGCCCTTGTCCTCCTAGATGTCGTGGGTTTGGGAAGTGCTGATGAAGAAAGGTGAACCCAGACCTTCACGGTAACATGGAAGCGTAGGAAAATGGCACCTTTTATTCCTAAATGACTCACATATCATCATCTGTGGCTCATTGGGTGCTCTATATGATCCTGAGTCTCTGCTTACAGTTTTTTTTTCCATTGTAGCCTTTTGTCACATTTGGAGCACACTTGCTGTCCACTGACAGATAATATCAGAATGCTGTTGAGAATGCAGATTATCTGCTTATCCAGAAAGGAAGTGAAGCAGAGCAACCTTATTCCAACAACAGGACCTGATGATCTTTTGTCTCACTTGTGCTTCCTATGACTGGCTTCCTTTCAGCGCGGCCCACATCAGGGAAATCAGAAACTCCGTGTGCAAGTGCCGCTCCTTGTCTCATCCTTTCTTGAGAGTGGCCAGGAAGCAAAGCACTAGTCTGGGACTCTGGGCATCAGTAGAATAGTGACAACCCTGCCCGAGTACATCATCACCTGAAACGTGGATATTCTTTTGAAATTAGATCACAGCACCAACATTAATTTGCAGTTGTACATAACACCTGAAGCACAGAAGCACTTTACAGAAGCAATTATCAAACAAAATTTAACAACGAGCCACATGAGGGGATATTAGGGCAGAAAGTTGGCATGTTTTAAAGGCCGGGGTTTTCCGGCCCCGTTGCGGGTGGGACCCGTCGCGGACGAGGCAGTGCCCCGGCCAGGAGTCCACTGACTTGCAGTGGGACCGGAAGATCCCGGCGGCGGCAGTGGGCGCGTCCAGAAATCCCGCCCATAGCGTCATTAAGGAGGAGACAGAGGTGGAGAGGCAGAGAGGTTTAGGGAGGAAATTGCAAAACAGTTGAAGGAACGCTAGCCAATGGCGTGGCAAAGAAAGTCAGGGCAAGAGGCCAGAATCGGAGGATCACAGGGATTTAGGAGGGCTGGGGTGCTGGAGGAGGTTATAGGAATAGGGAAGACCAGAGTTCAGTGCTCTCAATAGCATACTCTTACTTCCCATTCGGTTCAGAGAATGATTACTGCAGACTTAATACAGTCACAAGTGTGTCACATGAGGTCAGTTCAACACTCTGTGTCTTTATATAGAATTCAGAACCATGGCCAATGACCCAGCTCAGCCCTCACCCTCTTTACTAGTGCCGACTAAGATTCTAGTTGCCACAGCCTAATCTTTCAATCAAGACCCAGCAGCTCCTTACTCTTTGCAATCAAAATCTGTGAACTGGGAGTGTGCAGCACATAACCAACAATATCAAAACATTGCACTAACTGGGAATTTTTTTTAAAAATTGTGTGCGACCCTTTAGGTTATGATATAACACAGCATGAGAAATTTGTTCCCTCTCATTCTCAACCCTTTTACCAGTGGGAACAATTTCTGCCTATCTGTTCTGACCAGACCCCGCATGATTTTGAATACCTCTATCAAATCTCCTCTGAGTCTTCTTTGCTCCAGGGAAAAGAGCCCCAACTTCTCCAATCTTAATTCATAACTGAAGTTCCTAATCCCTGGAACCATTCTCGTAAACCTCTTCCGCACTCTCTCCAGTGCCTTCACATCCTTGCTAAAACATGGTGCCCAGAGCTGTATGCAACACTCCAGCTGAGGTCCAAAGTGTCGTATACAAGTTCAACATAACCTCCTTGCTCTTGTAAGGCTGTGTTCTCTGCATTTATCACTTTAACCTTTCCCCAGCAAATACCCTGACACTCCCATTGTTGAGGGTTAATATTGAGGTCATTACCTCATTAACTATGCATAAGAAGGCATTAAGAAATATTGTAGGCATATAGTAGTCAAAGTGACTGTCAGGAAGTAATTTGCTTTGAATAGGTTTGTATTATGAATGTCTTGCTAATGCCACTCCGCTAATCGCTGCCTGGAGTGCCCTCTCTCTGCCTCTTCACCTCTCTCCTTTCAGCCACTTTTTAAAATTCATCTCTTTGGCCAAGTTTTTTGGTATTGATCTTAGTATCGCCTCTGTATATGGTGTATAATGTTGTCTGATATTGCGCACTGGGATCCCTTTTATTATGTAAAAAAGCGCTATAAAAATGCAACTTGTCACTGAAGTGAGAAAACATGCAATTGTGCAGAGTCATAGAAGGAAGATTAACCTGGTGTAGCCAAAATGCTTTGACATAATGGGGACATAATTAAATATATTAAAAATACAGACACTGGAACTCATTCGGGACTTTTTGATTAAGTCATGCTGGCCAAGGCTAAGCAGCCAAGTTGACATGCTTTCAATCTCCTGAAGCAATACCTGGGATGTGATTTAGGAAATGTTACTGTTGGTACCGATATGCATCGCATCTAAAGGGCTGTATTACATTATCACATTGACTTGATTTAATAAAAATACATTTTAATGTTTCCTACTCCTCAAATTTATGTTGAAGGTAAAGGATATCTGACAATATCCTATAATACCTTCACATGGGATAAAAGACAATATCCTATATAATCCCAACAACGTTCCATTCTCATCTCCATTATCATTAATACCTCTAGCTCCCTAATTTTGGGTTGCCTGAGGCTATATTCTAGTTGGCCTAAAAATGGGTGAACAGGCCATCACCTGAAACAGGGCAAGATTGCTCTCCTGTGCAAATCGAGATCCTACACCAGTTCTAGGACCCCAACTGGGTAAAAGGAAGGACTAGTTTGAACTGCATTAGCTCTGCCTAGTTGCACCAGATCTTGAGCAGCCTGAACCGTAGTCCTTGATGAAATTGTTAGAGTCTGCCCAAAATATTTCCTTAGCGACACTTCTATGGATGCAGAAAGAGCAAGAGTGATTTTTCTGGCACTTTCAGCTTGCCAGTTCCATTCAAATCACGGCTAATGCTGAATTTAACTCAGGCCTCAGGTCGGCATGGAATTGTACACAGAGCAATTTCTCGACCAAATTACCACCCATTTTGGAGCACGTGTCGAATTACTTCCCTCATAATTACTTATAAAGGTCTACAGGTTAAAACTGATGTTGGCATTTATTTATAGGTTGAATCACACACAGAAGCAGTCAGACAATGAGAATATGAATACTTATATATGATAAAGGTACAATCAATCCAAAAGGGTTAGAAAGACCCCTCTTTAGGGCCGATTTCTTAAACTGTTTGGTCAGTGGAGGAACTTTAGCATGAAATAACCGTCAGGAATTTTCTCGGAGTTTCTCCAACCCTGCTGCTAAATCTTCTCTGGAAGAGGCAAAGCAACTAATCGGCATAAGAAAATTTCCATCACGCTTCTAACTAGGGGTAGGCAGTAGGCCCGAGGAAATGATCAATTAACATTATTAATGTTTTCACAATGTAATGTCATGTCTTTCCAGTCACTGATGTTCAGATGGAAATAGAGGGAGAATCTCCTTTGCTTAATTGGAATAAACTATGAGTTCTTTAGTCATTCCCAATTAAGACACAATGATGCAAACAATTGGTTAGGATGTTACTGACCAGGTGTTTCCATGTGATTCTGATCTCACATGTCCATTAATGCTCTCTCTATGTATGATTTATTCAGCATCCAAAGCAAAGCCTCTACATCCTGACTGCTGTCCAGAACAAACAGCCTTAGCCCACATCTGATAAATAATTCCTAGGCTGGCTTCTATTTTTGGATTGGATAGGGAAAGAAAATTTCCATTTCTCACTCATTGTTGGATTGTAATGTACAAATTGAAACACATTTAAAGGAAGAACTCCACATGCTCCAGAGTTACATTATCTACCTTAAGGGTCTCCCTCTACTGGCTGCACCTCACACAAAACCAACTCCCTTAACCCAATTACATCTTAGACATTCTAAAATATGGATTTACAGTTCTGCCACCAGCATAAGGGAGCAAGTTATAGCAATATAACCACAAGGATCTGGTGCACAGGGTTCAGCCTTAGATCAGTGATGACACTTGTGTCTCTGGGCAGAATCGCCCCAGATTAGCACTAAGTGCGGTAGCGGGCGTGAAAAGCAACATTTTACCTGCCGGCAGCAATGGGGGGGTTTTCTTGCTGTATCGTCCACCTCCAGCCTCATTAAATATGCAGCCACGTGAAACACACCATTTCGCTGGTGGGTGGTCTTTGAGTCGCCCGCCACACTTTTTCCTCACTCCGGGTACCATATCCAAACTGTGGCCGCGCACACTGTTCTCAATGTTTGCAGCCCAGCACAGCTCCAGTGCAGACAAAGCCAAGAAGAGTTCAGTGACCCGCCACTGGAATGCATTTCAGATGCCGCCATGATGTCCTCCACCTCTGCTCTGGCAGCAAGAGGTCCAGCAATGTCACCACTCCGGCTTGGGAGGCGGTGGCAGTGGTGGTCAGTGCCAATGCTGCACAGAAAAGGTTGGCCATCCAGTGCAGAAAGAGGATGAATGATCCCATCCATGCCACCAGGATAAGGAAACCATCTCATCCCTCTAAACTCACCCACTCATAAGGCCATCACACATTCACTGGCATCTCACTCACTGCCAGCTCAAGGGACATCACCACTCACTGTCTCACACACCCCCTCACACCTCCATCTGGCCTCATCTCCTCTGGAGACTGCCTCCTCAACCCTCACCATCTTGAGGCCACTTACACAAATCAACACGTGCCCTACACACAAACCCTGGGATACCCTCCTTCCTCAGTAATGCCCTGGCCCTGCAGCCTCTTCCCTTTCCTGAGGCCACTTCCCCCCCTTCCCTAGGCAAGCCCTAGCCCTACAGCTATTGAAAAGCCACCACCACCTTATGGCTGGTCTGGTAGGTAGAGACCTGTACATGAGCCCCCCCACTAAAAATGATGTGGTGCTGTCTACGAAGCCTGGCGCTGATGACTGTGAGCGTTGCCCAAAGCAAGGTAGGCAAACAAACCTCAAACTCCCAAGCAAAGTGCAGCCCGCCAGTTGCACGTCGCTTATCTTCAGTTGTGAAACAAGTCGGCGTGCAATCTAGCCAATGTGCCCAGATGATCCAGCTTGGGGATGATTCTGGCAAGCTGGGCTTATAATTAGATGCTAAAGTATTGCCGCCAATGGGACCGGACAATTCCACCCTCTGAATCAGAATGTTATGGCTTCAAGGCTAACTCCAGGTTGACACCTCAATGCAGTATCAAGAAAGTGCTGCATTGTTGGAGATGCCATCTTCTCTTAAACCACGGCCCCATCTTCCCTCTCAGGTGAACATAAAAGATCCCACAGAACCATTAGAAGAAGAGCAGGGGAGTTCTCTGTTGTCTTGACTAACATGCGGCCCTCAACCAACAGCTCAAAACAGATGATCTGGCCTTTTCTTTCATTGCTGCTTGTGGGAACTTATGAGCAAATTAGGAACATCGGAACATAGGACTTAAGAGCAGGAGTTGGCCATTTGGCCCTTTGAATTTGCTCTGCCATTTAATAAGAACATGGTTGATCTGGTTGGTGGTCTTAGCTCAACTTTCCTGTCTGCCCCCCATAACACTTGGCTCCCTTGTCTATCAAAAATCTAACTCTGCCTTGAATAAATTCAATGACCCAGACTCCACTACTTTCTGGGGTAGAGAATTCCACAGAGAATAATGACCCTCTGAGAGAAAAAAAAATTCTCCTTATTGATGTGTTTTGTTACTCCTTAACAATTAAGAATACACACACACACACACACACACACACATCTGCTTCTGAACCCCAGCTTCCTGTGTAAAAAAAAAACAGAAGGTTCCTTTAATCCTTATTCTGCACCAGGACACAAACATCACATCTCCTCCCCCTTTAGCCATGAACAAATCGGTCAGGTGGTTTGCAGATTCTGGCCTAGACAGGAGTGTTGGCTTAGGTATCTTAGTTTGTTTGCTTAGAAATGGAAGATTCTGCTATTCCACTTGTTTCTGTTCAGGCTCCAACAGTTGCAGCTACAGGTGCTACAGGTTTGTCAATTGAATCAAGTCAGGTTTCACCAACGCCAGATGTTTCCCAGAAATCTTCTATTGTGACTGCAGATCCCTGGGAATTTGGTTCCTTGGATTTGGCTTCTCTAATCTGGTCAGTGTGTCTCTTACAGATTCCACAGGAAGGTTCAACATCATTGGTCAGTGCTCCTGAATGCTTGATGATTCTTCCCAGGAGCCACTTTGGCATCTCACAGTAATTTCAGACTCAACAGGCTGATTCAGATTAAACTCACAAGTCGTTTACTTGGGTCATGTGGCCTTTTCTGATCAAGTTGCCTTGAACCAATCTTTCCTTTCAAATCCAGACACAGCAAATCCATTTCGGTACACAGTCATCGTCCAAACATCAGCTCAGCAGGAATTACGCCTGTTGTTGAATGTGGAGTGTTCCGATAAATCATCAAAAAGTTCTTCAGCTTTAACTTCCAATCTGTTTGCGTCCTCTCCTTCAATATGGCCATTTTGAATGTCTGGGCAAAGTTCTCCGCTTCACCATTTGAGGATGGGTGGTAAGGCAAGATGAGAATCTGCTTGATCCCATTGTTTTTCAGGAATGTTCAAAATGCACATGATGTGAGCAGTGTACCATTGTCAGGCACCAACTGCTCCGGCAATCCAAAAGTAGTGAACGCATTCCGGAGAGCATCAATGGTCTTTGCTGAAGTAGCCAACTTCATGGGAGCAACATGAGGCCAATTTGTACGCGCGTCCACCACAATCAGGAACGTATGTCCGAGAAGTGGTCCGGCAAAGTCCACATGAAGCCTCTGCCATGGGTGGTCAGGCCAAGTCCATGGATGTAATGGGGCAGGTGCAGGAGAAGACTTCATTTCTTGGCATGGAAGGCAATCATTGACCATGCCTTCGATGTCTTTATCCAGGTGTGGCCACCAAACATATAGACGAGCTAATGCTTTTATTGTTGCAATGAAAAATTGTTCCATTTTCTCGACATAAACTACAAAGTCCATAGTAGCTGGATCAAAAGCCTCTAAAGCCCCTAATAATGATGTTCCCATCTTCGTCGTCATTTGAAGTGTTTTGTCATTTCTTAACAATTTAGAATATACGCACACAGCTATCTGCTTCCGAACCACGGTTTCCTGTGTAAAAAAAAACAGAAGATTCCTTTATTCCTTATTCTACACCAGAGGGCAATACATCCGGGACTTAACAGACCCTACTGTCAGGTTTCTTTATATAACACTTCATTTTAACTGAAATGTCTTTTTACAAAAAAAGCATAAACATTAAACGCAAACATTACACTCATCTCTGTCTTAAAATGGAGACCTCTTATTCTTAAACTGTCTCCCTAGTTCTAGTCTCCTCTCAAGAGGAAACATCCTACTGGTGTCCACCCTGTCAAGTCCCGTCAGGATGTTATATGTTTCAATGAGATCACCTCTCATTCTTCTAAACTCCAATGGGTATAGGCCCAACCTGTTCAGCTTTTCTTCGTAAGATTACCCCTTCATCCCGGGAATAATTCAAGTGAACATTCTCTGAACTGCTTCTAACACACTTATATACTTTTTCAAATAAGAAGGCCACGACTTCTTATTCTGTACACATTGGCTGCCAAGTTTCCTACATTATAACAATGCCTATACTTCCAAAGCACTTTGTTGACTGTAAAATGCTTTGTGATATCTTAAGGTCATAAAATATGTTTTATAAGTGCAAGTCTTTGTGAAAGAAGATCCTAACATAAAAATGCCCTTGGTGAAGCTTCTCTTTCTACTCTGCATTCCACGCAAGCATCCAAGACCAGCAGCACTGTGGGTGTACCTACACCACATGGACTGCAGCGGTTCAAGAAGGCAGCTCACCACCACCTTCTCAAGGGCAACTAGGGATGGGCAATAAATGCTGGCCCAGCCAGTGACGCCCACATCCCGTGAATGAATTTTTTAAAAAATTAGCAATGGACCTAAGTCTTCAAAATTTAATTTTAAAAAGTGCTTCAAGAAAAAGCAGGCAATATTAAATAGGTTGCTATGAAACAAAGATTTTAAAAAAAAATCATTGTTGGGATGTGGGCGTCACTGGCTAGGCCAGCATTTATTGCCTGTCCCTAAGTCATCTCACAAAATAAGCCTTTTTCATTTCTGTAGCAATATTCTCCTGAAGAAACGAAAACCAATAATTTAAGCCTCTGTTAAATCTTGTCAGAAGGATTTGTAGACTATGGACAGCAAAGCAATAGTATTTGTGCAGTCAATAACAGTGCCCATCAGTTATCATTCCTCATATGTATCCACCCTATGTAACCACGATTGCAAAAAAAAAAGGGAAGAGTTTTGCAGTCCTGAGTTGGGATGTGTTGTTGTCCAAAGGGACCTGGGTGCCCTTTTTCATGAGTCACTAAAAGCTAACTGGCAGGTTTTCAGGCAGGGGAGGCAATATAATTCCCCAGGTGGCTTTCCTACTACCCTTTTGTCCACCCTTGACCTGTCTGCAATTTTGCGTGGGACAGGCAAGGCCTAGGAGAGTGCGTATGCCCTCACCACAATTGAGGCCCTTAAATGGACAATTATTAGCCACTTAAGGACCACTTCTTGTCCGGCCTCAATTTGAGGTTGACAAGAGGGGTCCAGAGGACATCGGGAAGCCCAACAGGTCACCCTGCTTGGGCCTCGGGCAGAAAGGGGGGACACCTCCCTCAGCGGCTCCCTTTCTACATTGGGTGCACCCAGCACCATCTCCCCCCCACCAAGATCTTCCCTCTCCATGGGTTCTCCCTCCCCCTGGCCTCTCCATCAATGACATGGTCTCAGAATGAGGGGTAGGCCATTTAACACTGAGATGAGGAGCAATTTATTCACTCAGACGGCGGTGAATCTTTGGAATTCTCTACCCAAGGGGGCTGTGGAAGCTCAATCATTGAGCATGTTCAAGACAGAAGTCGATAGATTTCCAGAGACTAGTGACATCAAGGGATATGGGGAAAAATGGCATAGAGGTAAATGGTCAGCCATGATCTGTTTGAATGATGGAGCAGGTTCGTAGGTCTGAATGGCCTACTCCTGCTCCTACATTCCTATGTTCCTATGTTTCATAGTCATAATATGAGAGAAGATGTCATAGAAACCCACTTCTGCAAGTGATAGGGAAGATCTAGTTGGTTTGACAACTACGTAGCATTTCCATCTAATTGCCTAAGGTACGAGAACTCCTGACACTTGGAGTACCCCTGCCTAACTTATGACCATGGTCACTGTTGTTCTGTCCAGAGGTTCCAACCTTATCAGCCCTTACAAGGCACTTGGGCACAAGGCTGAGACCTGAATAATCCAGGTCCCATACTGGTTTCAAGTGGACTCCTGCCAAAGCCAAGAGAAGGACATCAAAAGAGCTCTCAAATTTGGGGGCCAAAAAAGAGTATTCCAATGGGCAACGTCTTGGGTGGCAGCAGTTCATCTGACCAAACATTGCAAGAGATCATTCAATCCATTCGTCAACCCATTTTCATTGATCCAGTTGATACTTGCCTTGAAAGAATACGACTAGAAACGTGGTGCTTAAGCACTCATAACAAAAGATCACCCATCAGATAATCCCTCATATAATCCCTTTGATAAAATGCACCCACATCAAAACTGGAATTCAAATGATTGGCTCTGTACATTGGAGTCTGGCCAATGAACTGGCTGCTGACTCAGTACCATGCACATCATATATACCATCTCACAATGTACCCCAGTATCTTTCCATCTAATAACCAGAGCAGAACCAAAAGCAGACTATTATCAAAGCTTATTCATGCAAGGAAGCTGAGCTCCATGAAGTGGTTCTTAACATGAAAGGTTCCAAGTTCAATCCCTGGCCTGGCATTGAATTTACTGCCCTCAGCTAGATCGGTGATTGGGATTACAGTTCACCCATTGTTTCCCAGGAGCTGGACCAGAGGGAGAGGCTGTAAAAAACAGTCCAATATCCTACTCAGACTGACATTCAGTGACCCCTACCAAAACTTTATGCATGGACATAAAGTAAAAACAAAATTGGGCTCAATACTTCCACATAGCAGGGTTAAAAAAAAAGAGAAAACCTTGCATTAAAAAAAGAAAAAAAAATTGCATTTATATCACACTTTTCAAGATGATATGTCTCAAAGTGCTTTACAGCCAAATGCAGCACTTCAACAAGGCGACTCACTCCACCTCCTCACGGACAATTAGGGATAAGCAACAAATGCTGGCCTTGCCAGTGACGTCCACATCCCATGAAAGAATAAAGAAAAAAATATGATAGCCCTTTAGCAACCCTACTTGTTACATCCTCAAAGATCTAAAATAAATTTTGGCTACAATACAATCAATCCTTTCATCCAAGTCATTAATGTAGATTGCAAAAAGTTGAGCCAACAGGGCTAATCCCTGTGACACTCTACTAGTTACAGTGTGCCAATATGAAAATGACCCATATATCTCAACTTGCCCTTTCCCATTAGTTAGCCAATCATATCCATACTAATATATCACCCCTAACACTAAAAGCTCTTATTTTGTGTAGTAACCTTTGAAGTGGCACCTTATCAATGTTTTTTTGAAAGGATCTTACAGTACCCCTTTATCCAGCCTGCTTGTTATATCCTCAAAGATGGCGGTGGCCTTTTTGTTGGAGCATTGGCCTTCCAAGCTGCCTTGTGCTGGGCCCGGACAAGCAGCTCTGCTTCTTCTCCTGTTTAGTCTCAGGCTTGTATTTATGGGCCAGTTGAAGAGCTTGGGTGGCAGTCTGCCTGGTAATCCAGAGGCCCAGGGTAATGCTCTGGGGACCAGGGGTCAAATCCCGAATTTGAATTCAATAAAAATCAGGAATGAAAAGCATAACGATGACCATGAAACCATTGTCGATTGTCATTAAAAACACATCTGGTTCACTAAAGGGAAGGAAGTCTAGGGGAAGAAGGTGTCCCCGCCTCCTTCTGTCATAAGGAGGCACGAGGCGAAAAAGGTGGTGAACCCTCTGTTTGAGAAGAGACCCAAAAACTTTGGGATTGGTCAGGACGAGATTCGCAAAATGGTTCTGGCATGTCCGACTTTAGGGTCAGGGGGCCATCCTGTACAAGCTTCTGAAGGTGCCTCCAGCAATTAATTGGTTCACCCAGGCCTTGGACAGGCAGACTGCCACCCAGCTCTTCAAACTGGCCCATAAATACAGGCCTGAGGCCAAACCGGAGAAGAAGCAGAGCTACTTGTCCAGGCCCGGCACAAGGCAGCCGGGAAGGCCGATGCTCCAACAAAGAGGGCGGCAGTTCTGCGAGCAGGTGTGAACACTGTCACCACACTGGTGGAGAGTAAGAACGCTCAGCTGGTGCTTATCGCACACGAAGTTGATCCCTATTGAGCTGGTTGTGTTCCTCCTGCCTGCTCTCTGCCGTAAGATGGGAGTTCCTCATTGCATCATCAAAGGCAAAACCAGGCTTGGGCGACTGGTGCACAGAAAGACTGCCACCTGCCTTGCTCTGGCTCAGATCAACCCTGGGATAAGGGAGCGATGGTCAAGTTGATTGAGGCAACGAGCAGCTCGATGAGATCCTTCGTCATTGGGACCGTGGGATTCTGGGCCCCAAGTCCATGGCTCACATTGCAAAGCTGGAGAAGGCCAAGGCTAAGGAGCTGGCAACCAAACTGGAATAACTTCCTGCCCACACGGCCTGTTGTATATAAAAAAAGGGAAAACCAATTGTATTTTCTTTTTCAATGCCCTTTAGGGAAGGAAATCTGCTATCCTCACCAGGTCTGGCCTGCATGTGACTCTAGATCTGAAGCAATGTGGTTGACTCTTAATTGCCCTTGGAAATGGCCTAGCAAGGCACTCACTCATATCAAACCACCAAAAAGTCAGTAAAAGGGAATGAATGCAGACGGCATCGACCTAGGCACCGGAAATGAAAATGGCAAACCCTGCAAATCCTTCCTTACCAACATCTGGAGGCTTGTGCCAAAACGGGGAGAGATGTCTCATAGACTAGTCAAGCAACAGCCTGACATTGTCATACTCACGGAATCTTACCTTACAAGATAATGTCCCAGCCACTACCACCACCATCACCACCCCTGGGTATGTCCTGTTCCACCGGCAGGACAGACCCAGCAGAGGTGGTGGCACAGTGGTATACAGTCAGGAGGCAGTTGCCCTGGGAGTCCTCAACATTGACTCCATGAAGCCTCCAATACCCCTCCCCCGTGCCTAATGGGCCAGACCTGGTGGGAATGGCAGATTTCCTTCCCTAAAGGGCATTTAAAAAAAATACAATTGGTTTTCCTTATTTTTATATACAACTGGCCGTGTGGGCAGGAAGTTATTCCAGTTTGGTTGACAGCTCCTGAGCCTTGGCCTTCTCCAGCTTCATAATGCGAGCCGTGGACTTGGGTCCCAGAATCCCATTGCCCCAATGACGAAGGATCTCATCGAACTGCTCGTTGTCGTTTGTCCACACAGCCTCAATCAACTTGGCCGTCGCTCCCTTATCCTTAAGGTTGACCTGAGCCAGAGCAAGGCAGGTGGCAGTCTTTCTGTGTACCAGTCGCCCAAGCTTGGCTTTGCCTTTGATGATACAATAAGGAACTCCCATCTTACAGCAGAGAGCAGTCTCACCAAGTCTGTGCAAGCATCTAAGCCCTCAGCGCATTGCAATCGGCACACTCGGCCGACGTCAACGGGCTTTATTCAACGCTCAAGCGGGTTGGGTGCAGGCTTGCCCACTGAGCTAAAAATTTTGCCCATGTAGCAGCTCCACCCAGCTGATGAATCTGTACTCCATGTTGAATACCAGTAGAAGGAAGCACCGAGGGTGGCAAGTGTGCAGAATGTACTCTGGGTGGGGTAATTCATTGTCCATCACCAAGAGTTGATCGTCAACTGTTGCTCAGTTCATAGTATTTGCACCTAAGTCAGAAGGTTTAAGTTCAAGTCCCATTTCGGGGATTTGAGCACAAAATGTATACCGACACGCAATTGTAGTCGTTCCCTGAAGTATCGGAGATGTCTCAGATGAGATGTTAAACTGAGGCCCCTCTAAGGCTAAAAGATCCCACAGCACTTCTCCCTGGTGCCCTAGGCAATATTTCAACCTGTGTCACAGACAGATTATCTGGCCGTTTTCACATTGCTGTTTATGGGAGCTTTCTGCCCTGAAGAATTGCTGGAGCATTTCCACAACACAAGAGTTAACACACTACACTGGGATTGTAGCATCGTGTTATTGGTCAAGTAATCCCAATCCCTAGAATAATAATCCAAAGACACGAGTTCAAATCCCACCATGACAACTGGTGGAATTTAAATTCAGTTAATTAAATAAATCTAGAATGAAAAACTAATCTCAATAATGGTGACCATGGAACTACTAGATTGTTGTAAGAACTCATCTGGTTCACACTTACCCTAAATGGAAGAAATGGCCTGGCCTATAGGTGTCTCCAGGCCTACAGCAATGTAGTTGCCTTGGTACTGCCCTCTGAAATGGCCCAACAAACCATTGTGTTGTAATCAAGAAGAGAGTTTACCATCACCTTCTCAAGGGCAATTGGGTGTGTGCAATGAATGCTGACCTTGCCAGTGAAGCCCATAAAAATAAATTTAAAAAGTACTTCATTAGCTGCAAAGTGCTTTGGGATGTCACGAAAGGCACTATATAAATGAATGTTCTATTTTTACATGAGGGTTAACAATATTTGGAGATGAAATAGAAATGGAGATTAGACCTCAGTTTTATATGTTACTAATAACCAGGATGGAAATGATCACACCAAATCCAGGTTTATTTAGGAGAGGTTTTATTGTCTTATTGCAATTGATTCCAGTTGGAAGTACACAATAAATTTATTGCAGGTTCCATATAAATGTCTATTGTTTCTAACGCCTCATTATTACATGATTACTGTTGAGGACAGATACTACTCAGCAATGGCCACAGGGCTCATCTCTAGTGTTGAAAGAAAAAGGTCATGTGTATGTTTACTATGAATATGCATACATCCTCTCCTGCACATGCTCAGTGATGTCCAACTCTAGCCCAGGAGCAGCTAGACAATTTTTACATGAGAAAGGAGGAAGGGAGGTGACTTTATTCCTGATGGTAAGCATTTGTTGGTAAACAGTTCTGTTTAATAAAGCCGATTTCAAAATCCATTGCCAAGGGTATAACATTGCTGGTGCAATATGTTAGGTGTGGGGCCTGAATTGGAGATTCCAATGTTGGTTTCCAGTGAGATTCCTCAGGGAAGATAGGGAGAGAAAGTGAAGAGCGGGATTAGATGTCAGTTTTCCATATGGGAATTGCTACACAGCATAGGAGGGTTCGAGGCAAGGACATGGGAAGTGGGTGTGGGGAAATCAGACCCTCCAGCATTGTTCTGAAACCTCCAAGAATTGAAGATTTATCTCCTGGACACTGCCATAAGCAATTCAGGAGAAAAATAGAAAGAAAATCATTGCCCTTGAGCATTTTTGTTTATTGGGAGATGAGGAAATAAAACACAGTTGGAGGCAGGGGGTTATGAGATTAATCCTCCAGGAATATGTCAGATACATCAACCTAGAGGTTGAGAAGAACTACATATAAAAAAATGAAAATTAAAACTATCCCATTATCCAATATCCTTCATGTTGCAAAAAGGAAAAGCACAAGATTCACAGTAAAATATTGAAAGCTCTAATAGAAATCCGAGACTTAACACTTGCACAGTATTAAAATTTTTAAAAATTGGTTGAAAAATAGGTAACATCACTTTCCTAACATTACAACGCTTACACATACTCAGGCATATCGCAGGAAAAAGAAGGGATTCAGTGCACATTTACACAAGAGTTTAAAATGAGATCCATTCTATTATATCAAGGCTATGCGACATAAAATAGTGTGAAGATACATCACTTATAGATTGATGCCCTTCATTGTGAATCATTAAGTCACTACTGCGGTGTGACAATGTTAGTATTCTCTCATTGTAACCAGTTAGAAACTGCTAGGGTGGGGATAGCCCACTCCCGCCCCCCCCCTCTCCTTGTACGTCAGTTCACTCCATGTGCCAACATGACTGTGTCTGACTAAAATGGCTGTTCTTCATATACGCTAACTGAGGCTGGGAGCATGAAGGCTTTCAAGGCTCTGTCACAATGGCCTTAAAGCCGCATCCCCACTGAAATGTTGGTGTAACTCTTTTAGAGTCAACCAATTAAACTAAATTAACAAAATAAGGGATAAATCAAGCACAGTCCCTAAGTCAGGTCAGCTGTAAAACCAAGGACAAAGTTTAAAGGAAACTTGCAAACATCAAACCAAAATGTGATTAAAGGGGTCAATAAAACACCCCAGTCCCCGAGGGTGCCAGCAGACACCGCGTGCTCCCTCTCCAGGGACACCCGGCCGCGAACGTAACCGCGGAAGGAAATGTTGGTGTAAGTGCACTTTACATGAGGGTTAGAGTTGAAGGTTGATCAGGAGCAGCTGATTTCACCCCTCCATTTTTGTGATGATGGGGGGAAATCATCTGGTGCTGCCAACTAACCCACCTGAGATTCAGAGATGAAACCTCAGTCCTTACTACCTGGTCTGCATTACTCAGTATCACAGCCTATAGTGCATGTTCCCACTGAACCAGAGGACTTTTGTTTGGTAAATATTTAAGTAAGCATGGTCATACAATCTTTTAGGATACATCTGGTCCAAGTGTGAATACATAGAAAAAGCATTTACTATTTAAAAATGTTATGCATTGCAGCCACATTGCAAGTGGCTCCTTGGTTAGTGGTTTTGTACATAGATATTTAGGTTATTCTCACAGATCCATAAAGCAGGTTGTTAAATGTAATAGGTTACACCTAGTATCATGTCTGTACGCTGGCACTTTAGTGGTACTTTGGAAACACAATATAAAAAACAATGTTGAAGGCATGTACAAAAATGTCTTTTCCAAGAGTATGCTGTCTTACTAGCAAAATAAAGCACCAACTTCATGACTTTCTCCCAGAAAGAGAGGAGTTAAAATTTAATTTGTCCACTTGTTAATTTTCCCCTCACAGGGGTCTGTCTGTGAACGGCAAGTCCTGGCTGTAGTGTTACCGATGTGCCGCTAACTAACAGGACCGCCAGTTGTCAGATGAAATATTCTTTCTTGCTTTCGTCCACTGCGTCTTGGAAGTTGGGGTCATTTTTCAAAGCAGCATCCGCATTCTCTGCAAACTCTGTGCCCTTGGCCTCGTTGGTGTGATATGTGCCTTTGTGCCTGTACAGGTAGCGGATTAGAACCACAAGAAGGCAAATGACCACAAATATCACTGCAGCTATAATGCCTGTTGGTAAAGTGGAGAGTTTAAGTGTCTCAAAGGCAAGTGCAGAAGAACATTCGTAACTGGGTCAGCGCTGAAGAGTTACAACATATTTCGTACACATTAGTGCGCTGGAATAACATGTAAAACCAACAAAAGAACGAAAGGGGAAGGCACTCATTTAACGCAGCGAGTTACGATGACCTAGAATGTACTGCCTGAAAAGGCGGTGGTAGAAGATTGAATGGCCATTTTCAAAAGGGAATGAAATAAATTCTTGAAGGGAGGGGGCCTTTAGGTTTGCCAGGAGCGTTTACACTCGATCTGCCACCTGCGTCTTGGAAACAATGAAAAATCACAATCGACCTCCTTCAATTAGCCTTAGATGCCCGTTAAAAGCCTAATCGGCTACCTGCCATGTGCAGGCCAGTAGCCCTGACACTAGCACCCAGACCCCATCTCACCGCTGGGAAAAAGACCTGGGGATGGGATGGATCCAGGGAACGGGCATGCCAGTGGAGAGTGCTATTTTTAGTACCCAGCCACCTCTGTTCCTGGCCTGGTGAAGGCTCAAAATCAGCCCAGTGCCTTTAGTCTTCTCAATGTGCTAAAAGGAAATTGCAACTCAGCCAATACTTGGTGTCAGATGAACTGCACAACAAATAATGTGCTTCTTGAACAATATTAGAGCCAAAAAAAAAATCATATTTGACCACTATCTCAAATAAACAGGGGCCATGATAATAAAAACCTCCAGGGGCTTGGCAGTTTGAGCTACATGTTTAATGAAAGCAATAAATTGCCCTCTCACCTTCAAGATGCACTGAATGAACAAGTTGCTAAGTTTTCAAAAAGATTGTGTAGGATTAAAAACTTGGCTCTTTGCTGTTGGAAGTGTCAAAAATTAACTGGATTGAGGTACTGGGAGGGAATAAAGAAATGGAAAATCCTTTAGGGTCTGAATAAAAACCTTGCAATGACCAACTCTGATTTGTGAAACCTCCTTTTGGGAAAAGCGTTACTGTTGGCTCCAGTGTTGTAATAGATGAAAACTGAAGACAAAAAAAATTATCTTGGCAGTGACCATAAACCAGTAATTTAATTCCAGGGTCCCACTGGTGTTGTGTGTAGGGTCTGGCTCGATTGTGGCCACATACAATGTTCTTTCAAATCACTTGATTGAATTACAGTCTTGGAAAATAATCACCATCAGACTTGCTTATTCCAAATAAATCTTTTTTTGTCTCAACCCACCAAAAACTCCCTCCCCTTGTAAACTACAGTGAGGCTAACAATTGTGGCACCTTTGCAGCAATTTTTCTGCTTTAGCATTAGGATATGCCACTGTTGCCACAATGGTACCTCAACCTTCCCATCACTGCAACAACCTTGATATTTTTATACTAAGATAAAAGCAAAATACTGCAGACGCTGGAAATCAGAAATAAAAACAGAAAATACTGGAAACACTCAGCAGGTCTGGCAGCATCTGTGGAGAGAGAAACAGAGTTAATGTTTCGAGTCCGTATGACTCTTCTGCAGAGCTAAAGAGAAGTAGAAATGTGATGGATTTTATACTGTTTAAGAGGGGGTGGAGCAGGTGGAGCAAAATGGAAGGTCAGCGATAGATGGGAGCTCAGGAGAGATTGACAAAGATCTCATGGACACAAGACAAAAGGGAGTGTTAATGGTAGTGATAAAGACTAAAGAAGGTGCAGATAGTGACATAAAGGTAAGATAGCAGAATATGTTAATAGAAGAACAAGGGTCAGCACTCTGTGAAAGCACAACACAGAAACAAGTGACAGATGGCCCCTGTGGGCGATGGGGTTGGGGGAAAAGGATAAAAAATAGGGATAATAAAGAAATAAATAAATTGGATAAATAAACAAATAGGTAAGTAAACAAACAAGTAAAAAATTGGATTAAAAAAGGGGTAAAGGCGGAGGAGAGAGTTCATGGTCTGAAGCTGTTGAACTCAATATTTTGAACTCAATCCTTTTCATTGCTGGCTGATTATCCCCAAAATTTAGAACACTTGAGTAAGGAAGTTTTTTTTTTCTTCATGTCAGTTTAAATTTACTTGCATCAACTTCCAACCTCTGATTCCTCAATGATATTGAATCAATGCCCTGGATTTATGTTGTCTGAAATCATTTGATGGGACAACGACTTTGCACTATTCCAAATGGTTCATCTGGAAGTGACAGTACGGGACGAAAGATAAGGAAGATGAATTAGGAGTTAATGCAAGCAAGTTAGAACCTTCTCTTCAGCAGTATTTTAAGGCACTATGATAACATTAGGAAACTGTAACACCTTTCATTCCCACTCACAGGGTCGACCTCAAAAGCAGAACTGAAAATTTATATGGAATGCATAAGCTAGAGTGATTCAATTACTAAAACGTTTTGGTTTCAAAATGATCATCCTCTCCCAACCGTTAACAATTTTCCTTTTATATAAACAAAGTTTTGTCACAAAGAGCTTTCCTTCTTGGTGTGGGGGACGGCGGGCGGTATTTTTTTAAACCAACAAGGTTCAGAAATTCTCCACAAAATGGGGAGCACCACAAAGCAATGCTACTTTAATAAACTGAACATTGCTACCTCTGAAGGAGTCAGGCAGAGGCCGGGATAGGCGCAAGCTCAGTTCAGGGCCTGAGATCAGCAAATCTCAGTCAGTGGCCCCAGTTAACTCAAGTCACTCAAGGTAAATTCGGACAGCCTTCCACTCCTAGAATCATGGAACTTTACAGCACACGAGGCCACTCTGTCCATCATGCCAGTGCTAGCTTTAGGAGCAAGGACAAGGATTTATCCCGGCCTCTGCCTGACTCCTTCAGAGGTAGCAATGTTCAGTTTATTAAAGTAGCATTGCTTTGTGGTGTTCTCCATTTTGTAGAGAATTTCTGAACCTTGTTGGTTTAATTTAGGACTAACGCGTAGTCATTTAGTTTTTCTGTTCTTTCAAAAGTTACAACTGGTTCTATTATTTCTGGTTAAGAGAATTCCATGTTCCAACAATCAGCTGAACAGGAAATCCCCTAACTTTATAGTGGTCTGGAATGCACTGAAAAGGTTGTAGAAGTATATTCATTAAGAACTTTAAAGAATGGAATTGGATAGATACTTGAAAAGGGAAAAAAAAAATTCTAGGCTGCAGGGAAAGAGTGGAGGTGAGGTAGGGGGTAAGCAGCACTAAGTAGATAGCTCTTTCAAAGAGCTGACATGGTCATGATGGGCTGAATGGTCTCCCACTGTACTATATGATTTTGTGAGCATCTTCCTTTATTCTTTTTATGATTTGAATTTATGGCCTCTAATGATTTTTTTTTTTACCTAATGCCTCATCAAAACCATTCATAATTGTTACATCGGGTCTGCAGCACAAACAGGTTATTTGGCCCAACTGGTCTATGCTCCACATGACCCTCATACCACCCCACCTTTTGTCTAACTATCAGCATGTCCTTCTGTTACTTTCTCCCTCGTGTGCTAACAGAGCTTCCATTTAAATGCATTTGTGCTATTCATCTCCATATTCTTACTACCCTTTTGGGTGAAGAAGTTTCTCTTGTAATCCTTATTGGATTTATTAGTGCCCATCTTCCATTTTATGGCTCCTATTTTCGGTTCCCCCACAAGTGGAAACAACATCTCTCCTTCTACCCTGTCAAAGCCTTCGATAAGTTTGAAGTCCTCAATCAAGTCGCCCCTTAGCATTTCTTTTTCTGGAGGAAAAAATTCCAGCCTGTTCAGCCCTTTCCGGATAAGTATACCTTTACTTCCGTTATCAGCCTTTTTGGTTTTTCCATTTTCTTTAGCATCTCAATACCCTTTTTTAATAATATGGGGTCCAGAACTGTGCATAGTCCACCAATGCATTCAAACCAAGGTTCAATAACTCAATCAGATCACCTCTTGACATTTCCTGTTTTAATGAAAACATCTTCACATTCTCTTCTGTGAACTCACCAACGGCCCTGGCATTATTCTCACAGGAATGTGTCCAAAACTGGATAAACATCCTGCGTGCTATCCAGTGGAATAGTGTGAGCGTGCACATTTGGTGGGAGACAGGACTTGGTTCAATGGATATTCAGCTATTCCCTGTCCAACGGACAATGGTCAAAACTCATATATCAGTAACGAACCCTTGGAGAAATTATCGGGGGTGGGGAGGGGGAAGCTGTTGGCTCCGAGACCACACCTCACAAAGTATCAACTATTTCAGTTGTTGGGGAGGGGAAGGAAAACAAATCAGACAGAAAAGAAAAAAGCCAGTAAGCAATACATCAGCCAGAGAGAAACATTAAACAGTTACAGATGTCTTTTCTCTCACTACATGGGTCTTCAGTAGACAGCTCCCATAAAGAAATAGCAAATACACATTTATTAAAATAAAATAAAACAAGAATGTTCCTTTCCCTTCAAAAACACTGTGTAATCTTGTGAAAAGATGACAGTTCTAAGTGTCCTCTCAGCAGCATGCCCCCATTTATTCAATCCAGATGCCACTGAGCTGCAATGGAATGGGTCTGATCTCAGAGAGTGCAAAGAGAGTTTGGGTTTATTTTTAACCCAAAATAAAAGCAAAATACTGAGGATGCTGGAGATTCGAAATAAAAACAGAAAGTGCTGGAGGAGCTCAGCGGGTCTGGCAGTACCTGTGGAGAGAGGAACAGAGTTAACGTTTCAGGTCAATGGCCTTTCATCAGAACTCCTAGAAGGACACAGACTGAAAACTGAACCCGATGAAGAGTCATATTGGACTCAAAACGTTAACTCTGTTCCTCTCTCCGAGTCCAATGTGGCTTCTTCGGGTTCCGTTTCAATTCTGTGTCCTTCTAGGAGTTCTGATGATAGGCCGTTTGGCCTGAAACATTAGCTCTATTTCTCTCTCCGCTGCCGCTGCCAGACATGCTGAGTATTTTCAGCATTTTCTGTTTCTATTTCCGATTTCCAGCACCCACAATATTTTGCTCTGGTCAGTTTCCTGATGGGTGGGTTAGTGAAAATTAGACTCATGGGGCTGGGTTTTTCCGGTGGGGGGAGGGGAGTGTGTGATGGATGGGGTGAGGGGGGAGAGGGGTGGGTGGGGAGAGGGGTGGGTTGGGGGGTGTTGGTGAGGGGAGGCGGTTAGAAATGGGAAGGGTTCCTGCCCCTTGATGTAAAAGTCAGGGGTGAGTCTGCCTCTGCTTGGCCAGCTCATTTCACCTCATAGGTATTTAAATGATGATTAAGTTGTTAATTTTCTTGAGGCTGGACTTTCCCCGACCCCCCATCGGTGGAGGAAGTCCCACTTCTGAGAGCTTTCAATCAATCAGATGACTGGCACCTCTCTGGTCCTAGCAGTGCCATTGGGCCACTGCTGAGACTGCAACCAGTCCTGAGAAAGAATGGAGCAATGGGGCCCAACCTGTAAGGTAAGCCTGGGTCTTGCCCAGGGTGGATATGGCAGGATTTGGTTCCAATGGGCACAGGGGGCCTTTAAAGGAGGAACCCATCTCCCACCTTTGACCAGCTACCAACCTGACCAGTGATAACTGCCAAGTTGCACACTTGGATGTGGGCCTCTCCGCCATGGATTAGGCCCCAGCGGCAGCAGGAGGAGGCCCTTGAGTAACCATTAATTGACTCCTGCCTGCCTACCTGACCCTGAGGCACCATAAAATCTAGCAGTTTGTTTGAAAAAGAGCAAGAATAGACAGTCAGAGAGAGACACGGGCAGTCAGAGAGACTAAGTTAGATAGAAGGAGAGAGACGCACAAACAAAGATGAGAGAGAGAGAGATTTATAAGACAGGGTTTTTATGAAATGTATTTACTATTTTATGAAATCAGAGACTTGAACAATTAAATGGATTAGAAATTATACATGACCTAACAAGTGTCGGATTTCATTGATTTGGGTAATGGACGAGAGGGACAGAGCAAGAAAAGATCACAAGAGCAAGACAGAGAGAGTAACAGACAGGTCATAGAAAGTGGAATTTTTTTTACCAGTCACAGGAATCTGCAAATCATCTTGCAATTCAATTTATGGCATTAGTTATAGTTCAACAATAAAGGGGAACATTACTGAAAGCACAGGTGATTCTATGCAGTCACTGTTGGATTTGTCACTTACATCATACTGCCTCCAGCACTTAACCAGCACCCTGCTTACTACCGTCCAAAACACAAAGGATGGAGGCTTGAAGCTATTGGGCTTTGTACCAAACATCCTACTGGCAGATAACCCAAGGTTTGTAAATTCAATTCTCTGATGATTCACGAGCCAGAGTTACATCATTGAATTCCTTCTTAACTCGCTGCCTGCCATACTGGTTTCTGTCCAATACTTCCTCCTCTGTCATCAGGCTTATTGTCAGAGGCATCATTCTCTCGTGCCTTGGTCACTCTGCAATCTCAAAATCATCTATCTGAGCTGAATTCTGCTCAATGCGGAAATACTTTTGCTGCCTATCAAGGTTTTTTAAAAAAAAAAAATCATAATAGAAAGAGTAGAATGGTTTCTGTGTTTTTTTTTCATGTGCAGCCATCATTATTTTCTTCCCCTCCTCTTCAAACACTAGTTCATACTGGACTGCTAATTCTCAGCACCCGCTTCCCCCGACACAACCATCCCTCAGGTGTGAGGTTAAATATTGTGCATGGTATTCATTATAATCTTTCATATTTCAGGTGGATGAGTTCCAGGTTGTGGACAGAAATCAGTGAACATTGGGAGTCGTGTCTTCATCTACAGTGATTTCCTGGAACTGGATGGATTAGCTTCAGGGATCAGAGAGGAGATTTCCAGTTTTCCTTTCCTAAATTGGCCTCGTTTTTCTTTGCCTCTCCCAAGAGAAGGAGGGGTGGGGTCATAGGGTGTGCAGCATGTCGGTACTGGGTAAGCAGGGTGAACTAGCTGACCTCTTCCTGGCCACATTGTGGTCAGTAGAATATGGTGCACGTAGACATCATATGCTGCTCACAATACCACTTGGGGGTGAGGTGCTTGTGCTTGGGGTCCACTCCATGAGGGCTCAGATCCAAGCTCTCCATAGGACCTGGAATGCCTCAGTAGGATTTGCCTTGGACCTCAATTGTAAAAGCTCACAGTTTGCGTAAATAGCTTCTCTTTTCTCACTTCATTACCTAATCCAAAGTCACACTTTGTAGTTTCCCCAGGGTATCCACAATGTGGCATGGGGGCCATAATAAAGCACAAAGCTCAGAGTAACTCCTAAAACATGATGGACTTATTTGTCTTAAAATGAGCTGACTTCCTGTTGGCCAATGAACTTTGAAGGTGAGCGCCTTACCTCCAATGAGTGCAGAATCCATTCCGCTGCTGCCACTCACAGTTGTGTCTCCTGCAGGAGGAGTTACTGCAATAAAGCACATCAGAGAATCAGTCCACTTAAATATCATTACTGGAGCCTATGGCCAGTTTAGAGGAGCCAACACAATGATCATTAAGATCTTGACAAATCTGCTGTCGGAACTCTAGTCCCCCCCAAGAGATACATCTGGATAAAGAAAGCTCTCTTGTCCATATGCATCAGTCTCACCGTTTGGTACACTTTTTCAGTGTAAAGGTTCTGGGTTCAAGTCCCATTCTAGGACTTGAGAATGTAATCTAGGCTCTCCGGGCTGTTTCCAAATGACGGCTGTGTTGTTGATGATGCCATAATGTTGCAGAGGTATTAAACGACATTCCTATTTGCCAGGTTAGAGAGCTCTGGGCATCATTTAAAGGGGAGAGTTCCACATGTCCTGGTCAACATTCTCCCCTAAACCAATATTGCCAGAAAGAAGTTATGTGATCATTTGTCTCTTTTACTATTTATGTTGATTGACTGCCATGTCCACCAATTTCATTTCAGGTGTCATTATAATCCATTGCTGTAAAGTGTTTCGGGAGGTTATGAGGGTAGGTCATATCAATGTTCTGGTCTCCCCCCACCTCTCCCATATGGTTAACCCAATCTCACCCTCTTCTCATTACACCATTGAGCAGCCTCCTGGCCACCCATTCAATCTGAACCTTTGTGCAAAGACAGACTTTAGAAATCTGTCAGAGAATGAAAAAAGAATCCTCTCCAGTCAGCAGTAATGCTGCAGCATCTCACTGGGGGTCAGGGGTGGAGGGGGTGGGTGTAAAATGGGGAAGGTTATTTTTATTTTTTCACGGGATGTGGGTATCGCTGTCTAGGCCAGCATTTTTACTGCCCATCCCTAATAAGGGTGGGGTGGTGGTCCCCCTTCCTAAGTTGGGCATAGATAAAAGTTGACAGGAAGTGCATGCACACGTAAGATTAGATCACAGCAACAACAACTTGCATTTATATAGCGCTTTTAACATAGATAAAGCATTCCATGTCACTTCACAGGAGTGAAACAAAATTTGACACTGAGGAGATATTAAGCAGGTGAGGTGATGATCTGTTTTAAGGAGTGTCTTAAAGGGGGAGGGTGGGGGGGAAAGAGAGAGAGAGAGAGAAAGAGAGAGAGAGAGAAAGAGAGAGAGAGAGGGAGGGAGGGAGGGAGAGAGAGAGAGAGACGGGTTAACCACCTGAAATGTTACCTTAGTTTCTCTCCACATATGGTGTTAAACCTGGCGAGTGCTTCCAGCATTTCCTGCTTTTATTTCAGATTTCTATCATATGCAGTACTTTGCTTTTGTAGGAAATTAGATGGAGTGACAAATGTTAAGTGAAAACATAGGTGGGAATGGGGGGGAGGGAAAAATATATTAAATGATAAAACTTTATGGGATTAGAAGAGAAAAAAGAGACTTAAGAATTCAGACACAATTTTTCTTTTGAAATGAAACTGTGGTATATCCTTTGTGTGGTGTTTCCTGTCATCTGCGTTTGCTCTCATCCTCTCCAGATCTCTCTAACTGCAAAATCTAATGATTTCTAGAGGCAAACACACACTAAGCACAGTAGTTTCCAGCAGGGCTGGATTTTTACAAAGTTCCTGAGACGATACATTCCTCAGAGAGATACCCATATTAATATTATCATAACAAAGCAGGTTTCATTTACATACAGGCTGGAAAAGGGATAAGATATAATAGATATAGTTGCCTAAATCAGAATACAACAGGACAAGTGTTAGACAGAAATATTCTCAGCTGAGCAAGATTTGCATGTGTTCTTTGTGGTGAATTTGACTCCTGCCTCTAACAACTAATGCATGGTTTCCACAGAAGTCAGTTGATTAAAATACCCACAGGGGATCAGCTGAGAATGATAGGTTTTAAATAGTTTACAATATGCACACATCACCGGCAAGACCAGCGTTTATTATCCAACAAGTTGGAGAAAGTGATAGCGAGCTAGCTTCTTGACAACTGCCTGGCTTGCTAAACTATTTCACTTAAGGGTCAACCACATTTCTGTGGGTCCAGTGTGATATATAGGTCACATCGGGTGAGGATAGCAGTTTTCCTTCTCTAAATGGCATTAATAAACCAGATGGATTTTTACAACATGCCATGAGTCCTGCTTTTTAAATTTCAGATCTATTAAATTAACTGAATTTAAAACTAAAATTGCTATGGTGGGATTTGAACTCATGTCTCTAGATCTAAATCGTTAAACCCAGGCCTCTGGGTTACTAGTCCACTTACGTAACCACTGGGCTACCATCCCACTAGTGGCGACAATGCCAGAAACAAAGGCAAAGGGTTCTAAATGGAACCCCCTTTTTCAAGAGAAGCGAATAAAATCAAACCATTTTGACCAACTTAACGTCTCAACATTTTGTTTCTACCGCTTTAGCCGCCTTCACTATACTGAATTTGAGTGTATGTGGGACTTGTTGTATGTAAGTTTATGGATGCAAGTTATAACAACTTATGCTCCTAAGGCTCAGCCATTTCTTCGAATCAGTTTCTCTAATAGGGTCCACTTTGCTCAAGCAAGTTCTAAAAATTCCAAAAAAAAAGGAGCAAAGTAGAAGAATGGTCATGGTCATTAAGAAGTTTGTCCCGTTATTTTTTTGCTCTCTTCCTCTCCCACCTCCAACATGCATTTCCCCAATTATGCTTGCCCCGCCTAACAAAAATGGCTAGACAACTTGTCTGTGCCACCCCTGCAATATGAGTGACAGGCACTAATAGGCATCTTTTAAAAGTTTTAAACATTAAAAAAATAATTTACTTGAAAACGTTAGTGTACAATGTAACTCTCCAATGGGGTACTGTAGAGTTTTAATTCTTTAAGTAGTTATAGTAATTATAATTTTGATAAACATAGGACTGTAGCTTTAAGAATAACACTGTGTTGTAAGATCACATGATCTCTGTAAACCAATGGGTTAGTAGTGTGGGGAACCTCTGGGGGAAGAGTTCTTCTTTAGTTATAGAGTTTGATGCACACATGCAGTTGCTGCTCCTGTCTTGTAGATATAGTTAAATGTGTCCACCAAGAAAAGTTGCCTGGAAGATCAATTCTATAACAAACTGGTGATGAGGATAAATCAGATCTGGTACTGTACCTCACCAAGCGATTGTGGGTATCTAAGATAATCAAAAGGAAAAGATGATATACTCATCCGAGATGCCACAGTTTGGCAGAATCGATCCTTTTGAACCAGCCACAGACGATTGGTCTCAATATATAGAACGTCTTGCGTTCTTTTTTCAAGGCAACGAAATCACAAGGGAGGAAAAGAGAGCGATCCTCCCGAGTATTTGTGGGAGCAAGACCTATGGTTTAATTTGAAACTTGATGGCCCCCAGATTTGAAGGCCTTTGGTGAATTATTAGGCCTCGTTAAGGGACATTTTTAACCCAAGCCCTCAAGTCACAATGCCGAGGTTCAGGTTCAATTCATGGAATAGAGCCCCGGGGAAGACCATTGCTACCTACGTGGCGAAATTAAAAGAACTAAATGAAATGTTGTGATTTTGGTGAAACCCTGAATGATATGCTTGGAGATCATTTGGTCTGTGGCGTGCAGCAGGATACTATTCAGCGAAGTTTGCTGGCTGAAGTGAATCTTGATTTTAAGAAAGCATTAGAAATAACGCTGGCGATGGAAAATGCTGCAAGTGATTCACACGCGATTTAAAGTGCACAAAATGGCACCGTTCTCCTAATTGGACGAGAACAGTCAGCCAAAAGTGGCGCATAAAGCTGGGACTCCACTGCGAAGCGGGAAACAGCCCCCGCTAACCGAAAACTCAGAAGAAACAGCTTAACAGCAAAGTTGAAAACTATTTTTTATCGCTATGGGAATAATCATACTAACGATTGGCAATTTAAAAAGGTAGAGTGTTATTTTTGTCACAGAAGTGGACACATATTGAAACATTGCAAAGTGAGATTTAAACAGGCCTCCAGGCAACAATCAAAGTCCAATGAAGTATATGGTGTAGAAGAGCCAGAAACAACCAATTCTGACATTTATTCATTATTCAACATGAAAATTGGGAAGACAGAGCCAATTATTGTCACAGTGCAAGTGAATGGTTAAACCCTTAAAAATGGAAGTAGACATGGGTGTTTCTACCACTGTAATAGGAGAACACACTTTCAGATATTTAAATAAAGGTGATTAACAGTTAAATTTGGAACAAACATTTGCCAAGTTGAAAACGTATACAAGCAAAGAAATTCAGGTTAAAGGTATCACCAGAGTAACTTGTTCATTATAGACACCAATCGGCACAACTAGCAGTGATGGTATTAGAAGGCAGAGGAACAAGCCTTCTAGGTCGAAATTGGTTGAGGGAAATTAACCTTAATTGGCCAGTGAGATTTAAAAAGGAAGCAGGAAGAGTTCCTGAGTTGGAAAAGGAACAAGGCAAGGTACTTCAGAAAGAGCCTGGAGAGTCCAAGGACCGCAACTGGATGAAAAAGGACTGTGTAGCCATTCAGCAACCTGAAGAAATGAAGATTGTCTTAAACAACAACATGGGGAAGAACAGCAGAAGAAACCCAAGGAGACTCTGCTGAATGACAGAATTCAAGACGAAGCGAATGAGCTTCACAAAGAAAAGGAAAACCTGTTGAAAGACCTTCACACACGACAAGGATCCCTCAGGTCAAAGTTTTTGCCTCTAAAAATTATGAAGAGAAACAGGAAGAATTTAACACCTCTGGACAAACTGAAGAACCAGTTTGCAGAGAAGAAACAGCAATATCAAAGGTTCCAGGAGGAAGCCAACAGATACAATAAGGAGACAGAAGAGCTGAAGAATCAGTTGAAAGAAGCCAAAGAGGCTTTTAAAGCAAAAGTCATAGAACTTTCCAAGAAGAGAGTAGATAATGAAGTCATGGGTAGCTCAACTACTGAACAAAGACAAGTTGAGATTGCATCTGAGAGAAGTCTGGCTGACAGTAAAGTCTAAAAGAAAACAGAAACTAAATTCTGTGGTAGAAAGAAGAAGACACGTAGAATTACTGATGAGGCACTGTCTTTGAACAGGACTCAGCCTGATACTTCCCAATTTGGAGGGGGATGGTGGAGAAAAGTCAAGGGAACCAAAAAGTGACTCATGATTTGCATGGCTATGAGCGACAATTTACTCTTGGAGAAGTAGCATATGTAAAGAATTTCGGTGGAGGACCGAAATGGTTACCTGGTAAAGTAAGCTCTATGATTGGACCATTGTCATACCACATGGAAGTGGAGGGCTGGATCACCCGTTAGCATGTGGATTATTTAAGAAAAAGAGAGAGATATCCCAACAAAATGATGTTCCACCTGTAACCAATGCTGAACCAGTGACGTTGCTCAACCAAGGAGAGAAAGGCCTGATGTCTCTGTTGGAGTGGATGACACTGAACTGCCTGTGCCTAATGAGGTACCCGATGTTAATGCGGTTCCAGGGAATGTGGTTCCTGCAAAAGAATCGGAAGTCGTGGAACTGTGACGTTCCACACGGATCAGGAAACCACCTGAAAGACTGAGCTTGTAAGTTCATGACCTGTGTAAATGTTGTAATGTCATGAGATAAATATCCTTGTAAATACAAAATGTACAAAAACGTTAAATGGGGGAGGAAGGTAGTAATTATAGTTTTGATAAATGTAAGACTGTAGCTTTAAGAATAATCCTGTGTTGTAAGATCACATGATCTGTGTAAACCATTGGGTTCACAGCGTGGAGAATCTCTGGGGGAAGAGTTCTTCTTTAGTTATGGAGTTTGATGCACACATGTAGCTGCTGCTCCTGTCTTGTAAATAAAGTTAAATGTGTCCACCAAGAAAAGTTGCCTGGAAGATCAACTCTTAAATAAGTTATTTAAAATTAGTTACTCACAGGTGTTGTATTGACGTTAATTAAAAATGCTTACTTTTTGATAAACTTTCAGCAGCATTAATGAAAGCACCTACACCACATGGACTGCAGCGGTTCAAGAAGGCAGCTCACCACTACCTTCTCAAGGGCAATTAGGGATGGGCAATAAATGCTAGCCTATCTAGCGACACCCACATCCCATGAACAAATAATTTAAAAAACTGCACCAGATTACCACTCTTAAAATATATCAAACATTTTTTTTTAATGCATGGAGAATGGTATCAACATCCTGGGGGCTACCATTGACCAGAAGCGGAGTTGGGCTAGCCACATAAATACTATGGTTAAAGAGCAAGTCAGAGGCTAGGAATCCTGCAGTGAATAACTCATCTCCTGACTCGCCAAAGCCTATCCATCTACATAGCACAAGTCAGGAGTTTAATGGAATACCTCCCACTTGCCTGGACGAGTGCAGCTCCAACAACATTCACAAAGCTCGACACCATCCACGACAAAGCCGCCACTTGATTGGCACCCCGTCCACAAACATTCGCTCACTCCACCACTGATGCACAGTAGCAGCCGTGTGTACCATCTACAAGATGCACTGTAGAAGCTCAACCAAGGCTCCTTAGTTAGCACTGTCCAAACCCACAGCCACTACCAACTAGAAGGACAAGGGCAGCAGACACATGGGAACACCACCACCTGGAAGTTTCCCTCCAAGTCACTCACCATCCTGACTTGGGAATATATCATCGTTCCTTCACTGTCATTGGGTCAAAATCCTGGAACTCCCTCCCTAACAGCACTGTGGGTGTACCTACACCACAGGGACTGCAGCAGTTCAAAATGGCAGCTCACCACCACCTTCTCACGGGCAATTAGGAATGGACAACAAGTGCTGGCCTAGCCAGCGATGCCCACATCCCATGAACAAAATTTTAATAAAGAAATAACACCTACATTCTAATACGCTGCCCTATTGTGCTGGTTCAAAGGCAGATGTTAATTGTAACTTCACTTCGACAAAGCACGATTCTGAGTGCAATTTGCATCCAGATTTGCTGACTGAGCCCAAAATGGCAACTCTACTCTGAACAATCTATGGAGTATTGGTTAAACTTCCTTCATTATGCACAATACCATTTTGTTCTCAAATAAACTCTTGTAACCCATCTAATTTTCAGCTCAGTCAAGGCATTTGGCAAGTATTAGAGACTAGGCCAATGTTGGAGCTCTTGTGCATAGATGTGATAGCTTGTTCTGTTATGTCCTTAAACTTTAACTCCTTCAATATCTATCTCCACTGGCCAGTTGGTTACTAACTGGGAGCATAAGCTTTCCAAAATGAACAAAGAGAGGCTTGGACAATGTTTCTCCTCATGCAGTGGGGTGGTTTGGATATGAACTGCTAGAAACAGGAGTGGAGCTGGAATCCATAAAACTTAAAAAAATTCCACTTCCTTTATTAAACATTGTAAGGGCATCAAAGGGGTGGGATATGGACTTAATTGGATAACTTCAATGATTTAATACATGCTGTGCTATAAAGTGTTACAATCAGAAAACACACATGGCTAAAGAGACTCAGGTGACAGCCACCAGTAACATCACATACTTCAAAGTACACTTGATAATGACTTAAAAGTTCTTCGCTGAAGATTGATTTTGGTAAAGGATGTGGGCATCATCAGCGTTTATTGCCCATTCCTAGATGCTCTGGATATATGGTAATGGCCCACCTTCTTCTTGAGGCACTGGGTAGCAATTTGACGTAACTGATTGGTCACATTGGATATTAGCCCCATATTGGACAGATTAAGATGGCAATTTCCATTCCAAAAAAGAGGTTCGTCAACCAGTGGGTTTTAAATGAGAATCTAGCAACTTCCTGGCCATTTAATGATGCAGGCTTCTTATCTCTAGATTTAAATTTGTTACTTCACTTTTCGTTTTAAAAAATTAAAATTTTCAAACTGCCATGGTGGAATTTGAACTCACTAGACCTCTAGATAACTACCACCACTTTAAACATTCACACTCTCCACCAGTGATTCACAGTAGCGGCAGTGTGTACTATGTACAAGATGCACTGCAGCAACTCACCAAGGCTCTTTTGACAGCATGTTCCAAACCCGTGACCTCTACCACTTTAAAAGAACAAGGGCAGCAGACGCATGGGAACACCACCACCACCTGCAAGTGCCCCTCCAAGCCACACGCCATCCTGACTGGGAACTATATCGCTGTTCCATCACTGTCACTGGGGTCAAAATCCCGGAACTCCCTCCCTAACAGCACTGTGGGTGTACCTACACCAGAAAGATTGCAGCGGTTCAAGAGCCACAGCACACCACCTCCTCCTCAAGGGCAATTATGAATGGGCAATGAACACTGGCTTTGCCAGCGAAACTCACATCCCAAGAATGGATTAAAGAAAGTCAAATACCATATCCACTAGTCTCTCATATCCTATTTACAACAGTTCTATTGAAAGTGATACATGCAAGTCACAGTTTCATATTGAGTTCCCTCATCTACACCCTGGCGCATGATATTCTTTCCAAAATATAGTGATTTTCACCTGGGAGCTTGCCTTGTTTTCCCATTCTGTTCTTTTCAAGTGGGTGTCAGGACCACAGCAATGGACAGTAGCCTCTCACTTACCTATCATGTGTCTTGTGAAGTGATATCATGTTACACAATTGACCCAGCAGTGACAAATTTATCATTAACTGTATAGTATCTTCTAAAACCATATGTTGCAACTTCCTAAAATGATTTTTAGGTAAAGGAAGACCTTTGTATTGTACCCAGCCCAGAAGGTGTCCAATCCAATTCAATTGGATTCCCAGTCATTTCAGCATTAGTTGTTTATAATTCTTCTGGTCATAAAAGAAACAAAATATTAGGAAGGGTTTCTACTTCTGACAATTACCAACTGTATGTTTGCCATGTAAGCACTGGATGGGACCTTGCAGCACTGACTTTTACGATTGAAGAGGCTACTAACATTTGCTAGGCTGACGCTCTAGTGTAGTACCGAAGGAGTGCCGTGCTGTCAGAGGTGCCATTTTTTGGCAAGAAGTTAAATCATTTTCAGTTGGGTGTAAAAGATCATGGAAGAGCAGAAGCGTTCTCTTGGTGTTCTTGATCTCTCAACCAACACCAGAAAAACAGATTATCTGATTATCAAATTATTGTTTGTAGGACCTTGATGTGTCCGTGATTGGAACCCATCTACCACTTTAAACATTCACTTCCTCCACCACCGACGCACAGTGGCAGCAGTGTGTACCATCTACAAGATGCACTGCAGCAACTCGTCAAGCCTCCTTCGATAGCACCTTCAAAACCTGCGACCTCTGCTAGCTAGAACAACAAGGTTAACAGGCACATGTAAACACCACCATCTGCAAGTTCCCCTCTAAGTCACACAACTTCCTGACTTGGAATATAAATTGCTGTTCCTTTACTGTTGCCGAGTCAAAATCCTGGAACTCTGTCCCTAACACTGGGTGTACCTGCACCATACAGGCTGCAGCAGTTTGAGTAAGGCTCACTGCCACATCTCAAAGGCATTTAGGGATGGGAAATAAATGTTGGCCTTGCCAGTGATACCCATGGACAAATAATAGAACAATTGGTTGCAACATTTCATACATTACAACAATGACTAAACTTCACAAATACTTCATTGGCTGTATGGCACTTTGGGACACTCGAGGCTGTGACAAGCGTTATAGAAATGGAGGTCAGGTCTGGTTTTTTTTAAAATGGGTACTTGGCTGGGTGCTTGTCAGCAGCTGTAAAATCACCTGACAGAGAGTCAGTCAGTGCTTGCAAGAAAGGAATTCTATAGGGATAATCTACCCTTACTTAGGAAGAGCTCAGTTACCCCTGTGGCGGTCAGTACAGCTCAGCTCCCAACTGCCTCAAACATAGCTCAATTGCTTTCACACTGTGCAACAGCTGTGGCTCAGTTCATAGCACCCTCACCTTTGAGTCAGAAGGTTGTGGGTTCATGTCCCACTCCCGGAAAAAAAAAGTCATCAAGAACTGTGAATGTACTCGAAAGAGTTACACCCAGCGACCCGAGGGACAGCAGGACAGCCCACACTGCAGAGGCTCACTCTCCATTGTACAAGTGCTGTTCACTAAACTTCCCTTAGCCTTTAGCTAAGAAAGACGAGGATGGTTTTTGTTTTTATAAAAAAATATTTGGAAAGGACATTAAAAGGATAAAAGCATAAAAGCACAGAGTTCAGAAAACGCAGTTTAGAGTGTGTTATTTTTGGCTAACAGTTTGGTAAATGTATACAACAATGGATTTTACTGCCAACAGAAAACAATGCTAGCCAATTGTATGGACAACAGAGAGTACTATCTAATAACTTTGAAATGTTAACTGAATGCATATACACAAATGGCCACACCCGCTGAACAAATATTCTGGAAGAACAAGTGGAAAACTTGGGTGAGGGGGGAACCCTTTCGCTCTCAATCAGCCTCCCCCTTTCCCCACCTATAATAGCAGGAAGTGACAGTCGGAAAGTGACAGGGGGAGTTCGAAGCCAGTAATGTCTAATTAATTGTGCCTGGATCACTATTGTTCACACTGTAAAGGGGAAGTGTTTGAATAATTGATTCACCACATTTCTAGTATGTGTTATAAAACTTACTGACTCAGGTTTTGCTGGATTGGGCCATCTCACAGCATGACCCAGAGTTACACTTGTCTGTGCAAATTTGAGGTTTTAAAGTTTTTTGCTGAATGCGCAAGCTGATTAACAGTGTGCTGAGGGTAACAGTGCATCTGGGGCCTTGAGCAAGAAGAGTCATATGGGCTCAAAACATTAACTGTGTTCCTCTCCGCAGATGCTGCCAGACCTGCTGAGTTTTTCCAGGTATTTTTATTTCCGTTTGATTGACACCCCACCCAGCACCTTGGGTGGACTGAGAGGGAGCATGCCTCAATTACTATAGGTGAATTTAATATAGAATAGGTACAGAAAGAAAAATAACGAGGGAAAGAAAGAAGGAGCTTTGGTTAGTTGCTGCATTGCACCTTGTAGGTGGTGCACACCGCTGTCAAGGTGCACCAGCGATAGAGGGAATAAGTGATCAAGGCAGTGGATGGTGCCGGCCTATCAGGCTGTTTTGTCCTGTATGGTGTGGAGCGTCTTGAGTGTTGTTGCAGCCACATTCAAGCGGGCAAGTGGGGAGTATCCGTCAGACTCCTGACCTGGGCCTTGTAGACGGTGGACAGGTCTTGGGGAGTCAGGAGGCGAGTTACTCACAGAATTCCCAGCCTCTGTCCTGCTTTTGCAGCTGCAGTATTAATATGGCTGGTCAAGTTCAGTTTCTGGTCAGTTGGAATACCAGGTTGTTGGTGGTGGGAGAATCAGTGATGGTAATGTTAATGATTGTCAACATGAAAAACAATAAATATTTAGAGTGCCTTTAACATAATGAAATGTCCCAATTAGGCACTTCACAATAGCAATAAAAAAAACAAAGTATGACACTGAGACATGTAAGGAGATATTAGATCAGATATTCAAAAGCTTGGTTAAAGAGGTGGATTTTAAGAAATATCTTAAAGGAGGCCAGTGAGGTAGAGCAGCAGAGAGGTGTAGGGAGGGAATTCCAGAGCTTGGGGCCTAGACAACTGAAGGCATGACCACCTAGTGGAGCAATTAAACTTGGGGGTGGGGGATGCACAAGAGGCTAGAATTGGAGAAGCGCAGATGCCTCGGGGTGTTGACGGGTTGGAGGAGATTACCGAGATAGGGAGGAACAAGGTCATGAAGAGATCTGAAAACCAGGGTGAGGATTCTAAAATCAAGACGCTGCTTGACCAGGAGCCAGTGTAGGTCCATGAGCTCAGGCATGTTAGGGGAACAGGACAAGGGAAGGGTGTTAGATTCTCTCTTGCTGGAGGTGGTCAATGCCTGGTGCTTAAGGGGCAAGTAACAGTCGTGCCACACATCAGCCCAGGCACCAATGTTGCTAAGGTCTTGCTCCATCCAGGCACAGGCTGTTTCAGCACTAGGAGTTGCCAATGATTATGAACACTGCCACCAACAACAAACATCCCCACTTCGGACCTCATGATGGAGGGAAGGTCATTGGTGAAGCAGCTGGAGATGATTGGGCCTAGGACACAATCCCGAGGAACTCCTGCAGTGATGTCCTGGGACTGAGGCGATTGACCTCCAAAAACTGCACCCATCTTCCTTTGTGCTAGGACTCTAACCATATGCCTGATTAGACATGAACGCTTACACAAAAGATATATTGGGCAAATTAACAAATTATCACCTTTATTAATATGGCCACAATTTTATATCTTGGTCAAGTAAGAGAAACCTCCAGACCATCTCCCCTGACATAGGAGGTGCTTGTATTTGTAGTTTAGTTGAAAAGGCAGATCCATTGAAAGCATATTTTGAGGCTCTTAAGCCTTTTCTGGTTGAACATTGCTGAAAAGAGAGAGACGTGTTGTCGAAGCTTATCATCTTACACTCATCAGGACAAATGCTAGAATGCCAAATTACAAACGGTCACAACAATTTATACTACAGGAGAAAAGGATGCTGACTGGTTGGCAATTCGACTCTGATTAGTCAAGGCATTGCTATGGAGAAGGTCCACGGAGAACTATAGGTTCCCCAAGCTCCCGGGTACTCTCTAGTTTGTTACCAACTGAACTTTGAAACAAGTGCTCCTCAGCATCCAGGTTGTGATTTGTTAAATGTGCACGGATACTAAATGAAGACGGCAACATCAGTAGTTTTTAAGATTTAGATTTTGCTTTAGGATCTGGATGATGATGTAACACTCAGTTTCAGAGCACAGATAGCTAGCTGGCAAATATAACAAGAACCTACTTTTATATAGCACCTTTAATGTAGTAAAATAGCCTAAGTGCTTTATAAGACCATTAGATAACATTTGACTGAGCTCTCTTTCTTCCATTCCTAAAAGGGGTTCCTCTCTTTCGGTCCAGCTGTATGGATTTGAGAAACCCTCCCATTTCCTCATCCAGGTAGTCACTCACAGGATGAGGATTAACATCTTATTCCACAAGACATTCCACTAGATCATTGACCAGAGGTGATTTTCGTCCCCACCACCACCCCCACTCTCCCAAGCTCAGGCTCACAGAGGGAAACCACATGGTCATTGCGGTTAAGATCATGGAGGAGGGACTTCAGTTTTTACTTTTTACAATTTATATAAACAGCTTGGATGAAGGGATCAAAGATAAGGTTACTAAATCTGCAGGTGACACAAAAGATAGGTGGGAAAGTAAGTTGTGAAGAGGACATAAGGAGGCTACATTTTGGCTGGAAAATAAAAAAACGTATTATCTAAGTGGTGAGAGGTTGCACAGATCAGAGGTGCAGATGGGTCTAGGTGTCTCATGTTCAGTGCATGAATTGCAGAAGTTTAGTTTGCAGATACAGCAGGTAATTAGGAAAGCTAATAGAATGTTATCGTTTATTGTGAGGAGAATTGAATACAAAAGTAGGGAGGTTATGCTTCAGTTGTACAGGGCACTGGTGAGACCACATCTGGACTACTGTGTACAATATTGATCTCCTTATTTAAGGAAAGGTTTACATGCGTTAGCAGTTCAGAGAAAGTTTACTAGACTAATATCAGATTTGGATGAGTTGTCTTATAAGGAAAGGTTGGACAGGATAGGCTTGTAAACATTGGAGTTCAGAAGAGTAAGAGGCGACCTTTAAGATTCTGAGGGGTCTTGACAGGGTGGATGCGGAGAGGATGTTTCCTCTTGTGGGAGATTTTAAAACTAGGTGTTACTTTTTTTTAAAATAAGGGGTCACCGATTTAAGACAGATGAGGAATTTTTTTTCTCTCAGAAGTTTGAGAGCCTATGGAACTCTCTTCCTCAAAAGGCGATGGAAGCAGAGTCTTTGAATATTTTTAAGGTAGGGGGGTAGATAGATTCTTGATAAACAAGAGGGTGAATGGTTATTAGGGGTAAGCGAGTGGTTACAATCAGATCAGCCATGATTTTATTGAATGGTGGAGAAGGCTCGAGTGGCCTAGTGGTCTCCTCCTGCTCCTAATTTGTATGTTCATATGCCTGTTTGAATGCTCTGGAAGAGCGCTATTACAGGCCTAACAGGCTGAAAGGCCTCTTTCTGGCAGTAACCATTTTAGGGTTCCATTTGAAAACCTATTGGTTGCCACCTGGCCAACAAAGCAACAATTTTATGAAACCTTCAGCAGGGAATCATTGTTTGTTTTATTTTCTATACGTGGTGATGAAAAATAACCCTGTCATATTGGCTGGCTGCCTGCATAAATGATACTGACCCAAGAGGAGGGAGATAGCTGATAAGCAGTGGTCTGACAGATGGAAGTCCCAAGCTGCTCAAACATTCCCTGCGTAAAATATTCAATATCTAGTTTTGTTTCTGTCAGAACCAATAAAGACATTATCAATCACTCGCACATCTAAAAGCCTCGGGAAAAAAAAAACTGAAGCCATCTGAACCTCTTTTTTATTGCTAGTCCCCTACTGACATTAGTACAATAGATCACAAGCAATTTGTCTTTCCACAGTTATAACCAAAGGCCTAGTTGTTGGATTATGTACCACCTTGACCTCTATTCATGATAGTGTAACTAGAAAATCTTTTGTCCAAATTACTGTTATCTTACAGCTGCAATGAATGAAAACGTGTGCAAGTTTGGGTCGAGATATTTGGTCCCTGAGGGGCTGAACATAATGTTGCCACATATCACCATTGACTGCCCAGTCACCGTGTCTGTAAAAAGGCAGCATTTGTGTTTGTTTGCTGAGAAACGATCCTTTGCTTTTGCGGGGAAGAGATGAATAAGTAACCAAATACTTGCTGCTCATTTACAATACCCCAGTCATATGCAGGAGACACGTTTACGCCACAGATGTCATTAGCTTGTATACCCACCCATTACTGGCGATGATTAACAATTTTGTTCTATCAAGCCACAAAGGCTGAAAACACTCATGTTCTGGAGCACAGCCTAAGATCACAAACTGGATTCCTTAAGATAGACCCAAGGGGAAACAAAAAAGGAAGACAGAGCAGTCACCAAATGTTAAAGGCCAGATTTATTGAGCTTGACTTGCCAGAGACATAAAATGCACCACAATTGATCCCTTCAATGTGTTCCACTCCAACACCTCAACCTTTACAAGACTGCATGTGCTATTAGTGAGACTTGGTTGCAGGTGGAGCAGGACTGGCAGCTCAATGTTCCGGGGTTCCGTTGTTTTAGACGTGATAGAGGGGGAGGGATGAAAGAGGGAGGAGTGGCATTACTAGTCAGGGAAAATATCACAGCTGTGCATAAGCAGGACAGCCCGGAGGGCTCGTCTACAGAGGCCATATGGGTGGAGCTGAGGAATAGGAAAGGTGTGACCACACTAATAGGGATGTATTATAGACCGCCCAATAGTCAGAGAGAATTGGAGGAGCAAATCTGTAGAGAGATAGCAGACCGATGTAAGAAACAGAAAGTTGTGATAGTAGGAGATTTTAACTTTTCACATATTGACTGGGACTCCCATACTATAAAAGGGCTGGGTGGCTTGGAGTTTGTCAAATGTGTTCAGAAAAGTTTTCTAAAATGGCTTTAGGGTGAAAGGGGAAAGGTTTAGGGGGAACATTAGGGGGAACTTCTTCACTCAGAGAGTGGTGACAGTGTGGAACGAGCTACCATCTGACGTGGTAAATGCAGGCTCACTCTTAAGTTTTAAGAATAAATTAGATAGATACATGGATGGGAGAGGTCTGGAGGGTTATGGACTAGGTGCAGGTCAATGGGACTAGCGGAATAATATTTCGGCACAGACTAGAAGGGCCGAATGGCCTGTTTTCTGTGCTGTAGTGTTCTATGGTTCTATGGAGGGCAAAACATAGTCAAAGCTCATGTTCCAGAGTAAATATTGAAGACCACTTTATTAGCATCAGATTTATAATTCAGCACTAGCCTCTCAGTTGGGTGAACTTCCCAAGTATCAAATTATGAAAACATCTGTTTGGTAAGCACACACGTTATGGCTAGTGTTGCCAGCTCTAGTTGGACACCTTCCTGGAGAGTTCATTACATGACCTCCCAACTCCAATGACCCCAAATAGTCCCCTTTCACCCCATTTTTAGTATTTCTATAACTAATTAATGGAGTTGCTCAAAGAAACTGAAAGAAAGCATCAAATTTTGTTTGCAGCAGCATCCTGGCAATTAATCTTCCATTCCTGGAGACTCCGGGGCAATCCTGGAGGGTTGGAAACCCAAATTATGGCAATGTGATTTGAAATATAACTGTGTTATATAGGAAGCAAGACCTGAATGCAATCATGGGTCAAATTTACACAGCATGGCTATCAATTTCTGTGACTAGGGTTATGATGGTTCGCTGCACTAAGATTGACATCTTTGCCTGGTACATATAAATGAAAGTTGACAGAGGATTGACCCAAGCAATACGAGTGCTGTCACAGCATTAAAATATCTCTCAAATAAGCAAAGAGTTGATTCACACATTGGTCCCGGAAGGTTGTTCATCTCAGTAATGCGAGCGTGCCCCCATAGATTGGGCGGGATGGAATGGGAGGTTGAGGGCGGTGGGGGTGGGGGGTGGGGGGTGGAGTGGGGTGCGTGGTTGGGGGAGTGGGGAGGTGGGTGGTTAGATCTCAGCCACTTAAACCTCAGAGCAGCACTGAAGTGTATCCCAACATTTTCATTTCCCATCAGCATAACACTGGAAGGCAGGAGTCCACAGAGGTAAAAGTAATCCTTTGTTTTGTTTTTGTTTTTATTTAGGTATTTTTGTTTTTGTTTTGGATTTCCAGCATCCGCAGTTTTTTGCTTTTAATCATTCAATCAGTCTCTACTTACATCCTGACTGGAAATAAAATGGCCATGCCAGTTGGGAACAAGATGCTGTGCTGACGTATGAGTGAAGCTCAATTAATTAAGACAATCCAGGCTGTCCTTTTGTCAGTGTTATTACAACTGAACGCAGGCTTTACCATCTCCCAGAATCCGCGTCACCCCATGACAAGAGAAAGAGGAAAACAGATAACTAAAGTGCAGAACAGCCAAAGAACTCTGCCAGCATCATCAACACAAGCTTAGAAGGTTAATGACCATTTAAGGCAGTCATACATTAAAGGTCAGAGATAAAAGTCAGAGGCCACTGCAGTATAAGGGTGTTTGGCATTGCAAAGGTTAATGTGAGACTGGCAAACAGTACCACCCACAGTGTGAAGAGTCACATGTCAATAGACCTGCACACAGAGCAGGCAGGTTATTATGTAGAGCAGGCATGATTTAGAAAGTCTGGTCAAATCTAGCATGAGGACAGCACTTAAGTCAGGGCTGTACCTTGGAGATGTACAGAGTTATGTGTTACCAATAAACAGTTATTGTTTAACCTTACAAGCCTCTGAACCTCTTAGGGAGAAACCAAACAACTGGACAACATGGTGGCAGCTAATGAACGAACCCAAAACCTCAAAGTGGCTGAAGGAGGATTCCGAATCTCGAGGCATGAAAAAGTAAAGAAACTGCAGTCTGACCTGCGAAAAGGGTATCTAAATTGAAGACGTAGTTGGAAGTCATCTGAGAAAGCTCCATTGCCAGATCTGATCAAATGCAGGACCTGGCCAGACCACAAAAGAGTGAGCAAAAGCCAAAACTGATCGAATGCAGAGACAAGGGACCTAGCCAGATCACAAAAAGGGTGAGCAAAATTCACTAAAATGCCGAACTAACCTTTTAAAAATGATCAGTACACTAACCAGACTGAGCATGCTGATTGGTTAACCAGCACAGCTGGAAGAATGCTGAAGCCCAGGTCCAGAGGCAGCGCCACACCACACCACAGCCAAGCTCAAATGAATGAAAAAAATTAAAAGCAGAAGGCTGAAAAATTGGCTTCAAATTTATTTTCCCAGGCTTAAAAAAAATGGCAAGTCGCTGGTCCAAACGACTTATCTGAAGATTTCCTACAAAATCACTAATTTTTTCAAACGTTTCCAAGATGCTAACAGAAACCCCCTGGTGGCCAACTCACAAGCCTGGATGTGAAGGATATACAGAGACCAGGATGCTTAGTAGAGAGACGTATTGCTTACTACAGAGTTGTCCTCTCCTCTCTAACACACCAGACAGCTTGTGTTAATCGTTTGATAAAACAATTAAACTAAATTAGTAAAACGAGGGACAAATCAAGAAGCAGCCCCTTAAAAGGAATGCTGCAAACGGAAAGTCAAATGTTAAAAGAAGCTTACCAACGTTAGATTGTGGTGAAAAAGCGTTAATAAAGCACCCCAGTTCCCACGGTGCCTACCAAGCACGAAAGGCCTCTATTGTGCCAGCAGACACTGCGTGCTCCCTGTCCAAGGAGACCCGGCTGCAAACCTAGCCGCAGACAGTTGGGCTGGACGACCCCCTGAGTCAGCCGCTGCAGACAGCCTGTGATTTTTTTTTAAAGCAAGATGTAATCTTGTTCATTTAAAAAAAATATATAGCTGAATGCTCAACCTGACCAAAGGTGGGTATAAAATGGAAACCGTTTTTAAACTCTTATTAACTTTACATGGTGGACAGGCTGTGGCTGGCTTTTCCTTATATACAAATTGAGTATCATTAGCAAATCAACACCCAGCACATGTTCACCTTATTACCATCAAGTACTGGGTATTTAACACTCATTAAACACAACTTATTAGATGCTCACACCCTCCAAAACCCAACAAGCACAGGGACAGGTGATAAAACAGCTACTGCAGTGTCATCCTGGAAGAAGAAAAATAAAATGTGCTCCCCTGTTATGAAAAACAGCTATGGATGGTAAATTGAAATTACCAGACTGCTTTGAACTCATGCAAGGGCCAAACCTGATGCAAAATTGGGTGTCATGGAGAGAAAAATGTTTTTAGAGTAGTGCATCAGGATTAAGTAGGAAATCAGAGAAAGACCAAGTTAATGTGTTTTTATACTTCTTTGAGGTATTTACTGATGAAGTAATCCTAATACAAGACATTGATGGGTCCTCAGCCAGCTTTGATGAGATATTAAAAGCCTTTGACAAGTATTTTAATCTTCATGTTGTGGAGTGCACAGAGCTTAAAGGGAGGGATAGAACACCCTCAATAGGCAATGAAAGGGCAAAGGACAATACCCAAACAAACCACACGATGGTGGCAGACCAGGTCAGTGCTATGGAGCGCATGAGCTGAAGAGTTTAGTGCGGAGGAAAAGAGAAGTCAGAGAACCAGCCAGAAGGCTTAGATATAAATCTTGATGAAGATGCTGACACATTACCCAAACTGCAACAGCAGGTGGCAGCGCTGAGCCAACCAGCTCTGATTGAAGGCAGAGTTGTAGAACATTCCAAGCTGCAGGTAGATAAAGAAAGGACAGAAATAAGATTGGAAAATGTTTATAACAGAGCTGAATTTGAAGACTTGGAACACAAGATTCAAGCAGAGTATGTACCTTTCAACAGGTATGATAGACTAAAGTTTTCAATAAACCAAACGGTTCAAGATCTGAAGAAACAAATTTCTGAGGCATCATGACAGTACAAAAAGGCTTTGAAAGGGAAAAAAGGTTGAATGTTGAGAAAAATGCAACAAGCGAAAATCTGAGTCATATGAAGAATCAGTATGTATCGCCAGAAAAGCATGAGGAAATAACAACTCTGAATTGCATTGTTGGCAAATCAAAGAGGGAGTTGGGAGAACTCAGCCAGAAATACAGCCAGGCACAACAGCAGGCAGAAAATGTACTCAAAGAGATTCGCTGCCCTGAAAATCTCTTTGAATATTCAATACATGACCCTGGGAAAACATGAGGAATTTTAAAAAGATGTTGAATACTACTTCAGGAAAAGCTGTATTGGAACTACCCGCAGCGACAAAACAATGCACCGAAGTGCAGAGTGAGAAGGCAAGAGCTGAACCAGAAAATAAACAGTTGAAAGAACAGCTGATTGCCCTTCAAGATCAAATGCAAAAGGAACACATAAACCTTCAACATCATGAAGACTGGCTTGAACAGCAGAACCAAGTCAAAGAGACTGTTGAATTACAAGAAATTAAAGAGGAAACTTTTTTAAAAAATTGTTGATGGGATGTGGGCATCACTGGCCAGGCCAGCATTTATTACCCATCCCTAGTTGCCCTAGAGGGCATTTAAGAGTCAACCACCAGATCAGGTAAGGGCAGCAGATTTCCTTCCCTAAAGGGCACTAGTGAACCAGATGGATTTTTACAACAATCAACAATGACTTCATGGTCATGGACTTTTTAATTCCAGATTTTTATTAAATTTGAATTCCACCATCGGCTGGGATTCGAACCCAGGTGCCCAGAGCATTACCCTGGATTTCTGGATTATCAGTCTAGTGGCAATACCACTACAACACTGCCTCCCCTTTGAGCTTTGCAAAGAAAGGGGAAACTTGTTCAATGATCTTCACACAATCCAAGGATCCCTCAGGTCAAAGTTTGTTTCTCAGGAAAATAAAGAAGAGAAGCAAAATTAATTTAATGTCACCCTCAAAGAACTGAAGAACCAATTGGCAGAGAATACTTAGCAATGTTCTATATTCCAGGAGGAAGCCAAGAGGCACAAGAAAGAGACTGCAGAGCTGCAGAAAACAATTGGACATTTGGAAGAGAACTTGGAAAAGCATTACATTTCTAAAGGGGTATATGAAGAAATGAAAAGCAAGTTTGATCAAGCCATGGATCAAAAGGATGAACATGGGGAAAAAGTGATGTGAAGGTATACAGAGGTCGAACTGCGAAGTGAAAGATCACAAGAGGAAGATGCCAAGCTGCAGACACCCAGACATTCAAAGAGGGAGTGCAGTTATAGCACATTCCTGTTGAAGGATTTAAGAAAATAAAATCATCACGGAACAACATAGTTTTGGAACTGCATGAGGAAAAGGAAACAATGAAGAATTCCTATGTACAGGGGCAACAAAAAGTAGAAAACTTGCAGGTCCAACTTGTCCATCAGAAAAATAATTCTCTTCCACTTCTGTAACATACCCAATTGAAAGTCACTCATGAAGGAGCGTGAAGAGGCTCAGAACCAATAAGCCAAAGTAAAATTACAGAGTGTGAGCTCGGAGGATAGCACAGAGGAATCAGGCCCTACTAAGGAAGAACTGTTCAATGCAGAGAACCAATGCTCGTGAACAAAAGATGAGTTTGCTGATGAAAAGCGAGACCTGATGAGAACACTGGAGTGTCGCTCACAGGAAGTAGAACACTTGAAAGAGGACTTGAAACACTTAAAGGATAACCTTGTAGAAACAAATTCAATGAAGATAGATCTTCAATTAGAAATTTGATGAATTCCAAGTACCAGAAGTCTCATTAAGTATGATGAAAAATGCCTGGAATTGGAGGAGGAATTGCTGATGAATCAGAATAGCTGGTTGAATGCGGAATTAACAACTAAGACTGATGAAATTATTAAACTTGGATCCAATCTGAAGAATATGAAAGATGAGATGCGCAGTATGGAAGAGCAAATCTAGACTTTAAAAGCAGATACGGAAAATTCTAAGAAACAGACTGAGGATTTAATGAATGAATTGAAAGAGTCTAAGGAGCAGTCAGTGACCATGGAAGAAATGGTCTGAAAATAACTGGATGCCCAGGTGAAGTTGTTAAATTTGTATAAGGGTTCTTCAGGTAACTCAAACAAAAACAATTGAGTCCACCAGAGTTGAATCAAAAGACTATTGAGGTTGAAAAAGAATTGGAAAATAAGGGAGTAAACAAATATTTGGGTGAAATTACGAAACAAGTGGAAATGTAGGTTCCATTTTGGAAAGGTCAATTTCCAGGAACGTCATGGGGGACCCACGGAAAAAGAAAACCCGAGTCCACTTTATGAATCAACGGAGTGGACGCTCCCTTCAGAACGAATGGGACAAATGCAGGGCGTCCAAATAAAACAAACGGGTTGTTGACAAGGAGAAATTCAACTCCAAGGAGCACAAAAAGAAAACCAGAAGGAGACAGCGAAGTGCCAGAAACACAGATGACTAATGATTTCAACTCCACTCTAAAAAGGTTGCCCAAAGCAACTGAGCTCACCACTGCTCTAAGTGTGACTAGAACCGTCAAGCCTCCAGACTGTCTGAATTTACAAAGTTGGAGACTTTGGAGTGGAGGTGGGGTAGCACGTAAAAAAAAGATTGTTATGCAAATATGTTGGATAAAGAATTGGATGGGTATAGTATAAGGGTGTTTGGCATAGCAAGGATTAATGTGGGACTAGAGACCATTGCCATCTACTATGTGATGTAAAGAGTCATATGACAAGAGACCTGCACGCAGGGCAGACAGGTTAGTACATAGAGTAGATGTGACCTAGAGGGTCTGGTTGAAGCCAACATAAGGGCAGCACCTAGTCAGGGCTGTGCTTCAGAGACGTACATAGCTATGTGTTACCAATAAACAGTTACTGTTCAATACTACAAACCTCTGAATCTCTTAGTGAGACACCAAACAACCTTACAACAGGCACAGTATTATACAACACAGCCAAAGTTTAATTTACTGATGTGCATTGTGTGAAGCATCACAGAGTCCTACGCACTTTACACACCAAAGCAGATCATATATCAGATCAATCAGAACCAACGAGGAGAGTGCTGAGAATGTTTATGAGAATGGTACTATAGATGAGAAACTTCAGATCATCCTGGAATGCAAAGATAATCCCGGCATCTTTTCTCTACTGCAAACTGTCTCCTTAAATCCTTCTCTACAGTCCCCTTCAACAATAAGTATGAGGAGCTCATGGATTTCTTGGTCACAAAGATTAAAATCTAATCAGCTGTGTCCCTCCCTTCCATTAGCCCACCTAGCCAAACTTCCTATAATGCTGCTCTCTGCCCAAGCCCTGAAGTCACATCTTTAGTTTCTCTCCTCTCACCCTTCATGGCCTCTCGGAGTTAAACTTGTGCATGACACTCACCTCGTGCTCCCTTGATCCTATTCCCACTAACTGCTGACCACCCAACTTCCCCTCCTGGTCACCATGTTAGCTGACATTGTCAACGGTTCTCTTAGGGTGTTGTCCCTCTCTCCTTTAAATTTGCTGTCATCACCCCTGTACAAAACCCAACCCTTGACCCCACTCTCCTGGCAAACTACCACCCCAACTCCTATCTCATTTTCCTCTCCAAAGTCCTTGAATATGTTGTCACCTCCCAAATCCATTCCCATCTTTCCTGGAACTCCATGTTTGAATCTGTCCAAATAGGTTTCTGCCTCTGCCACAGTTCTTAAAGTCACAAATGGCATCCTATGTGACTATGACAAAGGTAAACTTTCCCTCCTCATCCTCCTGGACCTGTTTGCAGCCTTTGACATGGTTGACTACACCATCCTCCTCCAATGTCTCTCCACTGTCAGCCAGCTGGGTGGAATTCTCACCTGGGTATATTCTAATCTATATAACAGCAGTTAGCTGGTGGAATAGTGGTAATGTCACTAGACCAGAGGCCCAGGAAGATGGGCTCAAATCCCACCATGGCAGTTAGGAATTTAAATTCAATTAATAAATATGGAATACAAAGCCAGTCTCAGTAATGGTGACTGTGACAACAATCATTGATTGGTTGTAAAAACCCATCTGGTTCACAAGTGCCCCTTAGGGAAGGAGATCTGCCACTCTTACCTGGCCTGGTCTACATGTGACCCACAGAAATGTGATTGGCTAAAAGGGAGGGAAGTTAAGAGTCACTCAGTTCAAGGGCAATTAGGGATTGGTAAAAATGTTGACCTTGCCAGTGACACCCACATTACATGAAAGAATAAATAAGTGAATTTCTTGCAATGGCTTCCCTCCAGCTTCCACACCATTACCCCTATTTTTCATTTACATGCTGCCCCTTGGCGACATCATCAGAATGTACGATGTTAGTTTTCACATGTATGCTGACAATGCCCAGCTCTATCTCACCACCACCTTTCCTGATTCCTCATAATTGCTTAAGTATCAGACTGCTTATCCGAGTATTGATCTATTTAAGGCTGAGATGGAATTCACTGAGGATGGTGAATTCTCTACCCCAGAGGGCTGTGGAGGCTCAGTCATTGAACGTGTTCAAGACATAAATCTATCGATTTCTGGGTAACAATGACACCAATGGATATGGGGATAGTGGAACAAAATGACATGAGGTAAATGATCAGCTGTGATCTGTTTGAATGGCGGAGCAGGCTCGAGAGTCTGAATGGCCTACTCCTATTCCTATTTCTCTCGTTCCTACGATTGAGCAGAGATTTCTGTCAATTACATATGGGGAAGACTGAGGCCATTGTGTTTGGGTCCTGCTCGAAACTCTGCTCTCTTCTTCAGAAGGGGAGTCATGTTCAACTTGAAACATTAACTCTGTTCCTCTCTCCACAGATGCTACCAGACCTGCTGAGTTTCTTTTCCAGCACTTTCCATAAATATAAATTTTTGCTGTTGTCCGTACAGCAGAAAAGGTTAAGGGGAGGTTTAAAAGACATGTTCGAAACCGTGAGGGGTTTTGATAGGGTCGATGGAGAGAAGTTATTTCTACTGGCAGAAAGCCCAGTAAATAGTGGTCACAGATTTTCAATAATTGAAAATAAATCCAGGAGGAGAATGCGAAGTTTAAAAAACAACACAGCGAACGGTGATCTGGAATACACTGTTTGGAGGTATGGGTGGAAGATTCAACAGTGACTTTTGAAAGAAAATTGGATATGTACTTGCAAAAGATAATTTGAACAGCAATGGGAAGTGAACTGGGGGGTGAGGGATGGTGGGGAGGGTAGTGGATTGGGACTAATTGGATAATTCTCTTAACAATGTGGCGTGGCACAGGAGGACTCAGTTATCCCACAAACAGAGATTTGCCCTCAGATTGTGCTCTATTAAAAATACACACGTGATTTGAGAAATGATTTCTTTCCTTTGCTCTCCCATTTCTCACTGCTCACCCAGGCAAAAAACACACTACTTTGGTTCCAATCTCAAATGTGGTGGATTTTGGACTCAGAGACTGAGAATTAAAAACATAATAATAACCCTAGCACAAAGAACTCATGGCAGTGTTTACTGCCAGTCATTACACATTTTATAATGACAGTGCATACACAGTGCATTGTTAAAACTGGAGCTATGTTGAAGCTGATCTGACCCACAAGAACTACTGCTGTAAATAAATATCAACCCGAGGGCAATTAAAATTTAGTTGCTGTTGGTGAGGATACATGGATTGGTTGCCAAGTGCTTGCGAATCTCCAGTGCCAGATTGCCTCTAGAAAATTTCCAACCTCATCACTTTTAAAATAAATACTTTTGACAATTATGGCGACCTGGTATATGGTTCTACCCACAGCAGGTAAAGCTGATGCATTGTTTTACAAAGCTGACACAATAAGCAATGCGTTTTCATGTAGAGGAATGGAGAACTAAAGTCCTTTTTAAGTTTGGATCTTTTTAAGCTGGACATCTACCTCCCTCTTAACAACATTTCTATTTCTCACACATGGAAACTGGGATTCCTGGGCCTTTGGAATACCGACAGGTATAAGGATCCATGAGTGTCTTTTATTTGTACTACCTGTGGGTCAGGAGGAGTGGCCTAAAAAGCTTACCTGTACAGTCCGGATCCCCATGATCAGCTGACCCCCCAGCCCTTCCGCAATGGCTAATTTTCCCCTCCCCCGTACACACGATGTTTGACATACCATTCCATCCTGCCAATCAGGCGTGGCGTCATGTGGTAAACCCAAGCAAACTACTAAATGACATTCTGTGTTTAATTACTGCAGGTTGTCTAGGAAAACCTTGCTTCCATGTTATCATGTCTGAAAGCCACTGCCCCCCACCCCCCAACACTCCCACTGGCTCCCCTCCCAGACAAATAGGGTCATATTGTCCAATTTTCCCTCTAATTTTTCTTCACTGTGCATGGCCTGTTTATTGCACGGCACAGTCCCTTTGATGTTGCCATGTGGCTACACATGCACGCATCTTAAAGGGTCCAATTCTTGTGTGCACCTGTTTGTCTGCCACAGGGTAATTTCTGGACCGTGCAGCTTAGAGAGAACATTCATAATGTCCTATTTGATCTTCCTCCTTCTTTACATTCTAGCATGTTAAAGACCAATCCACAAGAGAAGAAATAGCCATAAGACATAGGAACAGAAATTAGGCCATTCGGCCCATCGAGTCTGCTCCGCCATTCAATCATGGCTGATAAGTTTCTCAACCCCATTCTCCCGCCTTCTCCCCGTAACCTTTGATCCCCTTACCAGTCAAGAACCTATCTATCTCGCTCTTAAATACACTCAATGACCTGGCCTTCACAGCCTTCCATAGATTCACCACTCTCTGGCTAAAGAAGTTTCTTCTCTTCTCTGTTCTAAAAGGTCTTCCCTTTACTCTGAGGCTGTGCCCTCGAGTCCTAGTCTCTCCTACTAATGGAAACATCTTCTCCACGTCCACTCTATCCAGGCCTTTCAGTATTCTGTAAGTTTCAATCAGATCCCCCCCTCATCCTTCTAAACTCCATCGAGTATAGACCCAGAGTCCTCAAACGTTCCTCATATGTTAAGCCTTTCATTCCTGGGATCGTTCTCGTGAACCTCCTCTGGACCCTCCCCAGGGCCAGCACATCCTTCCTGAGATACGGGGCCCAAAATTGCTCACAATATTCTAAATGTGGTCTGACCAGAGCCTTATAAAGCCTCAGCAGCACATCCCTGATTTTATATTCTAGTCCTCTCGAAATAAATGCCAACATTGCATTTGCCTTCCTAACTACCGACTCAACCTGCAAGTTAACCTTAAGAGAATCCTGGACTAGGACTCCCAAGTCCCTTTGCACTCCAGATTTCTGAATTCTCTCCCCAATTAGAAAATAGTCTATGCCTCTATTCTTCCTACCAAAGTGCATGACCTCACATTTCCCCACGTTGCATTCCATCTGCTATTTCTTTGCCCATTCTCCTAACCTGTCCAAATCCTTCTGCAGGCTCCCCGCCTCCTCAATACTACCTGTCCCTCCACCTATCTTTGTATCATCTGCAAACTTAGCCAGGACGCCCTCAGTTCCTTCATCTAGATCATTAATGTATAAAGTGAAAAGTTGTGGTCCCAACACTGACCCCTGCGGAACTCCACTAGTCACCGGCCGCCATCCTGAGATGGACCTCCTTATCCCCACTCTCTGCCTCCTGCCAGACAGCCAATCTTCTATCCATGCTAGTACCTTGCCTCTAACACCATGGGCACTTATCTTACTGAGCAGCCTCCTGTGCGGCACCTTGTCAAAGGCCTTCTGGAAGTCCAAGTAGATAACATCCATTGGCTCTCCTTTGTCTAACCTACTCATTACCTCCTCAAAGAATTCTAATAGATTTGTCAGGCATGACCTCCCCTTGATGAAACCTTGCTGACTTTGCCCGATTTTACCATGCACTTCCAAGTATTCTGAAATCTCATCCTTAATAATGGAATCTAAAATCTTACCAATGTCCGAGGTAAGGCTAATCAGCCTGTAATTTCCCGTCTTTTGCCTCACTCCCTTCTTAAACAGGGGGGTTACATTAGCGATTTTCCAGTCCTCTGGGACACTCCCTGACTCCAGTGATTCCTCAAAGATCACCACTAACGCCTCCACTATCTCTTCAGCTATCTCCTTCAGGACTCTGGGGTGTAATCCATCTGGTCCAGGTGATTTATCCACCTTCAGACATTTCAGTTTTCCTAGCACCTTCTCCTTGGTAATGGTCACCATATTCACCTCTGCCCCCCGACTCTCTTGAACTTTGGGGATGTTACTCGTGTCTTCCACTGGGAAGACTGATGCAAAGTACCTATTCAAAGTACCATTTCTTTGTTCCCCACTACTACTTCTCCAGCGTCATTTTCCAGCAGCCCAATGTCCACTTTTGCCTCTCTCTTACCCTTTATATATCTAAAAAAGCTCTTGCAATCTTCTTTTATATTACTGGCTAGTTTACCCTCATATTTAATCTTCTCCCTCCTTATTTCTTTTTTAGTTGTCCTCTGTTGCTCTTTGTAGGCTTCCCAATCCCCTGGTTTCCCATTGCTCTTCACCGCATTGTATGCTTTCTCTTTAGCTTTTATGCTGTTCCTGACTTCCCTTGTCAGCCATGGTTGCCTCGTCCTCCCTTTAGTATGCTTCTTCTTCCTAGGGATGAATTTTTGCTGTGTCTCCCAAATTACTCCCAGAAACTCCTGCCATTGCTGTTCCACTGTCTTTCCTGCTAGGCTCATCTCCCAGTCAATTCTGGCCAGCTCCTCCCTCATGCCTCTGTAGTTGCCTTTATTCAACTGTAATACCGTTACATCTGAATCCAGCTTTTTCCTCTCAAATTGCAGGGTAAATTCTATCATATTATGGTCACTTCCTCCTAAGGGTTCCTTCACCTTAAGCTCCCTTATCAAATCTGCCTCATTACACATCACTAAATCTAGAATCCATTCTTCACCAAAACCTCAACTGATCTCAACCTCTTCCTTGCACCAGGAGCTTCATAATATTGAAACCCAATTTCGGTTCCCCCGAATTACTATTGCCCCATAAGACTCCTCAATTTTAAAAAAAATCTTCATGTGCTCTGAGGTTTTGTCCTTCACATAGGTTTTATATATTTTGCAAAACCAGTCTGTGTGTACTATACAATTTCCATTTTCCTGAATATACCAATAAAAAGGAGCCATATGGGCAAAACACAGAAGGAACAAACAGTTCATCTAAACCCAGCTTGATTCTTTTGTGGGCCACTAATCTGCACAATCATGGATTCTATTCCATTCTAGTAATTTCCCAGATAAGTTCTACAAAACCTGTCCCCAATTCCCAAATGTAATTGAACAAAACAGAAGAATATTAACAGGGGCATTGAATACATGAGTAAGGAGGTCATGTTGAACTTGTATAAGATACTAGCTAGGCCTCATCTGGAGTACTGTGTTCAATTTTGGGTGCCATACCTGGGGAAGGATGTGAAGGCATTGGAGAGAGTGCAGAGGAGATTCACAAGAATGATTCCAGGGATGAAGAACTGGAGCTATGAGGATAGGTTGAGACTGTTTTCCTTGGAGAAAAGAAGTCTGAGAGGAGTCTTGATTGAGGTATTCGATATCCTGAAGGGTATGGACAAGATAAATAGTGAAAAATAGTTCCTACTCAAGAGAACATCAGATTCAAAATAATTGACAAAAGGAGTAAATGTGATGCAAAGAAAATTTTTTTCAACCAGAGGGTGGCTGGAGTCTGGACCATAAGATCTAGGAGCAGAAGTAGGCCATTCAGCCCATCAAGTCTGCTCCGCCATTCAATGAGATCATGGCAGATCTGATAATCCTTAACTCCACTTTCCTGCCTTTTCCCCATAACACTTGATTTCCTTACTGATTAAAAATCTATCTCAACCTTGAATATACATAATAACTCAGTCTCTACAGACCTCTGTAGTAAAGAATTCTACAGATTCACCACCTCAGAAGAAATTCCTCCTCATCTCTGTCTTAAATGGGTGACCATTTACTCTGAGATTATGCCCTCTGGTCCTAGACTCTCCCACAAGGGGAAACAACCTCTCAGCATTTACCCTGTCAAGCCCCCTAAGATTCTTATATGCTTCAATAAGGTCGCCTCTCATTCTTCTAAACTCCAATGAATACAAGCCCAACCTCTCCTTATAAGAAAATCCCTTCATACCCGGGATCAACCCAGTGAACCTTCTCTGGACTTCCTCCAATGCAAATATATCTTTCCTCAGATAAGGGGACCAAAACTGTTCACAGTATTCTAGGTGTGGTCTAACTAGTGCCTTGTATAGTTTTAGCAAGACTCCCCTATTTCTATATATATAACCGCACATGTGCATAACCTCACATTTCCCCACGTTATATTCCATTTGCCAAGTTTTTGCCAACCCATTTAACCTGTCTATATCCCTCTGTGGACTCTTTACGTCATCCTCACCACTTGCCTTCCCACCTATTTTTGTGTTTTCTGCAAACTTGGTGATAGTACATTTACTTCCTTCATCCAAATCATTAATATATATTGTAAATAATTGTGGCCCCAGCACTGATCCGTGTGGCACTCCACAAGTTACAGGTTGCTATCCTGAAAATGCACCCCCCTTATCCCAACTCTCTGTCTTCTATTAGTCAGTCTATCTAATATGCTACCCCCAACACCATGGGCTCTTATCTTATTAAGTAGCCTTATGTGTGGAACCTTATTGAATACCTTTTGGAAATCCAAATATATTACATCTACTGGTTCCCCTTTATCTACCCTGCTTGTTACCTCCTCAAAGAATTCTAATAAATTGGTCAGGCATGATTCCCCCTTCATGAAGCCATGCTGACTCTGCCTCATTATATTACACATTTCTGAATGCTCGCTACTACATTCTTTATAATAGACTCTAACATTTTCCCAATGACGGATGTTAAGCTGACTGGCCTATAGTTACCTGTTTTTTGTCTTCCTCCCTTTTTGAATGAGGGTGTTACATTGGCAGTTTTCCAATCCTCTGAGACTTTTCCAGAATCTAAGGATTCTTGGAAGATTACCACCAGTGCATCCCCTATTTGTGTAGCTACTTCTTTTAATATCCTAGGATGCAACCCATCAGGTCCAGGGGACTTATCGGACTTTAGCCCCCTAAGTTTCCCTGATACTTTTTCTCGTGATAGTTACTGTATTTACTTCCTCCCCCACCTTTTTTCCCCTTGGAACAAACTTCCTGAAAAGGTGGTGGAGGCAGGTTCGATCGAGGTATTCAAAAGGGAATTGGATTGCTAGCTGAAAAGAGAGAATGTACAAGGTTACAGGGATAAGGCAGGGGAGTGGAACTAGGTGGAATGCTCTTTCAGAGAGCCAGTGTAGACTCAATGGGCTGAATGGCCTTCTGCACTGTAAACATGCTGTGATAGAGTTAAAAAAAACCCTGTGTGTAACTCAGAGAGATTCTGCGAATACTTAACCAGCTTTATGACTCCCATTATTCAACCCTGGCAGATTTCTTGCCACCAGTGACAGCCTCATGGTCATAGCTATCATCTTCCATGAGATATTTCATCAGTTAAGCTTATGTTTATCCCCCTAATTTTCAACTCCCAGTCCTGACTAGAAATTAAATCTGTTTTTTTTTTCAGAAAATGCCCTGGTTTTTGCTAAGAGACTGAGCTACATATTCACAATTCACTATTCTTGTAATCCTTCAGCTTGCCTCAGGGTCATTAGTCTTGTTGATGTCAATTGGTTCTCTGCTGACAGAACAAGTTAAACAACCCACTTGCATGGAAACACAAGCGCCTCATCACATTTTTTCAGTCGGCTTCACAATCGGTGAACACAGAAGATCAGGGACAGCAGGCTCCACCAACAGGGACAATACACTCGTCAAATCATCACTAGTCCTGATGATGGGCCATCAACCTGAAACATAAATTCTCTGTTCCCCTGTACGGACGCTGTCTGACCTGCTGAATATTTCCTGCATTTTCTGTTTTTGAGCATAGATTGTTACTAGAATACCACCGGGACTCCATAGGTTAAGTTGTAAGGAGAGATTACATAAACTAGGGTCGTATTCCCTGGAATTTGAAGTCTTGAAGATATTAAAGCAAACAGGGAAGGCAAATGGAGAGAAATTATTTCTACTGTTTGGGGGAATTTAGGACTGGGGGCAGAGTTTAAAAATTAGAAGCAGGAGGGAAATGAGGAAACATTTCTACACGGAAAGGGTGATAGAAGTTTGGAACTCTTTTCCACAAATGGCTAGGCGAATTGTTAATTTAAAATCGGAGATTGAGAGATTTCTGTTAACCAAAGGCATTAAGGGATATAGGGCAAAGGTGAGGTTGTGGCGTTAGGTCACAGATCAGCCATAATCTCATTGAATAGCAAGGGTCATGGGGCTAATGGCCAACTCATGTCCCAGTGTTCTAACCAGCTTAGCTAGTTTAAATGGTGGATGAAGGAATGCTAGAACAAGCCCCTCCTCTCCCTACGATAATGCCAAGGGATCTTTAACATCCACTTGCAAAGATCTCAACTGTAAAATAAGATTTAGATTAAGTACCTTGTTGACCAGTTAGCACTTTGACAATGCAGCACTCATGACTTCACTGGAATGTTAACCTAGACTATGAATCAGTATCCTGGCTCATACCCAAAATCTCCTGACTCAGTTTACAGGTCTAAGGTACACCATCTACATTTCTTTAAGCAATTTTAAGACCTTGGATCATACTCGTGCAATGTAAATTTTCTGATGAAATACACAAAAGAGTTTCAAAATTAACTCATCTAAATACCCATAAACGTAATACCTTTTAGACGGTCAGGCTTCATTTTTGAACATGTGATTTAAAAGAAAGTGGATAAGATGCATATTTCAGTGTCTTAGGAATCTACAGTCCTTGGGAAGTATTCAATGGAGAGGTTGCGGGTCTTACTCACTATTTGGAGAGCTAGTGAGAACCCAGCGACACCTTAAATGCCACTCAGGCACTTAACTGGGCATCTGCAGTCCTTTCCCCGGATCAAGCACCCCAAGGGTGGTTGTCCTGCCCACCAAGAGCTCTGGGCCATTCAGAGGCCGGCAGATACACTGAATGATAGTGGATCCCAGGCCGCAGGTGAGTGATGACGGGATGGGCGACATGTGTGGTGGGGTGGGTGGGGGGGGTTGCTGGGATTGGCAGGAAGGGAGGGTGGGCTTTCAGCAGGCACCGCCCTCCCGCCCCCACCCCCCAGGAGCCCGCAAGCAACCCCGCATGGATTTGCTTGTCGTGAGGCCGGCTCAAGGGCCCCAATTTGTGGCAGGACGGGAAAGCCGTCCATAGGCCTTCCCACCATGGATTTAAATCGGGGTGGAGGTGGTAAGGTGGCGGGGTACCCACCTGCCATATTTCTGCCTGATTAAATGCCCCTGCCACCAAACTTACCACAGGAGCGGACATTTAAATTCCACCCCTTGACTGAGTTTCATTGCACATCAGTGAGGAGCTTTTAGATTCTCAGAGCAAGCGGTGAACATTGCAATGTTTGATGGTTAGTGTTATTTTGTGTTTTTATCCAACTTGCTTTACACAAGATATCACCGGTACCATAGGTGTAAAGCTTGAATGAAGACCTTAGCTATGGGGCCAAACAAAGCATATGCACACAGACATTCTGATGAGAGTTGACATCAATCTCAGGAACTTGCAACTTATCTCCCTATGGAAAAGGTTTCGATTTAGTGCCTCCAACTGGCAGCACAATGAAGGTGAAGAAAGATCTCGCATGCAGAAACAGAGGTGTGACTCCCCATCCATCAACTTCATAATAGTGTCTTCTGTAAACCGTATTCACCTCCTACTTAATGTTATATGCTAGGAAAATGTTGACAGGGCACTTCTAATAGACAATGCCGTAGGAGATTTTGCTTTCGATATTTGTCCGATTTCAGTCCCCCTCCATGAATCCTTAGCTTTTGCATGTCGGGCACTCACTATGCATTCAGATGCAGTTCTTTCTCAAGAAAAATATATATTGAACAACGGAGCAGGAAGAGTTGCAGTTAAAATACTGGACTCACTTAAGAAACTGCTAGAACGGAAAGGACCAGGTCAGATGGACCCCAAGAACATACTTTATCCAAGATTATTTTGCATATGAGCTTTTGCATATTTGTTAAATTGAATTTGAATTTTTAATAGCAAGACAAGGTAACCTGAACCTTGACAAGTTTACCATTTCCCTAAGTATTGCGCAAACTTCTCATTCTCAGTAAATCAACTCTTGCTATCATGCTAACAAGCTTTCAGATAGTTTAAAAAAAAACCTTTTCTGCCAGTTTATTGAGGTTTCTAAGTGACTGACAGAATGGTGAGAATTGTTCGGCTTAGAATGAAGGGAGTTAATGTCTCAATATATTCTCAGTAAAGGACCCTTCTTACAAATTCACTTTCGCATTGGAGGTAATGACTGGTAGGAGTTCTTCTCGCTCCATATTTATACCCCTGAAGCGGGGGAGGGGGGTGGGGTGGCGAATACTGTGGAGGGGATACAGGAAGCAGAAACATATGGAAAAACATAATGCCCTCTTCTGCAGCAAGTTTGGAGGTGAAGGGGCATTTAACCGGGTGGGAAGGTGTTGGGTAGGGACCCCGCCACCTTCCTGCCTCTGGCCCAATTAAGTCTGGGGCGGGAAGGCTTGTGGATGGCCTTCCTGCCCTGCCACCAATTGAGTCCCTTAAGTGGGCAATTAATGCCCACTTAAGGACCTCGTCCCATTGCTTCTGGTATTCAACCAGCGGCAGGGAGGATGGTCGCTACTTGGGGAGTCTGAAAATCAAGCCTCATTGTGTTGGGCACTCATGAGTGCTTGATCGAGGGACCCAGACTTGAGAAATGGGATGGCTGCTGAGAGCCATTTCCTGTCTTTGCCTCCAGCACCCTGACCCTTATCCAGCTCACTCACCTCTGGCCTGGGTCCCTGACTGATCCTGTCCTTCCAGTGAATACATTACTGGCAGCCCCTCCACCAATGACACTGACTGCACTGATTGGCCTGCAGCTCCCAGGGGATGTGTGGTGAAAGGATTTTCACCCTCTGGGTCCTTGATCCTGGGGAAGGACTGCTGGTGGTCACATAAGTGCCTAACTGGCATTTAAAATGACAAGCCTTCCCCAAAGGAGGCCAAGCGAGGCTTTCACTGGCTCTCTAACCAGTGGGCGAAAACCCTGCCGTCTGAAGTAAATTCCACCCACAATTTTTAAAACACTTAAATGGGAGACAATTTGTACTTCTAAACTCAATGATGCCATTGTGCGGAGTTCAATCAATTCCATATCTGTGTATTTTTTATTTCAACTTATTCCTGTCCTTGGCGACTCACCTTCCAAACCCATGACTATCTAAAAGGACAAGGGCAGCAGATAGATGGGAACACCATCACCTCCAAGTTCTCCTCCAAGCCACTCACCATCCTGACTTGGAAATATATCGCCATTCCTTCATTGTCGCTGGGTCAAAATCCTGGAACTCCCTTCCCTAACAGCACTGTGGGTGTACCCACATCACATTGATTGCAGCGGTTCAAGAAGGCAGCTCACCACTACCTTCTCAAGGGCAACTAGGGATGGGCAATAAATGCTGGCCCAGCCAGCAAAGCCCACATCCCGTGAGTGAATTTAAAAAAAGACATTCATATACTGAATGGATATTTTACATCCAGTGTAAAATATGGATGGGAATCACAACACAGAATTATATAGCTCAGGTCATAACCCCAGTAACTGCCTCTTCCTCACTGACACATCAATAGACCCCAAGTGAAAACAACAACGGTTTTCTCATTGTTGCAAGGAGTTCATTCTCTCATAGGTTGAGCATTTTCTTATTATCCAACTTCTTTTCAATGATCTTCAATGAATTGCATTGTGGGATTTATGTTTGCTGTTGAAACATTGACAAATTGTGTTAATACAATCTAGTGCCATGACTAGTTAGGTATAGGCTAGTTACTTGTTTTATAGTTTCCCCTCTCTTTACTGAGAAAACACAGTAGGAGATAGACATAGTGCTATTTCTGAAAAGGCCCATGGCTCAGAACTGAAGAACACTTTTATGTTCAGCTAGTGGGAAGATGGTGGCAAAGTGGTAATGTCACTGGACAAGCAATCCAGAGGCCCAGGCTAATGCCCTGGGGACAGCTGGTGGGATTTAATGGCAGCTGGTGGGATTTAATGGCAGCTGGTGAGATTTAATTGATAAATTGAATTTAAGTTCAATTAATAAACCTGGAAACTATCAATTGTTGCCCTTTAGGGAAGGTAATCTGCCAAGCTTCTCTGGTCTGGCCAAACAACACCCGACTCCAGATTCACAGCAATGTGGTTGACTCTTAACTACCCTCTGAAATGGCCCAGCAAACACTCAGTTCAAGGGCATTTCGGGATGGGCAACAAATGCAGGCACTGCCAGTAATGCATTCATCTCATGAAAGAATAAAGAGAAAAAAAAACCCATGCACCCATCCCCCCACCCCCCAACCCCTGCCCTACCCTGCTCCACCACCCTACACCCTTTCCACCACCTCACCAACCCCCAGCACTGGAAAAGAGCAACCCATAAAATAAAAACTTGAGATAGAACCTGAGTTCCCACTTTTCAGCCCCTAATGAATCTCTCTTGGCCTGGACCGGAATTCTGGGTCCCAGAAATGTATAACAGATGGAGGCCATCACGTTTATGTTGGTTCTTTGCTGAAGCATTTCAAACTAACTGCACTATTCTACTCTCATCTTGTGGTGGGGTAGGTAGCTTCCCTGACTCTGAGCTAGGGACTCCGGGTTGAGTCCCATCCCAGGACTTGATGGCCAAGGGAGGTGCGTTCATAATGCGACCAAACATTATCAACCTGAAAATCCTTCCACCGCACGCCAATGGCAGGCGCTAGGAGCAGGAGAGATTCTTGGTCAGCCATGTGATGGAAAGAAAGTAGGAGACTCTACTATCATTGTCCATAGCTTCAGGCTACAACATGCATGTAAAAATGCCTGTTGCCACAGCAACACGGTCTACCTGAGTAATCTGCAACATGCCACCACCACTCTCCAAAACCCATGAACAACCGATTTGTCTAGTTTAAAGAGCCCTGACTCTTCCCCACAATCACCTCACCTTCTTTCCACTAGTAGGGCCTAGAGCACACATGAGCTATCTCCATGCTTGATGCAAATTCTGTGGGTTTTCCTAGCATATGCGTCTGACATGATTCAGTTTCTCATGCATCACCTGGTACAAAATCTCACTCCACCCAAAACTCTGGGAGGCGTGTGTTATCCATCAAGTCTAACAGTTGGTTTGGGTTGTGTTTCAAGTTACCATGGCCGAATAAAATGCATTCAAAAGAAGTCACAACAGTTCAATCTATCAAAAATAATTTACGATCATCATTACTTTCAGGTACAAGTCAAAGTAAAAACACACACATATATATGAAATACTGGAGTTGGAATGCCAGAACAGGTTCATGCACTTTCTATTCATCTCTGAAGCCTACTTTCAAACACTGTCAAGAATGTGGGATAAAATTCCATTCCGCCAAATGGCTCAGGCAATGTTTATAGGGCCGTTATTTTGACCTAATCTCAGTTCTTGGTGGGTAGTCGGCCACAATAGCTCCTATATATTACCCAGCCAGTCTGCCTCAATTCCATCCTCAGAGGGATAACATTATCTCCACATCTTACTTTCCTCTATGCTAATAGTTTCTCAGGGCAGCAATTATATTAGTACCAAGCTATCAGTGCCGAGAACAATTTGAACTCAAATGTCAGCTGGTACCAGTTTGACACCATCCAAGATTGTTTTATTTTGAGCCCTTGATGTTCCGAGCCAACTCATTCACCTGAGGGAGGTCCCATGGTGAACATGAACTGAATTCAATGCACACTAATGTCCGGTGCTATTCAGAACGTTTGCAAAGTGGTGGCTTTTTTTAAAAAAAAACAGGTTTAAGTAGAGCAACAAGTTGCAAATGAAACTCGGAGCTTTTTATATATTGTCCAAAACAAAAATCATCTTCGAGAACTTGATGTGTTCCAGTCACTGAAAAGAGGATATTCTTATTTGGATACGTTTCCTCATAAGGTTATCAACAGGATTTTGAGATAGTCATTTTTTAAAATGTGTAATAGTGTCAAACTAAACTGTCATAGTTTAGCTGGGGGTAGCTTGAACTTATCTCAACTGAGCATGCATTACAAGGCACGTAGCTATGTGTAGAATGCAGGAACTACATTAGGGAGGGTGATAAAACTACATAACTCATTCTTGATGACAACCCTAGTATAAATTTGCCTGTACCTGTATTACAGAACAGGATATAAAATTATTTGCTCTACTAAAAGTAACTTGTTGCAAAAGGACGGTTAGATAAACTTTGCAGTTTAACTAATCTGTGGATTTGCTTGCAGGTTGGGAAACAGAAGTTCAGATAGGCAGAGTTTCCATGGCAGGGTGAGAACCAAGTGACAGGCAAAGCCCAATTCCTGCTGTAAGATTAGGAGGCACAGAGGGTAACCATCAGGTTATGGTTGAAATGGTGCCAATGGTGGTGGGGGGTCAGGAATTAAGAAGGGTGTTACGCAAAGCAGTAGTGGTTTGTGTTGGTTCAGGTGAATTTAGACGACCTAGCTTGCTTGGGTCAAATGGTGGTGGGGGAACTTGCCACTTAAAATATTTCATCCCAGTTCGTTTAAAGAAATCTTTCCTTTTCTTTCCTGAGGGCTGGGCCTCATAGGAAAAGCAAGGAGGCCTTTCAGCTCCTTGAGCCCGTTCACCAACGTCGTAACTATAGTTTTGGGAACTGTTGGACTGTAGCTTTAAGAATAATCATGTGTTGTAAGATCACATGACCAGTGTAAACCAATGTGTTAACAGTGTGGGGAATCTCGACCAGAGAGTTCTTCTTCAGTTATGGAGGTTGATGCACACGTGTAGTTGCTATTGCTGTCTTGTAAATAAAGTTAAATGTTTCCACTAAGAAAAGTTGTCTGAAGATTAACTCTATAACAACCATTCATTGAGATTGTGGCTGATCTATGATCTAACTTCATGTACATGCCTTTCCTTCATATCCCTTAATACAGGCTTGTCCAACCTTTTCACTTGGGGGAGGTGGGGGGAAGGGGGGGCGGATCATTCGGACAATTTTCTCACACAATGAGCAACTTTCAGAAAGCGAACGTTTGGCACAACAATAAATTGAATTTTTTTTAAATTGAGATTTTAAGGAAAGAAATCATTTCTGAGCAAAAGTACAGCAATGTCATAGCAATAAATTGTTAAATTAAAAAAATGGTAATTAGTCAAAATGACCCGAGTGCGAGAGAGTCAGAGTGTGTGTCCAGCTCACTCCCGGTCTCAAGGTGCTCATTCACTCACCCTCACCCACTGTGAGTGGGTGCGTGTGTCTGTGTTGGTGTGCGGTGGTGTGAGTGAGTGAGAAACGTGAAACTGGGTACCAAGGCAGGCTCACACTCCCCACCCCACACCACACACAGTCGCTCAGTCTCTCTCACACACACACACACTCACCATGGCACCATCTCCTTCACAGGCCGCCAAACCTTCACCCTCTCCAGCTCCGTTGTTGCTCCTTTCCCCAAGGCTCCAGCCCTGCCATACCTTCGCTTCCCTCAGCCTGGCAGCCCTCAGCACTACTCACCACCGCCGGTGTTCACTGCTCCTCCAATCAGAGATTGTTTCTCTCCCTCATTTGTTGCTGATAAGCTCCAAGCAGGGTCTTCCACTGAAGCTCACCTGTTTGACTGGGATTTTGGAAACTGGCGCGGGGGCCACATAGAGGGGCTTTGCGGGCCTCGTTCAGCCCTTGGGCCAATTGTTGGACAAGCCTCTTGTCTAACCTTTGGCTAACAAAAATCTATTAATCTCAAAGTTAAAATTAACAATTGATCTAGCATCAACTACCATTTGGTGAGGAGAGTTCCAGACTCCTACCACCCTTTAAAAGGTAGGAGTGTTTCTAACTTCAGTCTGAAAAAAAAAGCCTCTGTACTTGCCTAAAATCAGATACATCACTAACTTTTTCCAGTTCTGATACAAGATCACAAACCTGGAAAATTAGCTTGGTCTCCCTCTTCACGGTTGCTGCCTGACCGGTTGAGAATTCCTAGCATTTTTAATCTTCACTCCTGAAATGCCTGGCTCCATTTTTCTAAACTGTGGTTCCTGTGGAGTTTTCTGAAAAATATTTTTGTATGTTTTCCAAGAGGAGAGTCAACTTGGGACGACTTACAAAGACTGTCACCATTTTTTCCCCTATTGCAGGTTAGCAGGTCAGACGGTAGCTGAATGCAGATCTGTAGAGAGGGGACCATCTGTTGGCTGTTATAATGAGGCTTTTGTACACTTTGTACTGGAAAGGGAAGCTGGAAATAGCCAACTAGCAACAGTGACATAACATCAACAGGATCTCTGCTGAAGGGAAACCAGTGCTACCATTATCCTTCAATGTGGTTTTGATATGAATTATAACAGTACATTGCAAAACAGCAAGATTTGAGATTCTTTGTCAATCTTTCAAGACATAAACCCCAAGATCACATAATCACAGGATAATCACAGCACAGGAGGAGGCCATTCGGCCAGTCATGTCTATTCCTAGCTCTCCAAATAAGCAATGCACTTAGCGCCATTCCCCACCTTTTCCCAGTAGCCCTGCACCTTGCCTTTTCAGATAATAATCCTATTCCCTCTTGGATGCCTCAATTGAACCTGCCTCCACCACACACACAGGCAGCGCCATTCCACATCTTAACCATTCATTGCGTGAAAAAGCTTCTCATATTTCCATTGCTTCTTTTGCCTATTAACTTGAAATCTGTGCCCTCTCTGTCTCGATCCTTCCATCAACGGGAAGCTGTTTTCCACTAGCTATCCTGTCCAGACCCCTCATGATTTTAAATACCTCGAACACATCCCCAAATGGAGAAGACGACAAACATGTTTATAGATTATCAGTACTCTCCAGCACCATGTCAAATAGGTGATGCCGATTTGCAAAATACATCCAATAAAAGACACAAACAAATCTCATTGGATCTGTTAATGTAACCAACAGTCTCCAGTCATTGTTATGTAACAAGATCAGTTATGTGCAGTAACCATCAGCGATTATGGTACAGTATTTAAGCATTGCCTCAGTTTCTTCCCCCACCCCCCCCACCAACTGTCTCTTTCTCTGCATCATTCTCTTCTGTGAAGCCTTCAGATGTTCCTCTGTGAGACAGTCAGTACACTAAAGCAAGATGCTGTTGAGTGAGGTTTCATGATGGACCACCATTGGGTAACATCAGTGGATGTCAAGGCATAATGAATGTGGGTTTTGTGAACACATTGCGTTAATACTGATCATACTGCAGAGGGAAGAAAACAATTTGGATTCATGGGGCAGCTTTACAACCTCAGAATCCCAAAGCACTTTGCAGCCAATGAAGTACTTATGTGGCTGTATTATACAGCCCCCGTCAATGGGTTTGCAAGCAGGGAGTGGGGAGGGGGGGGGACCCTCATAAAATTCCAACTGCCCTCCCGTGGGGAGGGGAACGTGCGACCCGAGTGGGGTTGCAGGTTTTCATGGAGAGGCTGTGGAGGGTGGGGTTTGGAAAGGAGCCCACTGAAAGAGGCCCACCCTCCCCTCCTCCTTCCCCTACACCCCGCCTTCCAATTTTGCAGTGGGATGGGCGAGGCCAAGGTCAGCCCACCTGTACCCTCATCGAGGTCCTTAATTGGGCAATTAATGACCAATTTAGGGCCATTTTCCGACTGTCCTAAATTTTCAGGCTGACAGGAAGATTTCAGGAACAGTTGGGGGAAGCCCAGAAAGTCACCCTGCTCAGGCCTTGGGCAGGCAGTGGGTGAGGTACCTCCTTCAACAGCCTCCCTTCCACATCAGGCATTGCCCCCACCCCACTGATGCTACTTCCTCACCCCCCAGCCTATCGATCAAGAACCCCCCCCCAATCCTCTTGGGCCTCAGCTCCCCTCCCCAAGGTGAGACCAGCTGCAGTTACCTGGCCCTGGCCTTAGAATCTGGGCACTTCTTGTGGCCAATCTGATTCTGAGGCAGGACTTCCTGCCGAATGAGGGGCAGAAGTCCCGTGGGTGGCATGACAGCCAGTATCAGACGGGATTGCGTTCCCCGCTGGTTCTTCAGGTGGCAGGGTGGGAATCCCACCATCCAAAAGATCCTGACCATGAAGAGTAATGGAGGGAACACCGCACACAGCAAAGTCCCACAAACAGCAATGTCAGAATGTGCAGACCCTGTTTTAGTGATGTTGGATGAGGGCCAGGACGCTAGGCAGAATCCCTTCCTCTCCTTCAATTAGTGCCGTTGGATCTTTCACATCCACCTGAGGAGGCCTCGGTTTTAACATCTTACCTGTAAGACCGAACCTCCTGAAATGCAGCACTCCCTCACTACTGCACCGACGAGTCAACCTTGAGATTCTGTGTTGAAATCCATGAAGTGGGACTTGAACGCAGGAACTTTTGCCTCAAGGAGGAGACTGCATTACCAACTGAGCCACAGCTGAAACCACGAGAGGAAGCGCTCTGTTTGAAAAGAAGTTTCGCTCTCTAGATTTCATCCAGAGCTAGCAGTGGAGCTAATCAGTGAATAAAACCTACACACACGAAGTGTTTGCAGTACGTTGATAAAAGTGTGTTCCAGTTCATGAGTTATAAAGACCATTTAGTGTAAACACATTATTCACTCAAAACAAGGACCTGCTGAGGGGAATAAATGTTTTTTTTCAATGTTTTGATACTTCTAGTTCCCACCTTTACAATCGAGAGTAGGAAACTGCAGCTTCCTGTTATAGAAATGTCACTAAGTGTTACACCCCTAATATTAACATTCAGCCAGATGGTTTCAGGCTGAAGCAAGTATCAGGCTCTTGCATTGAGTAGAAGCAAGGATTATTGGGTACTGAAGACACTTGAAGAAATGCCTTCAAGAAATGCCTTTCTGACACTTCCATCCTAACTCAGAACTAGTTCATTTGATTTTACGCATATTAGATTAATGCTGGCGATCACACACTCAAAAGGAATCCAGTTTTACTCCTCTGACAAGCCAGCAGAAATCAAGCCTGGGCTTTGCCTCAGGCTCACGCTGGGAGTTCTTAATACGAACATCAGATCATAGAACTTTACAGCACAAAAGCAGGCCATTCGACCCATCATGCAGGGGTTAACTCTTTGAAAGAGCTGTCCAATTAGTCCCACCCCCTTCTTTTCACATTGCCCTGCAAATTTTCTGTCCTTCAAGTATTTATCCAATTGCCTTTAGAACGTTATTAAAAGGATCTTTTGGGCAGCGCATTCCATTTTCAAACAACTCGCTGCATAAAAACATATTGTCCTCAAACTTCATTGCCAAATACCTTAAATGCTCAAAGTGAAAAGTACACCATTCTTCAGTACACTCACTCCAAAAAAAGAAATGCTTGAAGTTCATGACACAGATGAATGACTAGGCACCATTTCAGGGTAAATAAACTAGTACTCTTCATTCCAGCCAGTAGTAAAGTCTAATGTTTGGAAGTGAATTTGATTAGTTAGGTGGCCAGATGGGGGTTAATGCACAATTTAAGATCAGTTCGCCTATGAGGCCCTGTTTCTCTCTGGAATGGGAGAGTGCCTCTTTACCCAGCATATACCTACACATTATATTAACACATGGACATAAAATTTTACCATGCTGACAGCATTGATTATGGCCTTAAAAATTACACCCATAAACAAGAGAGGGTTTTTAATGAATGAAACGGTTGTTTATGAGTGCTGTTAATATAAATCTAGAGAGATTCTCTCTCTCTCGATGCAGTGATGTGACTGGCATAGGGTTAGGTACCCTTCCTGTTGGAAAGATAATAACAAAATAACTCAATACTTTATAAGAATCATCAAGGGATCTAACTGCCTCTGTACTCTATTTTCCATCAGGTCACATTTTTCCTTCTGTTCTCATCAAGTTCCAACATGGTCATTAAACATTTTAAATGGATTCCGATGGTAGAAATACAAATTTAACAACTGTTTTAACCAATGTGCCAGAGGGAATTTATGTCTCTATTGCTCTCTCCAAGAGTTACTTTGTGTTTACCTAATACTGTGAATCATTTCACAGAATCTTAACAGTGAAAGAAGCCATTCAGCCCATCATGCCTGTGTTGGCTGTTTTGAATGAACAGTCAAATCAGCCCCTGCTCTTTCTCCATAGCCATGTAAATATTTCCTTTTCAAGTAACTGTCAAATTCCCTTTTAAGAGTTACTATTGAATCTGCTTCCACCGCCCTTTCAGGCAGCTCATTCCAAATTCCAAATCAATAACCGGCTGTGTAAAAAATGATTTCTCATCTCATTCCCCCACCCATTCCACACACCCCCAATCCCAGTTTGTTTACCAAATATCTTAAACCTGGATCCTTTGATCTCCAACCCTCCTGCCAGTAGAAATAACTTCTCCTAATTTACTCCATCAAACCTCTTACAATCTTTGCCTGCTGAAACTCTCCCCTCCCCCACTAACCAGCACTGAATCTGCAGCAATGGCCAGCACGCCTTGGTCAGAGAGCTCCATATTTAAACAACAACCCTGAAACCACGCTCAATTTTTGGAACTCAACTCCTCTTACATTGAGTTTCTGTGCTATTTTCTACACACTTGAGTTTTCAAATGGCCACCAAAATCCAAGTCAGTTACAACAAAAACTCAAACGAAGGTTGGGATGGGCCCAATATCAGATCCTCTCAACATCTGCCATATGACTTTCCAAATCAGCCTTTATTTTCTGGGGGGCTTGGAGGTGGTGGGGCGGGGGGGCGGCAGGTGCAGGGCGAGGTGGGTGGTTGGCTCAGTTGGCTGGATGGCTGCTGTGCATCAGATTGGTGCCAATAGCATGGGGTTCGATCCCCATTCTGGTGGGGTGGATTTGGGGACTGCCTCCTTGCCCTCCATGGTGGACGTCATGGTTGTGGGTCAGACCTGCCACCAAGCAGAGAAATCAAGAAGCAGCAGCATCCCCAATTTTAATCGCTCCACCATTGATGCCTGTGCTTTTCAGCTGTGTAGCCCCAAATCTATGGCATACTCTCCCTAACCCTTTCCACTTCTATCTTGCTTTTGTCCTTTAAGATGCTGTGTACTGTGTACAGTATTGGTCTTCTTATTTAAGGAAGGATGTAAATGCATTGGAAGCAGTTCAGAGAAGGTTTACTAGACTAATACCGGGAATGGGTGGGTTGTCTTAGGAGGAAAGGTTGGACAGGCTAGGCTTGTATCCACTGGAATTTAGAAGAGTAAGAGGCAACTTGATTGAAATCTTTAAGATCCTGAGATGTCTTGACAGGGTGGATGTGGAGAGGATGTTTCCTCTTGTGGGACAATATAGAACTAGGGGTCACTGTTTAAAAATAAGGGGTCGCCCATTTAAGACAGAGATGAGGAGAAATATTTTCTCTGAGGGTGGTGAGTTTTTGGAACCCCCTTCCTCAAAAGGCAGTGGAAGCAGAGTCTTTGAATATTTTTAAGGCAGAGCCGGATAAATTCTTGATAAATAAGGGAGTGAAAGGTTATCGGGGGTAGGCGGGTGGTTACAATCAAATCAGCCAATATATTATTGAATGGCGGAGCAGGCTCGAGGGGCCAAGTGGTCTACTCCTGCTCCTATGTTCGTATGTACGTTGCTGAGTGTCATATTTTGTTCTGTAATGTTCCTATGAAGTGTCTTTGGATGTTTATTATGTTAAAGGTGCAACAGGAATGTAAGTTGTTGAATTTTCAAACTTCCTTGGTGATTTTCCTGTGCATATGCATGCCCTAGAGCATGAGAGACTCCTAGTTAGTTGGCTAAGATACAATGGAAAGGTTTTTTGCAGCTGAGCTCAGAGCTTTCTGTGTGGCCTTGCAGGTGTTGGTAATGCGGTATAATTACTGACTGAGCATTTGCCACCCTGACTTCATCTATTGATGCTGAACACGTGTCCATGGCAATTTTCAGGACAACAAGTGGATTGGACATCGGGAAGGTAAATCACCACTGCCACAAATTTGGTTGTTCCGATTGTGAGCTCATAAATAGGGCAACAAATGCCATTGCACACGTGTACATTTGACGAATGGCGGTGTGCTTTACCCCCATTTGCGAATGATAACTGGCACAGCATGCAGAGCAGATAAAGACGGAACCACAGAAATGTTACGATGCAGAAAGGGGCCATTCAGCCCATCGGTCCGTAGCCTTGCTGGTAACGGCGTTTCAGGTGCAGATCCAAGCACCTTTTAAATGAGTTGAGCGTTTCAGCCTCAACCACCAATTTAGACAGTGAAGTCTAGACGTGCACCACCCTCTGCATGGAAAAGTTTTTCCTCATGTTCCCTCTAATCCTTCTACTAATAACCTTAAATCTATGGCCCCTGGTAATTGACCCCTCAGCTAGGGGAAACATGTGTTTCCTGTATACCCTATCTAGGCCCCTCAACTTTGTACACATCAATGAGTTCACCCCTTAGCCTCCTCTGTTCTAAGGAAAACAACACTATATGCAGTCAATTTCCTTTGCCCAGTCGGCAAAGCCCAACTTTTATCTCTGAACAGTAAGAAAATACTTCAGTGAATAAATAAGAGAGAGAACTTAGAAAAGCAAGATCTTGTCCATGCCAGTAAGGAATTCAGGTCGTTCACCGAACTGTTTCCCAAAAAGAGACAAATTATCTAATTAAAATGAGCAAGTGGAAAAGAGTATCATTTGATTTTCTCTGTCTTCCTCCGTAGCAAGCACTAGATTGTTGTTCCTCGAATACAGTCACCAATACCTTCATAGGCACATGGCAATAAAAGTTGATCACTTGGGCATGAGGTATCAGTGGCTGGCTTGTGCCCATTGGTACATGGCCTCAGCTTGGGAGGAGCCAAATCCAGTCTTCACTTGCCATCTACACAATCACTGTTCACCAGATGTGAACAGGAAAAATAATTTGGGAATTTTATAGCTCTTTTAATATAGAGTAAATGGGGGAAGCTAGCCAATATGGCTACTGACTGAAGCTTGAGGGAAGCCTATTTAACACAGTGGTTGGTCTAAATCGTCAATAAGTATGCCTGGTATTTTTATGACTCATTAAACTCATTAAATGTGCTGCACACAACAAACTGAATTACCCACAAGGAATAATAGGTACAAATGGGAGAAGCATATTTTGTAGCATGTTAAAATGGAACATTAGTGAACAGATCTATACCTTCATCGCTGCTGAAAAAAATTATGGGTAAATATGTACATGTAAAATTCCTTATCCCTGATGATGTCCTCATTGGCTGATATCAAAATTAGACTTTTAAAAAAATATGAACAACAATACTAACTCTAACAAGCTTTTATAATACTAACTATAACAAGCACTGTGCAGGTAACCATGACAGACCATTAATAGTGTAGAGAACACTGCAGATAAAAGAGAGAAAGGTGCTGGAGAGAAGAGTCAAAAGACTTGATCAAAGGTCTTTACTTGTTTTAATAAAAGACAAGAGATGTGAGGTGGATTTAGAGGAGAGAATTCCGGGGAGGAGAGTTATACAGGATGAGAAAATCAGTCCTCAACAGTGGAGTGGAGGGAACAGAGATCAGTGCAGCTACATGGAGCAGGAGATGATCAGAGAGAGACTTAAAGACAAGGAAGAGAATCTTGGAAGGCTAGTCACGGCTGTGCAGAGGGACTTGAGTCATTGAGTTCTAGATTACACAAATGTTTAAATGTCCTACACTGAAAGCTTATCTGAAGGAGCTGGTAGTCATATTTCAACTAATTTAAGTGAACCGCTAGGAATCCATATGAGACCAGTTTAAAGGTCAGCAACATTTTATACAATTTTCTTTTAAAAAAAACTGACGTATTTTGTTTAAACCTGCCTCATTTTTGGCAATATAGCAAAGCAGATCAAAATTCCTTCCGAGCTGAAAAACATCATTCATTTCCACAGTATTCAACGTCAGCCAGAGGTTCACCACAGATTACAGTATTTTCCAATTAATCAGGGCGGGACCTTGAGAAAACATATAAAAACAATAAATTTTATGGAGAGCCTGTCAACAGGAGACATACAAACCAGTTTGCCTCCTTTCAAAACGATAATTAATGACTAACGTTAGTTTTTAAATAATTATTTTGCAATTTTTTTTTTGTGAGGTAAATGTTTTTAGACTCTCACGTAAGCCAGGCAAAGTCATTTCCAGAACATTCAGCGTGCACGTTTGCCTACATTTAAGCAAAGTCGTTGTACTTCACATTATAAACTAGGATGAAACAAAACAGGAAACTCTCCTTGTCTGACTAGTCCTGCAAACATCCTGAAGCTAGAGTGCAGAGACGTGACCCATCTCTGGTGCATTTCTTCAGACAATGAACTCAGTCTTTTAAAGATGCTTTTTCAAATACTAGCCTTGAGCCAAAGCTATTTAAACAGTCCAAAAACATGGTTATTCGATCTATTCAACTGCATCGCCTTTGTTTAGAAAACAGAAACTTTGGCTGAAAACACTTGTCTAAGAACTCTCGAGAGGGGAAACAAATTAAAATCAGCTGGATATCATGTTATCTAGGGCTATCATGAGCCTGAGGTTAGAGAAGGTCAACCTCCACAATCGAGAGAAAAGGAGTATGATTGTTTTAGGCAGGGAAATAGGTCTACATAGAATAATATATATATATAGATATAGATAGATATAGATAGATAGATAGATAGATCAAGAGAGAAAGAGGGAGAGAGAGAGAGAGAAAGAAAGGTACACACATACACACAAGGACTAGACTAGAAGAAAATTAGCTTGGCGGGGAGTTTGCAGGGAATGAAAAGGGAAAGTAAGAAAAGAAAGATGAAAGCCCTGGTTGATTGTATCTCTGACAAATCCTCCAAAGCATTCAGACACATCTGTGTCTCTGAACATTAGATCACAGATCAATCATGATCTCAATGAATAGCACAACAGGTTTGAGGAGCTGGATGTTAGAAAGGAGTAAGCCATCCCTTCCTTCCAGAGGATCAAGAACAGAAAGAGGGAAAGTCAATATATTTGGCATTGTTATAAAACCTTCCTTGGGGCCGCATTTTGCACAGACTATGAAAGAGAAAGAAAGACAAGATGGTCTTTTTATGCGCTTTATTTTCCCCAATATTCACACTATTGACCAGGTGCATCCTCTGTTCTGTAGAGTCTTGAGACATTTCCTCAGAAGATTAAATAAGTTGATTCAAGTATACCTTGAGCTTCCTAGTAACTAGGTCACGCAAAGCTCTTGAAAAGAAAATCGATTTAAAATCCAGTCTTATACATTATATATTTCCAAGCCAGTTGGTTTCTTTGCTCTGACATTGACCATCTACAAGGCACAAGTCAGGAGTTTGATGGAATACTCTCCACTTGCCTGGACAAGTGCAGCTCCAATAACGCTCAAGAAGATTGACACTATCCAGGACAAAACAGCCCATTTGACTGGCACCCCATCCACAAACATTCACTCCCTCCACCACCGAAGCACAGTAGCAGCAGTGTGTACCACCTACAAGATGCACTGCAGCAACTCACCAAGGCTCCTTAGACAACACCTTCTGAACCCATGACCGCTACCATCTAGAAGGACAAAGGCGGCAGATAGATGGGAACACCACCACCTGGAAGTTGCCCTCAAAGCCACTCACCATCCTGACTTGAAAATATATCACCGTTACTTCACTGTCATTGGGTCAAAATCCTGGAACTCCCTCCCTAACAGCACCATGGGTGTACCTACACCACATGGGCTGCAGCGGTTCAAGAAGGCAGCTCACCACCACCTACTAAGGGCATTTAGGGATGGGCAATAAATGCTGGCCCAACCAGCGATACCCACATCCCACGAACGAATAAAAAAAAAAAAATGCCATGGCATTAGCAATAGTCCTGCATATATATTTCTCTACAATCTCCTCAGAACTTGTAATCCTGTTCCTACCCAAATTTTCACAAGGCTCTTTTTATAGAGGGTGATCCAACATGGCATTAACTGTTTTGGTTGGGCGCCATCAAAACAAAATGTTCAGCAAGGAATAATCACAAAATAATACCACCATTAATAAAGCCAAGGATACCATACATTTTTAAAGCCGCCTCTTCATCTGGTCCTGCCACCTTCAAAGAGTTGTGTACATATATCCTCAAGACGTCTCCGTTCGAGCACCTCCTTTAAAACTGTACAATTTAGTTCATATCATTTCTCTTCATTCTCCCTAACAAAAATGTACCTCTTCTGTCCATGTTAAATTCCCTTTGCCATATGTCTGTCCATTTCATTTCAGAACAACAACTTACATTTATATAGCTCCGTTAACATCGTGAAACATCCCAGGGCACTTCACAGAAGCATTATGGAACAAAATATGACACTGAGCCACATAAGGAAGTATTTGGTAGCTTTTGGTCATCTGACCTAAGAGTCATTCTAAGGATCGGCTTAAAAGGAGGAAGCTGAGGTAGAGAGGCGGAGAAGTGTAAGTAGGGAGCTTAGGAACTAGGTAACCAAAGAGACACTGCAGAATCATCGCAGAATTGCAGACTCATCGCAGAATTGCAGAATCATCGCAGAATTGCAGACTCATCGCAGAATTGCAGACTCATCGCAGAATTGCAGTGAGTGCTGTAGCGGGCGCACAAAAAGATGTTTTACCCGCCGGCTACAATGGTGAGTTTTCGCACCAAATCATCTGCTTCCTGCCTCGTTAATTATGCAGCCACAGGAATCACGCCGCCTCACTGGCGGGTGGCCTCTGAATCGCCCGCCACCCCGTTACCACACCGGTTCCTCACTCCGGGCACTATGTCTGAACTGTAGCCGCGCACACAGTTCTCAATATTTGCAGCTCAGGACTGCTCCAGTGAAGACAGGGCCCTGGAAGCCAAGAAGAGTTCAGTGGCCCATCACTGGAATGCCTTTCGGAGGCCCACCGTGATGTCCTCCACCCCCCCCCGCCCCCCCCCCCCCCCCCACCCCCCCACCGCGCTCTGGCTGCATGAGGTCCAGCAATCTCACCACTCCGGCTTGGGAGGCGGTGGCAGTGGTGGTCAGTGCCAATGCTGCACAGAAGAGGTTGGCCATCCAGTGCAGAAAGAGGGCGAATGATCTCATCTGTGTGGCCAGGGTAAGGAAACCATCTCATCACTCTAAACTCACATACTCGAGCCCGTCACACATTCCCTGGCATCTCACTCACTGCCAGCTCAAGGGACATCACCGCTCTCTCTCTCACACACCCCCTCACATCTCCATCTGGCCTCATCTCCTCTGGAGGCCGCCTCCTCAGCCACTTGCACAGATCAACATGCGCCCCCCACACACACCCCACAAACAAAAAATGCTGGAAAAACTCAGCAGGTCTGACACCATCTGTGGAGAGAAAGACAGAGTTAACGTTTCGAGTCCGTATGACACTTCTTCATCGGAGGTGACTCTTCTTCACTCTGAAGAAGAGTCATACGGGCTCGAAACGTTAACCCTGTCTTTTTCTCCACAGATGCTGTCAGACCTGCTGAGCTTTTCCAGCATTTTTTGTTTTTCTTCCCCTTAAGGGGCATGGGGCAAGCAGTCAAAATACGGGGCACTTCGTCACCCTGGGTATGGGTGAGGGTGAGGGACTCTTAACACCCACCTTGAGAACAGGGCAGATGGAAGTGGGGCTTCTAAACTGCCCACCCTGGCAGACAAGCCCATTTCCAGCCTGCGCCCGGCTCCTAGGGAAATACGCCAGGCTAGGCACTGCCAGGTTAAGAGACAGGGTTGCAGAACTGTCCAGACAGTTCCAGACTCCCAATCCCTGGCTCAGAGCTGCAAATCCAGCCCAGTGTTTCTATCGAGTGCAATAAAATGGAATCTAAACAGTTTACATAAGGAATGATTGCATCACAGCAAAATCCAAGTGTCACACATCATGTTGAACCGGTAACCTTGAGCACAAGGGGGGATATTGCTGGGAGTTATGTTGAAACAATGAGTAAACAGGGCAAAACAGGCACAATGGCTGGGATTTTCCAGCCCTGCTGTGGCAGGATCCACCCCGGGGCCACTGAGTTTCGGCGAGACCGGGCGATCCCGGCAGTGGGTGGGGCCGGAAAATCCCACCCAATTATTATACAGCACCTTTTACAACCTCGGCACTTTTACGGACAATAAAGTGCTTTGGAAACGCAGTCGCTGTTGTCATGTAAGAAACGTGGAAGCCAATTTGTGCACAGCAAGCTCCCAGAAGCGATGTGATAACAACCAGATAATCTGCTTTAGCGATGTCATTTGAGGGTTAAATGTTGATCAGAGCGCCTGGGACAGAATTTAACGAGTTGTAGGGTTCCCCCCAACACAACAACTGCCCAAAGAGTTGGCGTGGAACGCATCCTCACCGATGTCGGCCGTCCCTCAGCTATTTAATGCTCCGAGGAGCACTAATTGCCTGAAGGCGAAACTTCAGTCTCTCACTCGGAAGGAAGTCCTTCCTCAGAGACCGACCGGCCAAACCGATTGGCTGGCAGCTGTAGTCCCAGCAGCGTCACTGGGAGCAGTGAGCACTACTGCTATTCAACTACAAACAGTCTCACAAGTCAGCACCAGAACCAGGATGAATGTAAGTTCCAGGGTTGGGGGGTAGTGGGGGGGAGGATGTTGCAGTTAGGATGAGTGGTGGAGAGGGGGGTTTGGGCCTTGATGGAGAGGCAGAGGTGGGGGGGGTGGTGGTGCTTGGAAAAAGAGAGGAGCACTGATCGGGAAAGGGGTCCAGTGATGGGAGCTCAACTCTTTCCTGCTGGAGGCCCAAGCAGGGTAACCTGCCAGGGACTCTCATGCCAACCCGCACCACCCCCCCATCTTGCCAGCTTCATGAGAATGGGTGGGAAGCGGACCTCAAGTGACCAAAAATTGGCCACACAAGTGCCTCAATTGGAGCACGGGTGGGCAGGCCGCGCTAAGCCTCACCTACACCACTCCTCCGTTGCATTGCGGACAGGTTGGGACCAAGCAAGAGGGTGGCGCGAAGGCTAAACTTTGCCCCCGTGCTCTATGCAAATCGTGAGACAGGATTTTTTTTTTTGTACCTATCTATAACCACCTGAGGGGGCAGATGGGGCCTAGCTTTAACATCTCATCCAAAGGGATGGCACCTCCAACAATGAAGTGCTCCCCAAGTACTGCACTGGAGCATCAGGTTCAAATCTCTGGGGCGTGACTTGAATCCACAGCCTCCTGACTCAAGTGGCAAGAGTTCTACCAACTGAAGTAAGACTGACAATGCTGCACTTAGATTGTTTGTACCATTGACAGCAGCTCCATTATCAATTGTAAACTAACATATAAACAAGGTGGTGCTGCTGCAGCAGAGACCAGGTGTGAACAAAAAACTGTTCTGCAGTTAGATGGTGGCCACATGAACAGAATACTGTTGTAACTGGCTTAATTTTTTGGTCATTGACCAACTAGTGCATCAAACCTCCCTGAACAGGCTTGTGAGTTAGTTTTCCACTCTCTAGCCTACTCTCTATGTCGTCCTTCTCACAATTGTGGTAAAGTGGAACTGGCTGCAATAGAAACCACACTAAATGCACAATTCGCAGTCGGTATTATTTAGAGAGCAGTAGATAAGTGTCCTTGCACTGAAAAAGGAGAGCTTAGTCAATTGCACATATCCTGTGCTGCATCTGAACTAATTGATCCGTATGGGAGCCAATGGCATTCTAGATCAACAGAAATGGCCCATGAATCGGCTGTCAGCTTAAGTCTGACCACTCCATGCATTGCACTCAATACCAAACTGGATCTCTGCATTGTACAAGCAGTCCAGTGCAAGTGCCGCCCTACTGAAATGGTAGGGAAGGAGAAACAGCCGTATTAGACTGCATCTAAAATTGGACATAACGTGCTTTATGGCTTGAAAGATCAGGCTTCACAGGTGCTGCTCAGACCCCATTTAGGATATCTAGTAAATTAGCATATGTAGGTTACATGTGAAACCAGGACCAATCAGATTTGAAATATTTGGGTGGTGACGCAATTTGCTTTAAACATGTGATATTTCAATGAAAGGGAAGGGGGGGAACAACATCTTGAGGCAACTGATACAATCCAAGTTATTACAATTCAGGGAACTTAAAAGATCTTGTGCAACTTCAAGCTTTAATAGCTTTGGGTTTACACAAACGGTAAACAATATAAAAAAGCATAATGCATAACATTTATAATTTTTTTTATTCGTTCATGGGATGTGAACGTCACTGGCTAGGCCAGCATTTATTATCCATCCCCAACTGCCCTTGAGAAGTTGGTGGTGAGTCACTTCCTTGAACCCCCACAGTCCATCTGGTGTAGGTACACCCACAGTGCTGTTAGGGAGGGGTTATTGGGTTTCACCCCGGCAAAGAAGAAACAATGGTAGGTCAGGGTGATAAGCGACTTGGAGGGGAACTTGCAGGTGGTGGTGTTCTCATGCACCCGCTGCCCTTGTTCTTCCAGGTGGTAGAGTTCAGGGTGTGGAAGGTGCTGGCGAAAGAGCCTTGGCAAGTTGCTGCAGTGCATCTTGCAGATGGTACACACACTGCTGCCATTGTGTGTCGGTGGTGGAAGTGAATCTTCAAAAGGGATGGATGGGGTGCAGTTGCTGTTAATATTCATTTAATCACTTTCCAGCACATTTTCAACAAGCTGGAAAATCCCACTGAATGAAGTATCACAAAAGATGAGATTAGGTTGAAGCCTAGAAATACAAAGCGTATTGCCTTAGCATTGAATTGTGCTTTCATGTGCCGCTTAGCTTACTTCTATCATGTGTACATCCAAACCTAAGAATTAAAGTTGCAGGAAGACTATTTAAATACACTGTATTGTAATTGTAATGGGTGATCACAGATTTAAGTTTAACAACCCAACAATGTTCTTTTATATTCCTCACCATGGGCTACCAATCCTGTAAAAAAAATATATGCTGTAAACTCCATTTAAAATTATTGGGAAACTAATCTGGATTAAAACAAGTTTGGACAAATCTATTAGTGGGTAAAAAGGCAGACGATCAATGGGAGGTGACCTAAAAAGAATTTGACATGATAAAGAGCCAGTTTATACCCATCATGGCAAGAGGAATAACATAAACAGCTCAGGATGACACAAGGAGGCAGGCAACAAAAATAGAACTGAAAGAAAAAGCATACAAAAATGTAAAAAATGTCACAACTCCTGGTGACCAACTTACAAAGAGCAACAGCAAATAGGTGATGAGGCAGATCGGAGCGATGAAAAGGGAGGGTGAAACAAAACCTGCAAAAGGGATATCATTATTAACACAGAAAATGTTTGCAATTACATTAGGGAAAGGAGTCTGGCCATGTGGGATTCTGGAAAGTTAATAACGGTGACATCAAAATGAAAATAAAGGAAATGGCAAACTTTGCGTCATTAGTGGAAGAGTAGAGCATGCCGGAAAATCCCAAGGAAATTAATATCGGATCAGGGATAGGGGCTCATGCAAAATAACAGCCATGTGGAAAATTATGGCTCTAAATAGAAATGAATCCCCAGCACTAGATCGTTGCCATCCCAGGATATTGCAGATGCCCCAGTTCTCAAAGCTCAGAGACCATTTGTCTCGATTGACAAATTGCATGCATTGCTCTGCTATTTAAGTAAGGTGAAAAGGGGAATTAAATATCAGTTAGCCTAACACCTGTTGTCGGGAAATGACTAGAATCTATGATGAAGGGGCGGGGGGAGGGGGTTGCGAGACGGGCGGTTAGCATGTTGATCAGACCAATGAGAAAACCACAGGGTTCAGGCCCCATTCCAGCTGAGGCAGGCTCAGGACCCTGTCACCTCGTCCTACCCATAACTTAAAACAAAACGCACTTTGCCATGGTTCGCCGAATATTTGGGGGGGTGTTGGTGGGAAGAGAGAGAGGGAGAGAGAAAGAGAGACAGAGAGAGAATGAGCAGCGCATGTGCGGCCATTTCCCAGCCGACCCATGTGAGAAAGGCCCATGGCTCACTGGGAACTGGAGTTCCCAGCCCCCAACTTTAAATCAAAGTTAGCATTTGTGTTTTGTAACCATGTATATCTGGGATCAAGATTCTAGTTTTTGCATTGAGCTGCAAGCCAAGCCTATAACCTAAAGGAAGCAACATGACTTGAAGAGTCATATTTGACTTGAAACATTGACTGGGTTTCTCTCTCCACAGATGCTGCCAGACCTGCTGAGTATTTCCAACACTGTTATCATAATTTCAGCATCTGCAGTATTCTATTTTTTTTTAAAAATCATCAGTGTTTATCTTTATCTGGCTTCAAGAACTCTTATCAGTGTGCTAGAGGGAGCTCTTAGTCAGTCAGCAGGTCTGACAGCATCTGTGGAGAGGAACGCAGCTGAGTTTTACCGGGTATTTTTGTTTTTGTTTTGGATTTCCAGCATCCGCAGTTTTTTGCTTTTATCTTAGTCAGTCAGGTCCGACAGCATCTGCGGAGAGGAACGCAGCTAACGTCTCGAGTCCGTATGACTCTTCAACAGAACTAAGGAAAAATAGAAAAGAGGTGAAATATAAGCTGGTTTAAGGGGGGGGTGGGACAATAGAGCTGGATAGAGGGCCAGTGATAGGTGGAGATAGCCAAAAGATGTCATAGACAAAAGAACAAAGAGGTGTTGAAGGTGGTGATATTATCTAAGGAATTAGCACATTCCTTAGATAATATCACCACCTTCAACACCTCTTTGTCCTTTTGGCTATCTCCACCTATCACTGGCCCTCTATCCAGCTCTACTTGACCCACCCCCCCTTAAACCAGCTTACATTTCACCTCTTTTCTATTTTTCCTTAGTTCTGTTGAAGAGTCATACGGACTCGAAACGTTAACTGTGCTCCTCCCCGCAGATGCTGTCAGACCTGCTGAGTTTTTCCAGGTATTTTTATTTTTGTTTTGGATTTCCAGCATCTGCAGTTTTTTGCTTTTATCTTAGTCAGTCAGCTTGTTTAAGCTCTGCAGCAGATTATGTTGGATGCAGCTATTGGGAGTTACCAATGTGCAAAAACTAGATATTGTACAGGGACTGTCTTACTAAATACAGGAGTTCAACAGACACTCCTCTTACTGCGTTGGTGGATAAATGTATTATCCAGGCTGGTCTTGGAGTCACACAAGCCATGGAAGTCCCAACTTTACACTAAGTCAGTTGATCTTAACCAGGCGGGAACACTGCAACTAGCATCACTAATATCTGGCTATGCTGAGAAAGAAAGTGTTGAACAGTCAAAACTCCTCTGCCTGCAATCAAGTGACTGCAACCAGTAAAGGTGGCAGGTTTGGTCATCAGGTGAGGAGAGATTGACTGCAATGTCCTCCACAGTCGCTGACATCACTAGGCTAACCTGTGAGATACCTGATCCAGTTGACCATTGTCGAGTAAGGTCAGGGCTCTTGGAGTCACAGTCCAGGGAAATTTAGCTCCTTCAGAGGGGAGTGGAAAGAGAAGGTGGTTGAAAAGTAAAGCTTCTTGCAAAAAAAATATATATATTTTTTGAAAAAAAGAGACTTGTTGGGAAAAGACATTTTCAGCACACATTAAATAATTTGCAGGACAATGATTATCACTTCAACAAACAGAACATTGTTTAATGAAAACCAAACACTTAATGCAGTATGATTCAGCAGGGCTTTTGTTTTTTTATTCATTCATGGGATGTGGATGTCGCTGGCTAGGCTAGCGTTTATTGCCTTTCCCCAATTGCTCGAGAAGGTGGTGTTGAGTTGCCTCCTTGAACCGCTGCAGTCCATGTGGTGTAGGTACACCCACAGTGCTGTTAGGGAGGGAGTTCCAGGATTTTGACCCAGCGACAGTGAAGTTTGACATACAGATGTCAGGTGTATTGCTAACATTTTAATCTTATTGCTCATGATCAGCATTTCTCATTTTGAAATGTCTCCAAATTAATTGTCTACCATGTCAGCACATCATGAACTGCTTTGCCAATTGTGCCCAGATGCTTGAACCCAACCATCATTGAAATTCTCTTTACTCTTCATTAGGTAAAACATTTTACCCCGATACTGAAAGGGACACCCTACATAGGCACCTCACTTTACAGAAAGCACAATTATAATTGACAGTGGCAGCAGGGTACTGTCACCAGGCAACGTTAACTGTCCAGCTGATAGAGACTTAAGCTAGCTCACTATGGCAACGCATGATGATCATTCTCTCAAAAAAGTTTCATATCCCCAGATGTACATGACAACAGTAAGATCTTTGTAGCTACATCATACAGAATCATTGGAAATAATTCATGTTGCTGCTTTTAAAAGAGAGACTAAATTTTTAGGACATGGGTGTCACTGGCAAGGCCGACATTTGATTGCCCAGCTCTTGTTGCCCTGTAGGGCAGTTAAGAGTTAGTCACATTGGTTGGATTGGAGTTCTGTAGAGGCTAGACCAGATAAGGGTGGCAGATGTCCTTCCCTAAAAATGGCATTGGTGATGGGTTTTTACAACAATCATGTTCACTGTTACTGAGACTAGCTATCTATTTCCAGATTTAAAAATTAATGCGTTTCAAACTATAATCATCAAATTCAAATTCTCAAACTGCCGTGGTAGAATTTGAACTTGCATTCTCTAGATAATTAGTCTAGGTCTCTGTATTACATGCCCAATAACGTTACCACCATTATTTATTGCTGAATTTTCAACCCATCCCTGGAAAAAAAGAGTTTACACAAATGGTTAAGGAAATTGTAAAATCGGCACAAAAACGATATGAGCATGGTGGAATACATTCTTGGATGACTAGGAATTTTGCTTTCAAAAATGATTGTGCCGTTCTGGTGTTTAAAATGTACTAACCCTCCCCAGGAATGGGAGAACTTTTCATATCAACTCAGGAAAGTCACATTTGTTGTTTTGCCTCTTCTTGTGGAGATCAGCAGGATCTTCTGAATGTTCACTTTCCCCCCAACACCAGGCAACCAAGGATTGGACACACAATTCCTCCAACTCACCAGCCCACCCATAACTCGTTGGAGCAGAGAAGACTGAGGGACGACCTGATCGCGGTGTACAAGATTGTGAGGGGCATGGAGAGGCTGGATTGGGAGCAGCGGTTCCCCTTAGTCGAAGGGTCGGTCACGAGCGGACACAAGTTCAAGGTGAGGGGCAGGAGGTTTAGGGGGGAAGATGTGAGGAAAAGCTTTTTTACCCAGAGGGTGGTGACGATCTGGAATGCGCTGCCTGGGAGGGTGGTGGAGGCGGGTTGCCTCACATCCTTTAAAAAGTGCCTGGATGAGCACTTGGCACGTCATAACATTCAAGGCTATGGGCCGGGTGCTGGTAAATGGGATTAGGTAGGTAGATCAGGTGTTTCTCACATGTCGGTGCAGACTTGATGGGCTGAAGGGCCTTTTCTGCACTGTGTGGTTCTGTGAACTTTCTCTCTCCACTTCCTTGCCCCTTCAGGAATTCAATTTTTTGGCTTTATTTCATCTGGGTCTCCATCCTCCAAACACCACTTGCCTGAGTTTTAGACCCTGATGAGGATGAGCGTGGAGGTGTGGAGGAGGGGGGGTTGGGGATGAAAGTTCATGCCACCAGCCGGCACGTGGTTTTCCAGGCTCCATCACACTCTTGGTCATTTTCCCCAGATGCGGGATCGGTGTCAACAGGGCTATCCATCCACACGCAGCAGGTAGCCAATTAATTAAAGGCCTACTGGAATTTTCAAGTCAGCTTGCAGGTCCCCCATGGCATTGGGACCTAGGTCAGCTGCATGAAAGCGGCCTCCCTTGCAGCAGATCAGGAGCCAGTGCTCCAGGCAGTCCTCGAGGCCTACCAGCCTAGAAGGCCTCAGTTGTAGCTGCCCGCCTTCCTGTGTTGTTATCCCTCCAAAATGGTGGCCTGGCAGCTACGGGCATTTCTAAAGTTTTAAAGTTGGAGAGAAGACGCCTCAAAATGGAGGTGCTGTCTTTCTCTCTCTTACCTAAACTGCAGTATGCAGCTCCTCGTGGGGCTGGGGAGCCTCCTATAGACGCTCCAACTTTGAAAGCCCGGCCACCATCTTTGATTAGATGATGCGCACACCCTCTGACCACCAATTGACCAATTCAGGGAAAACCGCTCCCCACACAGTGCAGGGTTGTGGCCCCCCCATTTGACACTGAAGTCAGGGTCTTGATGCAAAGGGCAAAAATCCTGCCTCACATAACAAGGGAGCGATCAGACGAGCACACGCACACACAAAATAAACTTAACTGTCAGTGAAAAAAACTCAACATATACATTGGGTGTGGCAGCAACAGCAAACGCTGCAATGAAACATGGGCCATCAAGCTGCAATGTTTCTTCACCATGTCTCTTTGCTCAGTACTTCTCAAATTTTTTGGTTGAAGAACTGTTTTTCAAATGGATTACTAATCACAAAACCACGCCCCATCTAAATTTTAATACTAGACAACACTTAATATTTAATATGTATAATACCCATAAATATGTAGTATTCAGCACTCAGAACTCCTCCACATGCATTCCCCTTCGAGGAGAGGCAATCAGCCCATTCCAGATTGCATGTGGTGATGACACCCCCTGCTCCCAACTCCCAGCTCACAACAAACACACCTCCAACTGCCACTCATTCACATTATTTCACAGGCAACCTGGAAAGTCTTCATGAAGCACTGCTTGAGAATCATTGTCTTAATACACATCTCAATGCACAGCTTTGTGAATAAACGGGCACCCATAAGCTCCCAACATTATAAGACCATAAGACATAGGAGCAGAAATTAGGCCATTCGGCCCATCGAGTCTGCTCCGCCATTCAATTATGGCTGATAAGTTTCTCAACCCCATTCTCCCGCCTTCTCCCCGTAACCTTTGATCCCCTTACCAATCAAGAACCTATCTATCTCGGTCTTAAATACACTCAATGACCTGGCCTCCACAGCCTTCTGTGGCAATGAATTCCATAGATTCACCACTCTCTGGCTAAAGAAGTTTCTCCTCATCTCTGTTCTAAAAGGCCTTCCCTTTACTCTGAGGCTGTGCCCTCGGGTCCTAGTCTCTCCTACTAATGGAAACATCTTATAAAGCCTCAGCAGCACATCCCTGATTTTATATTCTAGTCCTCTCGAAATAAATGCCAACATTGCATTTGCCTTCCTAACTACCGACTCAACCTGCAAGTTAACCTTAACAGAATCCTGGACTAGGACTCCCAAGTCCCCTTGCACTCCAGATTTCTGAATTCTCTCCCCATTTAGAAAATAGTCTATGCCTCTATTCTTCCTACCAAAGTGCATGACCTCACACTTCCCCACGTTATATTCCATCTGCCACTTCTTTGCCCATTCTCCTAACCTGTCCAAATCCTTCTGCAGCCTCCCGCCTCCTCAATACTACCTGTCCCTCCACCTATCTTTGTATCATCTGCAAACTTATCCAGGATGCCCTCAGTTCCTTTATCTAGATCATTAATTGTATAAAATGAAAAGTTGTGGTCCCAACACTGACCCCTGCAGAACTCCACTAGTCACCGGCCGCCATCCTGAGAAGGACCCCCTTATCCCCACTCTCTGCCTCCTGCCAGACAGCCAATTTTCAATCCATGCTAGTATCTTGCCTCTAACACCATGGGCTCTTAACTTACTGAGCAGCCTCCTGTGCGGCACCTTGTCAAAGGCCTTCTGGAAGTCCAAGTAGATAACATCCATTGGCTCTCCTTTGTCTAACCTACTCATTACCTCCTCAAAGAATTCTAACAGATTTGTCAGACATGACCTCCCCTTGATGAAACCATGCTGACTTTGCCCGATTTTATCATGCAATTCCAAGTATTCTTAAATCTCATCCTTAATTATGGACTCTAAAATCTTAACAACGACCGAGGTCAGGCTAACCGGCCTGTAATTTCCCGTCTTTTGCCTCACTCCCTTCTTAAACAGGGGGGTTACATTAGTGATTTTCCAATCCTCTGGGACCCTCCCTGACTCCAGTGATTCCTGAAAGATCACCACTAACTCCTCCACCATCTCTTCAGCTATCTCCTTCAGAACTTTGGGGTATAATCCATCTGGCCCAGGTGATTTATCCACCTTCAGACCTTTCAGTTTTCCTAGCACCTTCTCCTTGGTAATGGCCACCATACTCACCTCTGCCCCCCGACTCTCTTGAACTTTGGGGATGTTACTCGTGTCTTCCACCGTGAAGACTGACACAAAGTACCTATTCAGTTCCTCCGCCATTTCTTTGTTCCCAACTACTACTTCTCCAGCGTCATTTTCCAGCGGCCCAATGTCCACTTTTGCATCTCTCTTACCCATTATATATCTAAAAAAACTCTTGCAATCTTCTTTTATATTACTGGCTAGTTTACCCTCATATTTAATCTTCTCCCTCCTTATTTCTTTTTTAGTTGTCCTCTGTTGCTCTTTGTAGGCTTCCCAAACCCCTGGTTTCCCACTGCTCTTTGCCGCATTGTATGCTTTCTCTTTAGCTTTTATGCTGTTCCTGACTTCCCTTGTCGGCCATGGTTGCCTCGTCCTCCCTTTAGTATGCTTCTTCTTCCTAGGGATGAATTTTTGCTGTGTCTCCCAAATTACTCCCAGAAACTCCTGCCATTGCTGTTCCACTGTCTTTCCTGCTAGGCTCATCTCCCAGTCAATTCTGGCCAGCTCCTCCCTCATGCCTCTGTGGTTGCCTTTATTCAACTGTAATACCGTTACATCTGATTCCAGCTTTTTCCTCTCAAATTGCAGGGTAAATTCTATCATATTATGGTCACTTCCTCCTAAGGGTTCCTTCACCTTAAGCTCCCTTATCAAATCTGCCTCATTACACATCACTAAATCTAGAATTGCCTGTTCCCTAGTGGGCTCCACCACAAGCTGCTCCAAAAAGCCATCTCGTAGACATTCTACAAATTCCTTTTCTTGGGATCCACTACCAACCTGATTTTCCCAGTCTACCTGCATATTGAAATCCCCCATGATCACTGTAACCTTGCCTTTCTTACACGCCTTTTCTATCTCCTGGTGTATCTTGTGCCCCACATCCTGACTACTGTTCTGAGGCCTGTACATAACTCCCATTATGGTTTTTTTCCCTTTGCGGTTCCTCAACTCTACCCACACAGATTCTACATCATCTGACCCTATGTTATTTCTTGCTATTGATTTAATTTCATTTCTTACTAACAAAGCAACCCCACCCCCTCTGCCAACCTGCCTATCTTTTCGATAGGATGTATATCCTTGGATATTTAGCTCCCAGTCCTGATCCCCCTGCAGCCATGTCTCCGTGATGCCCACCACATCATAGCTGCCAATTTCAATCTGCGCCACA